>NC_064245.1:15680000-16280000 GCF_003254725.2 Canis lupus dingo | reverse complement strand
ATTCTAATTGAACAACTACAGATCCTAACTTTTGATAAATAGCCATTCTATACCATTTGACATATATCAACTTTAAGCTCTCAAAGACCAGTTAAATAATAGAAATGGTTACACTGTCTTTTCAATACACTTTCAAAGTAATATATGGAAGATTACATAAATAAGAACTATGGAGTAAAATCATAGTGTGGAGCCAGACACTGTTCAAATAGCAATTATGGTACTAGAGGACTTTCGGTATTTCGGAAATACTGTTATGAGGAGTTAACAAAAAGCACATTGAGTAACTATGTCAGTGTAAATATTCATTAAATGGTGACCATTATTTTATGGATTATGTAATCTTCATATTAAAGGGGCATTTAAGACAGTGGATGCATTCACTTACGTTTATTAATCAGCATACTTGCTGTCCCTTAGAGAAAAAGAATGTATTAGGATCAATCTGCAAGAGTAATTATTTTCTCAGATTAAAATATACTTCAATTCCGGGCGCCTGGGTGGCTCAGTCGGTTAAGCATCTGCCTTTGGCTCAGGTCATGATCTCAAAGTCCTGGGATCAGCTTGAGTGGCCTTGAGTCCTCCTCTTGGGCTCCCTGCTCAGTGGGGAGCCTGCTTCTTCTTCTTCCTCTGTTGCTCCCCCAGCTTGTGCTCTCGCTCCCTCTGGCAAACAAATAAAATCTTAACTATATATGCCAATTTACCTTCAAATTAAATTCTATTTTTACTCTCTGATGGAGATTCTGAAGCCACAACTCAAGACTATGGTCAGCGAAGCAGCAATGAAAAATGACCATGGCATGTGAAATATAGGTGCAGTCCTAGGATGTTTAGGTGGAATGAGACACAGTTAAACAGAACTGAGGAAGCCAAGAAGGGACTTTGAAACACTGATATTAATGTGGATCGTGAAACGATGGGAGGAGGATGTCAAACATGAGGAGAGAAAGATTATGACCCGTGCGTTGAAATCACCGAAGCAGATAAGGGTCGTTGGAGTTGGTAGACAAGAGCAATAAAGATAAAGAAAATAGTTTGCTGAGTTTTCCAGAGTACTGCCAAGAAGTTTGTAAGCAGCAAGGAGCAATGCTAATCACCTAGCCCAGGTAAACCTCAAAGGCCGCCTTTTCTGCTCTTGGATTCCCAAGTTGTGCTACATGGACAACTGGTTCCATCCTGCGCTCAGCAGAAACCAGCCGCTCTGGGCCACCGTTCAATGCTCATTTGTCTCCGAATTGATTGAATTTGCATAAGGCTCTTCTGGCCCCTTAAGAACTGAGCCACGACCCACAGTTATTTTCTGCAAATAATTTCACTTTCTACTTAAGTGAGATCAAAACTAGAAGCAATGAGCTTTCTCATTCTCTCCTGTTTTTCTCCAAATTCCTCAGCTCCTTCCTCCTCCTTCTCCCCACTTCCCTCCCTCCCATGGCAGGTGGAGAAGTCATCTCAGGGCTCCTTCAACTGCAACCTCATCCCATTCCTTCCACATCCTCCAAGAGCTTGTCCCCGAATCACGTACCTTTTCTCCTCTCTCATTGGCTCTCTTGATACCCCCTCCTCACCCCCCAACCCCTCAGACTGTAAGCCTGCAGCCCCACTAACAGGTGTGCTCCCATCACATTACCACCCTGCCCCTGCCCCCTGTGCTCCTTCCCTGCTTAAATTTCTCCAAAGCTCATTCTCAGAAGAGGAACTTCCTCACTTTTTCCTTCCCCATTTGCTCCACTGACCTACTGAATTGCTCTCTCCGGGGTGTGATAATAGCTGCCAAATGGAAGATACTTCTCCTCCTTTTTCACCTTTAACTGCTCTGGGATCTTTTTCATCATAGCTCTCTTCCAGCACCTTCCGTACTGCTGTTCTCAAATTGCTCCTTCTAAGACTGCTTGTTGGATTGTGATTTCTCTTCCTGCTTCCCAAACATACGTCTCCAATGTTTCTGTCCTTGGTCCCCTTACTTATTCTATTTTCTTTCCCTGAAAAGCTACCCAGAGAAAAGCCTGGCTTTAGCTATCATTTTTAAGCAAATGGATATGTTGACCATTACCAACATCACAAGCTTTCCTCCTCTTCAAAACTCTCTTCTAATCATCTCTACCAAGATGCCCTACGAGCCCCACACATGGACCCCACACCCTTCTCACCTCACCAGCTCCACAAGTCTGGGCCTCTTCGGTCTCAGAGCTCCCTCTCATTCGAACAGATGCTAAATCCTGTGGAGTCTACCTCCCTAATATCTCAGACAGCCACTTCTGTTTCTGTCAGCACTCTCTTCACTGTCTTTCATCTGGTAGCAGACAATTTTACTTTAGAAGTTGGAATGCAAATTTTAAACAATACTTTTAGAAGTTGGAATGCAAATCTAAAAGTTTGGAATCTTATGAATAGAGGTATAGCAAACAAATCTTCAAAACTGGAGTTTCCTCGTGGTGCCCAGGTGTCTCAGTTGGTTAAGCATCTGCCTTCGGCTCAAGTCATGATCCCAGGGTCCTGGGTTTGAGCCCCACCACCAGCTTTCTGCTCAGCAGGGAGTCTGCTTCTCCCTCTCTTTGTCCCTCCCCCTCCCTGGCTCCTGAACTCTCTATCTCTCTCTCTTTCTCTCTCTCTTTCTCTCTCTCTCAAATATATAAAATCTTTAAAAAACAAAACAAAAAACAAACAAACAAAAAAAAAACAAAAACCTGGGGTTTCCTCACTCCAATATCTACTTTGAACTCCTTTCCAGTCTCTGACTCTAGCAGGCCATGAACAGCAAGCTTTCAGAAGTATTGCAAAGGAGGGAACATACTTGAGATTCCTAGGACTTTTTTATTCTTTACCTTTTCATACATTCAGAGACCCTCTTAGATTTATGTCACTTTCTGGCTTCCCAGAACCTCCCAGCCAAGACTGCCCTCTCTAGGCACTGTCCCTGGCTGCTTCTCTGTCCTTTATAATTAAATTAAAAGTCTGTTTGTTTGTTTGTTTGTTTGTTTAAAATCATATTATAGAAAGAGTTTGAGATTTGGAGACAGAATGGACTAACATCAAATTCCAGGACTCTGAGACTTCGGATAAATAGTATGGAATATTTCTGTTTGGTTTTTTGTTTGTTTGTTTGTTTTTATTTTACAGTCTGTGAAAAGGGATGATAACACCTGCCTGAGGTAGGCAAATAACACCTAGTTCACCAATTACTGAGGATCAAATGAAGTAATATGTGTAAGGCACCTGCCACACAAACCCTCAAGAAACACTAACTCCTCCCAAGCTGATATCAATCTGTATGAATGTAATATAATGTCTGGTACTATTTGATGATGCTCCTTCTGGGGCAACAATATGGTCTTTCAGGCAATACCTGAGTGAAGGTACATTTCTGGTGAACACAGTTGTTGGGTAAGAAAGTTCTTCCTAATAACCTTTAAAACAACTCCTATTTTGCTTCTCTCTTTATCATTCCCATGACAAAACGGATAACTTTCATTATGTTCAAACGTGTCTATTAAAAAGCTTCCAAATGTCTTGTTTTCCCTAATGTCACAAAATCAGGAGTGGAAGCAACTTGAAAGAACGGCTATGGCAGTCAGGTTGCCTGAAAGCTGGAGGGGTGGGTTTTGGGTGAGACATGGCGACACTGTCAGACAGATGGCAGGGGACAAACTGAGAGGCACAAAGGATGGGCTGGCAGCCTCAGGTACCCCTTTCTCTTAGCCAAGATTCGGAGATTTGGGGGTGTGAAGAGGAGTGAAAACCCAGGTGGACAGTCTTTCTTAACTAGCACTAATTAATTAGTCTTGGCTGAAAAATTCCCACTTCTACATGAAAGAGCACTGCAGATCACGCAGGGCTGTTTGTTCAAAGATTTTGGATTCGGTTTGGCCATTATAGACTGCAATGGGCATTACGTGTGACACTTTTTCATCTCAAAATTTTTGTTTTGAATGTGAACATATGACTCAATCTCGGAGCTTTTTACCAACAATAAAATTCTCTGAGACTCATGTTGATGTTGAATTGGATTCCAGGTACATTTCTGTAATTCTGTCTTTCTTTATCACTTAATATTTTTTTCTTCCTCAGCATCATGTTCGAAACGTGACCTAAAATAGCAGAGACTTTAGCACAGTGGGCAGGACATCATAGGCCGGGAGGCCAGTTGGCTGTCTAGTCCTCCCTCCACCACTTACCAGCCACATAACCTTGGACACGTCATTTAACTTTTCCCTGCTCTAGCTTTCTCATACATAAAATGGGAATAATCATACCAACTTCACAGAACTATGAACAAGAGCAGACAAAGCAATATATCTAAAGTCCTTAAATCATGCCTGGCAAATAGTCTTAAGTTCGCTACTAGGCTGGCACGTAGTAAATGCTATACGTATAAGTGTGAGCTACTACTGCTGCTAGAAGCTGTCAGAGTAAATTCCACATGCTATACTATTACTTTAAAAACAGTACACTGATCTATCTATTCAAGTGTGCCAGATAAATGTCTAAATACACTTACTCATCAAACCAAACACCAATTTACTCTGTAAGTTGAAGAGAAGCACAGCGAAAACAAACATTTTATTTTTTAACAGAAAATTGTTTAAGTTTTAGTAACTTGATATAGAATTAAAATAGCTTATAAAAGCATTTGGCAGAATCTGATGTTGATCGAGCTCAGAAGCAATGTGAGAACAAAATAAAATGATTATTCAATGGATTATTGATTCATTCAATAAGCAATTACCATATGCTCTGCCTTATACTGAGGTTTGAAGAAGACAGAGTGAAAATCCAAGACCAACTTCCTAACTTTTTGGAGTTATAATCGAGTAAAGAAAACTCAGACAGATAAATAATTTAAAAATCACAGTACTGGGCAGCCCGGGTTGCTCAGCGGTTTAGCACCGCCTTCAGCCCAGGGTGTGATCCTGGAGACCCGGGATCGAGTCCCATGTCAGGCTCCCTGCATGGAGCCTGCTTCTCCCTCTGCCTATGTCTCTGCCTCTGTGTGTGTGTGTGTCTCTCTCTCATGAATAAATAAAATCTTTAAAAAAATTTTTTAATAAAATAAATTAAAAAATCACAGTACTGAGCACCGTGATAGTCAAGTGTGCAATCATATGGGAATGTGGGAAGTGATTTGTATATGGGGGGGAGGTGTGCTTGGTCCTGGTTTGGAGCTGGTTGTTAAGGACAAACATTTATCTCTCCCCTAAGCGGAATCTTTGTGTATAGAGAGATAGCATCAATATTCTTTCATTCTCATACTTAAACATTTTTCAGGCAAGCCTGAGAAAAAATATAACAGGCCTATAGTCTTGATCCCAAGACACAAAGCTTTCAAAGGCTTCAAATTTAGTAGGAAAAAATTAATCATGCCAAGGAATATTAGTACATTATATTAATACAACATGGCAGTTAATATTTTGAAGTCCAAAGGAAAAGAAGTTCCAAAATTTCACCAGCAAACCTCAGGAAAATGATATGACAATGTTTTCCTTGATTCTTGTGTTCTCCCTGGACTAATGTGACCTGTTAGGGCCCCCATGTAGTAATTAGTGCCATAAAAATACACAGTAGACACTCAGTGAGAGAGGAAAATAGATCATTCCTGGGAATTGTTCCCACAGTAGAGTCACTCAACCCCCTTCACACAACCATTCACATCCTCCCTGGTCAAGTAAGAAGTCAGGAAGCAGACACAGCTCCTGAGTCTCATTCACCATTGTCCAATCATGATGAATCAACTCTCTTCTTCTCCAAATGAAAATCTGCAAGAAAGTAAGTTCAAAAACTATAATACAACCTGAATAATATTAAGAGGATTTTTAGAATGTATAAGTACCTTTTAAAAGTTTCTTAAACTTGACTAGATGCAAAACAAAAACTAAAGTGTTTTTTAAATGGCAGGTTTCATAGTACAACTTCAAGACATAACTACTGGGATGCCTGGGTGGTTCAGCTGTTAAGCGTCTGCGTTTGGCCCAGGGCATGATCCTGGAGTCCCTGGATCGAGTCCCACATCAGGCTTCCAACTAGAGCCTGCTTCTCCCTCTGCCTGTGTCTCTGTCTCTCTCTTTATGTTTCTCATGAATAAATAAAATCTTAAAAAAAAAAAAAAGATAAACTACCAATAGACAGAGATACTTTTAATAAGGCTGAGTTTTTTGGTTATCATCAGGTTCTCCAACTCTGACATTTCCAAGCCAAGGGTGAGCTTAGGGACTTAGGAAGATAGAATCCTGGGAGCTCAATCACAGGAAATTTTGAGTAGCACCCTGTGGTAATTGGCTCACCCTGATCCTAACATTGGCACCAAAGCTCAAATTATAGATATCATGATTAAAACAGTCAGTCACCTACCAGAGCCAATTAGGAAACATAATGCAAAGACAGCTCTCCTCCATAAAAACAAAAATATAAAATACAAAAGAAGAAACTAGATAAGAAGTGGGCAAGAGCTAAATAAGGAAAACTATAAAATAATATATATGTATTTAAGATGAAGGCTGGAGAACTGGAGAACCTTATCACATTCTGTACACATTAGGTAAGGAATCATCCCTTTCAATTCTAGTACACCCATCACTATCTAAAAGACCAGATGCAAAGAAATATCTTTGTCTGAAACAACTGCGTGTCTTATTTCCTTGTTTGCTTACTTATTTTATGTCTCGCATGCTAAACTAAGCTTGTGAAAGCAAGTACTTTGTCTTTCATGTTTACTTCTGTCTAGTACACTCATAAAAAGCTTCAATATGTAAAGAGTTCTTGTAATCCAATATATAAGATGAATTCTTTTGCAAAAAATTAATCAAGAATCAAGATTCATAAATAATAAATTGCTAATAAGTGAAAAAAAGTTAAACTTCAGTTATAGTCAAAACATAAATTGAAAATACTTGGAATAGCATTTGACCTCCAGTTTTTGTAAATAGTTTGGTAATATGTATCAAAAGAATTTTAATCTTGTATTCCTTTTGAGTCAGTAATTCTACTTCTTAGAAAGAACTAAGAGATTCTCCCCCACACACAAAAAATTTAAGGAGCCTCAATACAGAGTTCTTTCTAATGGTAAAGTAGAAAAAAACAGCCACAAGTGGGCTGCTGAGTAAATAAATCACACTACCATCATATGAAGATAATATGAAGCAATTAAACATTATCTTCAGAGAATATAAAAAGTCTTGGAAAATGTACAGAAAACTGATGACAAAAAATCTCCCAAATAGAATGCAATATTGCCTATGTAGTATTATCTTATTTTGGAAGTATGTAACTGTGTAAAAAACTATAAAAAATTTGGGGGGCACAAACACAAATTAGCAACGACTTTCCAAGGATGTACAAATTTTGTTTCCCTCCACATGCTTTTCTTTATTATTCATAAGGTCTACAGTGAAAATTTGGTTAATTAATTAATTTTATAATTAACCAAATTTTAATTATATTTTAAAATATATTATGTTATATTTTAATATATCACATTATATATAGTTTATTATATATAATATTGTTATATATATTTTATTATATAATATATGTTATTATATTATATAAAATTTATCATATTTTAATATGGTATTATACATAATTATATTATTTAAAAGTCAATTAAATTTATTATTTTTAACTGCCAATTGGCTTATTTAAAAATATAACCCAGAACCTTAGCTGTTCAGACTACAGAGGACATAGTATAAAAAGGAATGCAGTCTGATAGGTGTAGTCTAATTGTTTCATTAGAGAAAATTCACTCTCATATTTCTACCTAGTTTTAGATTGAACCATTTAATTTTTTATATTGTCTTCCTTTTTTTCCTTCTTTTGGGGCACATTATGATAGTCAATTTAATTCTTTCATATGTTAAAATGCAAGAATTTTATTAGCATGCTTTGTTACTAGGGGCCCAAAATCTTGCTGTAGAAAGAAATACGGAAGTGTGATCTAACCTAGGCAGTAACTGAAAGCTCCATTAGTCACATTAGAGTTGTTACATTCCCTCAGCATAGAACCCAGATATCAGATATCGTAGTTACTGTAGATCTTCTGGATGTCAAAGTATATCTACTCTCAGGTTCTCAAACAAAAGGCAATCCTTGAGCATTTAGAACACAAGAAAGGCTCATAAGAGTTTATCCTGCATGCCATATACCTTTTGTTTTTATCATTGATACTGGATGAACCTAGATGTTTTAAATGTGGATTCAATGAGGTAAGTCACACATTAATAGAAAATTGACTTGTCCTATCTGTTTTAACCAAATTATAGACTTCTTTCCAAATGTCATTGTCCATGTCCATTTTCTTTTCTGAATTCAGTAAAAAAGGCAAAGTTCTCACCACATAGACTTCACTCAACATAGCCATGCTTGAATCACCATGATCTTCTCGAATCCATATGTGGCCACTACAGAGATAAACCAAGATTTTTAGACATCAAATAGCCTAGTCCGGTAAAATCCAGATTAAACCCACTTTTAATCACACGGGGCTAAGTTTGTTCACTGAATCTCAGAAAATGTATGTGAGATCACCCACTGGGTTGGAGACCACAATTCTGATATTATCTGGACTGTGCAATGCAACCTGAAACATAATGAATTTGAAGGCAGTCATTTTTCCCTGGATCCTACTGAGGAAACTCTCTCTCCCTTCCTGCCAAAATCCTGGTATTACCACCTCGACCTTAAAATTGGCTTCAACAGAGTCATCTTTCAGTCACAATTTCGGGTGTCTAAAGAAATAAGCTCCTATTCTGCAGATTCAAATTTTTCCCTTTGAGTTTTTCAAAATAACAGCAAAGGTGGGTTCATTAGCAAAACTCTTTGCCAGAATGCTGATAGTCCATGACATGCCAAGTCTGCTGATGGAGAAGGAGGTTATCTCACGTGGAAAGTATCATAAACTGGTTCTTCTAGATAGAGAAGCAGAAGGCAAAGATTAAAGCGCTTACACATTTTGGGAGGTGCTGGCTCTGGTGATGAAGGTAACAGAAAAAGGGAAACAAAGCAAAGGCAGGTGAGACCAGTGCACCACGATGTGTCACCACACTGGTTTCTGCTTAACAGTGAGCCACAGAGTTGATGATGAGTTGACTTGTCTCTGTTACTTGGCTCTTAAAACTTGTTTGTAAGATTCATGAGAAGAAAGCAAGCCTCTGAGAAGTCAGTGAAGAAGAGAAAGAAAAGGAAAGGAATTTATGTGTCCAACACCTTTCAGTCTCCTTTTTCCTTTGGTCAAGAGTCACATCACAGACAGCCAACTCCTCAGGTTCCAGTTTGTACCTTACAACCTTTCAGTAGCCACATGGGAAGCCATGTGGTGAGGATTCTCATCTAAGTCAGAAAGCGGAGGAAAAACAACACAGGGAGAATATTGATCAAGAAATAAAATGAGGCACCTGGGTGGCTCAGTTGACTGGGCATCTGCCTTCAACTCAGATCATGACTCAGGGTCCGGATTGAGTCCCTCATCAGGCTCTCTGTTCCGCAGGGAGTCTGCTTCTCCCTCTCCCTCTCCCTCTTGTGCTCTCTCCCAAATAAGTAAATAAAGTCTAAAAAAAAAAAAAATGAAAGAAGAAAGAAGAAAAGAAAAGAAAGAAAGAAAGAAAGAAAGAAAGAAAGAAGAGAGAGAGAGAAAGAGAGAGAGGAGGAGAAGGAAGGAAGAAGGAAGGAAGGAAGGAAGGAATGAAGGAAGGAAGGGAAGAAAGAGGAAAGAAAGAAAAAGAAGAAAGAAGAAAGAAAGAAAGAAAGAAAGAAGAAAGAAAGAAAGGAAGAAAAGAGAAGGGAAGGAACATAAGGGAAGCTGAAAAGTAATTGTGAGATTTGTGCCTCCAAATGAAGACAATGTCATCTACATAGTGTTTTCACATGTACTAACTACAAAATTTTATGTTTAAGTATTTGCATTCCAAAACCAAATTATTCTTTGTGTTAAGCACATTAGAAATACAGGAATTTAAGATGTATAGGAAATGGAATCAAAAGCACATTTCTTAATGGAGTATGAATTAATATCAATAAAAACACATACATAAAAATGTAAATTATATCAGTAAAAATAATATTTTCTTTTTTGGGTAGAAAAATTACAAAAGTGTTTGAAAATACTTTTTAAAGAAATGACAGTGAATCCATAATTTTTCTATGAAACTTTGTATCTAAAATTATATTGTTCATATTAAAATATATAGTAAGACTAGAAATTCATAGAATAAAATATACTGAATTTGGATTTCTCATATGCTCTGTTATGCCACCATTATTAATACTATATGTAATAGTCAGGAAAAAAATGTTGCTTATTATATCAGTAAAATAAATCACCCTGTATTTTGTGTCTTTCAATTGTAATATATGCAATATAATATTAATTTAATGGAATTTGAAAAATTTAGAAATGTATAAATAAAGCAATACAATTACCAATTCATACTCCATCTGATTATAACTCTTAATATTTTGTTTCAATCTTTTTGTTTAGGCATACATATTTTACATAATCATAAATATTTAAATTTATATTCAAATTCATGTATAATTTTGCATCTTTCTTTTTCACTTAACATTATATGCTAAGCATTTGCTCTATATTAATCTTTGAAAATAACAATTTAAATGGTTATGCAATCTCTCTCCATCATACTGATGTTCCACAAGGTATATTGAACCATTCTCTTCTTAGATATAAATTGTTTCTGTTTTTATTATTAGAGATAATATGATGCATACTATTGACTGAATTTTGTGTAATTTTGTATTATTTTCTAGAGGTCAATTCATAGGAAGATGAAAGCCAAAAAATATTAATTTCTGAGAGAATTATTAATGTATGTTGCCAAGTCTTTGCCCAGAAATATTATTTGTATTTATACTCCTATCAGTACTGGATGAGAATGTCCCCTTGCCAAGGCGAATCCTACAAATTTTCATGTTCCACTTCCATAATAAAAGTCCTGTTGATGAAGTATCAACTAACTCTAAATTTCAATGCAAATTTAAGTTTCTCCCCAAGCCACTGGTATCCTGGAATAGGAAGGAGGAGTGAACTCAAAGATTTCTGATTTTCCCTCTCACAGGGAGTTTTGTGGCTTTCTAGAAGCCTCTTCCAGTTAGCTGCCATACCACCCACCCTCCCTTCAGCACCTCCGTTAGTGATAGTTCCGCCTCTGCAGTGGCCCTGTGCCCTGGAAGTGGTTCTGTGAAATGGTGGAGTCCCTTGTGAAAAGACGGAGGCAAGGCTGCCTTCCTCAGGATTCCCACTGGCCCTTTGCACGACACACATTTGCAGTTTACTCTCTGCTGGGCTCTCTTTCCATCACTCTGCTGCTTGGAGAATTCTCCCTAGAGAGGGCAGTGGCCCCTTCCTATGGCCCTCAAACTCCGGGCAACTGTAAAACTCTTCAAACACTTGTCTTGAAGGCAAACTTTCTTTGAAAGGAGGTAAGGAAAAAATACCATAAAGCAGTAGTGGTGGCGGGTGGGGGGATTATAGGCGTAAATAGCCCTTTCTGGTTTTTTTCTCTTTCATGTCCTGGAGATGTGCAACAGGCTAAAGCTTGCAGAACCAGTTTCACAATATTTTGGCATGTGCTGCAGATACAGTAGAGCAACTTTCCACCACTAAGGCATTGAAGGGTTTGAGTGCATGTGGAACTGAGACTTCTCTTATATCCCAAGACATCAGAAAGCATAACATTTAACATTATCCTAGATACATGTATTGTATGTACTTACATACATATGATAACACTGTACCTCTACATTTACATATGAATGTATTCAGAGCTCCGTGTATCTATAAATCATAATACAGAGACAGATACATCTGGAGAAAACAGAAGGAAGGGACAGAGAAAAGTTATCTAAACCCTTACAATATAAAAAGCCCAGGATACAACTTGGGATGGAATTAAATCTTCAATTTTAACTTTTACATGTATTAATTATAAGATTTTGAAAGTTTATTCCCAGTATCTCTAACAATAGCTACAACTCCTGCTCATCTTCTGAGAACTATCTATCTAAAGATGTTACCATCCCCATGAATCTGTTCCTCTGGCCTCATCTCTGATGATATGCAAAACCACCTTCTATGGATACGTTTTTTTAGATATTGATCACAGTCATGAAACCGGTATGAGAAGTCTTAAGGAGGCATCATCTACTAAAATTTCCTTCAAGCTTTGAATAAATCCAGTTCAAATACCTAATTTTTTAAAAGTCAAGAGAAGTATTTCCATGAGGGTCTAGTGCCTACAAGAAAATATCAGTGTGGGGACATTCTGAAGGTTTGTATCTGACCTTTCTTTGGTTTTAATCACTGAAGTTCTCGACAGCTTAATAAGTTGAAGGTGCTGGGTCACCGTCTAACTTAATGAGGCCCGCCACTGAGACTTGGTCACCTCTGATTGCTCCCATAAGTCTTAACACATCTGGTACACTGTCCTTGGGTGAGAAATGTTTTCCATAACTTTCCTCTTGTTCACTACCCTGCATATAAATTGTTTTTATTAACCTGAGAATGATACAGCACTGTATATTTGTGTGATCTTTTGCCATTTTCGGCCTTATCCTGCGGAAAGAGAGTTGATTGTTTTCTCCAAAATGGAATTAAACACTGTTTATCACCAATGTCTCCTTTTCTATGTTTCTACCCTTATTTAATATGGGTCAAACTAACCTTCAGTTTGACACGAGATTAAAGAACCAAACATTGTAACTCGAGTCTTTGAGACAATTTACAATATGCCATAGTTGTGGGAAGAAGGAGCCAGATAACAATAGACTACTTCTAAAGATTTTTTTTTTCATAGGACAACATATGCAAATGCAAATATCTAGGAGTAATCAATTGGATGTGGAAATATATAGTCAGATGATTGGCACATTCCTTTGTCCAGAATGACAAATAAATTGATAGAAAATCTATTCTTTTTTTTTTTAATTTCAGTATATTTTACAAATCTAATGAAAGTCATATTTCTGCTTTCTTTACAATTTCCCATATGGATAATAGTAACATGAAAGTTGATCCAGATGGATAAAACTGCAGTTTTATAGTATGACATTATGTCTGTATCCTCCACCTTAACCTTAGTCACGGAGAATGCTTCTCAGGACCATTATAGTGAAGTGAAGAAAACTGAGTGTCTTTATAAAGTGGACCAAAGACAACAGAAATATATTTTTATTAAGAAAATTCTGCAGGTGGAAGTAGTTTGTGCTGGAATCCATCCTATCTCCATGAAAACCAAAATATTTGCATACTGAAGTCATCTGCCATCCCATCATTGACACTTATCTTTTGAATGAAAATAGTGTTTGAAATCTTCTCTGATCTAATTCTGTCTAACCTGAATTCATATGCAAATACCATATTATTCACATAGTATTGCATCTAAAATATGAAAAAGGAGAGGAAGTAGCTAGATAGTGTCAGACAGTTAGTCATTCTATTGCACACAAGGTAAAGACCAGTCTGGTCATAACTGGGGCCATTCCATAATAGAATAGTTAGAATTTCTCCTGAATCAAGATAATAGCAGTTTTGGAAAGAGGAAAAGCAATATTCTATTGTGTTATTTTTAATTTGCCTACTAAAATGTTGAATTGAAAGCTAAGTTTTCTCCTACATCATATTATACGTCACTAATGTAAATCTCTACGTGAAACAATGGTTTTGTCATCACTTCAACGTTAGCAAGACTAAACTATTACTCTTTCACATTCTTTCTCTCTTCAACTACATACTATAATTCCCTCAGTCACGGAAAGGCTGGGAGGGTGGGGGTTAGTTGCAGTTGTTTACCTTTTACTGCCAAGCCACTATTCCCGAATTTCCTTTAACTTCACATGATACAATTCATTTGTAAAGGAAGTTTCATGTGACTCCAATCTAAGTCGCTTAAATTAAGATTTTATTTTTTTTAAGATTTATTTATTTATTTATGATAGACACAGAGAGAGAGAGAGAGGCAGAGACACAGGAGGAGGGAGAAGCAGGCTCCATGCCAGGAGCCCGACGCAGGACTCAATCCCAGGACTCCAGGATCGTGCCCTGGGCCAAAGGCAGGCACCAAACCACTGAGCCACCCAGGGATCCCCCAAATTAAGATTTTTAAACAGCTTTATCTGCTCACATGAATTTATCTACCAGACACATGTACATGAAGATATCAACAAAATCTACCTTCTATTCCTCATTTTCTCTCTCATTCAGGTCCAGTACAATGCCTCACTAATATTCCTATTAAAATGGAACATCTTACAGTTCTTCTCTATGCCCTGTAAGATCTTCTCTATCACATTTCTGCTAGCTGATCACTTAACTATCTAATCACTTGCACATCTGATCATTTTATTTTACGTTTTAATAGCACTTCCCACATAAGCACACCTTGTGAGTCTATCTTTTGTCAAACTTGGAGGATGCCTCACTGGGATATTCACAGAATCCTAGGGTTCTGATTTGCAATCATACTTGTATAATGATCAAGCCTAAAACAGGCTCAAAGACCTTCTATTCCATCTCTCACATTTGTAGCTAAGGAAAAATGCTCTAGGTGGCAAAGACAGGATTAAAACACCAATCACTAGATTTCAAGTTCACAGCTCTTACTGCAACAGCTTGCACTTACAACCCATAAGAACTGCCGCAAATTAGTCCTCTGCAAATTAGCAGTCTTAAAAATGTCAGTACTCTCTACACTTCTGTATTAGTCAAGGTTCTCCAGAGAAACAGAATCAATAGGATATATACAGATAGAACAGGAGATTTATTATATGAATTAGCTCCCATGATTACAGAAGCTGAGAAGTCCCATGATCTGCTTGTCCACACGCTGGAGAACCAGGAAAGCCAGTGGAATAATTCAGTTCCAGTCAGAAGGCCTGAGAACCTTCTGATTCTGGTTCTCAGAATCAGGAGAGCTAATGATGTGACTCCTACTCTAAAGGAGATGCAGGCTATAAGCCCCAGAGTCAGAAAGCCCAAGTCCCAGAAGTCGAAGGGCAGAAGATGAACATTCCAGATATTATTTGCCCTTCCTCTGCCTTTTTATTCTTTTGGGACCTTTAACCAACTGAATGATGCCCACCCACAATGGTGAGAGGGTCTTCTTTACTAAACCTGCTGATTTGAATGCTAATCTCTTCTGGAAACACTCACAGACATGCCCAGAAACAGTGTTTTGTTAGCTATCTGGGCATCCCTTAGCTTAGTCAAGCTGACATATAATTAACTATCACAACTGTTCAGGTCTCCCAGGGGATCCCAAGTCATGTAGATATTTTATACTGTAATTCAAAACTTTTCAGAATTCCCTGCCTCATTCTTTACCTCATTATCCCTCCTTACCTGATCACTTTTATTACGTCTCTTGAGTCTGCTTTTGCCTAAAAGTCCCCTCTTAAGCCTTCTCTTCCAGTCTACAGCAGCCATTTTAATTTCATCTCTTTCATTTAAACAGTTTCTAAGATTCACTTCCTTAATTTCTCAGAATAGTTAACTTTCTCCATTGCTATTGATGGTATCATGCTTCTGATGATAAAAACCACAAATACTATTCGCGCCTGCTATGAGTCAGCCACTGTGGAGACACTGAGGTACTTCATATGCACACATCAGGTCCTCTCTGCCTTCCTTGTCTCTTGCCCCAGTGCCCCTTACACAACTGGCTCTGAATGGACTCCAACCAACTTTATGCCTGACGGTATTATATTTCATGCTCATACAACACTTCTTCAACTAACTATGGCCTACTGGAGGTGGGGATTTTTTTTACAACCACATAATGAAGAAAGAAACTTGGACCTTTTTATATATGTTGGTAGTAGCTAAAAACTAAATCACCATTCCATTATATCCCCCACTTAAATTTGTCTAAAGGACAGTGTTAAAGGAAATCTTACCAGCAGGGAGAGATAGGAGCAGTATACTGGGTCATTCACCTAATGTGGAGGGAGAAGTCATCTGAAGTATGGTTATAGATGGACTTACGGATAGTGGGAAATGCCATGATGCTAAGAATTCCCACCACAGAATAAGCACTAAATAAGAAGATGGATAGAATGACTCGCCTTGTGGGATATCAGCCAGCTTGTTCCCTCTGCTACCTCAGTGCCTAAATGTCCTTGGGCAATGGAACTATGAAAAGAGTGGCCAGGATGAGTGGACGCTAAGCATGGGCTCCTTTTCACCAAGGCTGAAGAGAGACAAGGCCAGATGAAGAAGCCTTACACACTTCCAAACTAATTAAGAAGTTTGGAGTTTATTGCCACACTGGTAACCCGAAAGAGATGTAAATCTTAGTTTTTAATGGACTTTTTACTGAAAACAACTTTATATTTTACCAAGATTCCTGCATTTGAAGGCTGATCTGTTTTCAGCCCTCAAGGCATTAACCTCTTTTGCGTGTATTTTCTGCATACCTCTCTACATAGAGGCAATATGAGAGACCTGAAGGGTGTACTAAATACGTGAGACTTTTCTCATAAGTGGCCTTCACAAAACCACTCACTATGAACTTCAAAGTTACAAGGTATTTTGAAAGACATCTAGTTCAAGTTCCTTCTTGGTTTTCCTGTTTTTTAATCTCAAAAATGTGCTCCTTTTCTTATAAGAAGTGTAAAAATAAAATAAATATCAAATTGAAGCTTTCATATAAAACAAGAGTCTGCCAAAACTGAGTTATAAGCATCATTATAGCTTAAAGTTATAAGCATTAATTCAGGAATTAAAACCCAATGTCTTCAGTTGCCAGACAGGTAAAGAAAATGGGTAAAATGGAATTAGTGTACAACAGTAGAGAGTGACATAAAAATATGAATTAACCAGATGGAGTGTGCCTGTCTTAAAGACATTCTTTTTTTTTTTTTTAATTACACTCCATGTCTGTGGGCTTACTTATGGTTTCCAATATATGGTACCAAGCTGTAGATAGTTGGTGGTTACCAAAATTAGATATCAAAATCATTGGGCAATCTATTAAAACATTCAGATTTCTGGGTTCTACCAAAGTTTCCTATTTTTATGTGATTTGTCTTTTTTTGTTTGTTTGTTTTTGTAGTTTATCTGTCTCATTTTGGTCAGGGAAATCACTGATTTAGGTGTATTTATTCAGCAAATAGTTTATCTACTGTTTAATTTGTCAAGGACTATTCCAGGTGCTAGGAATATCAAAGTAAATAGCCTGTTTTCCGAATATCACGAAGTTTACATTCTGTGTAACATAATAGAAATGGGCATGTCTCTACTCCTCATGACATCCTAATAAACTAAATTCTGTTTGCTGTATTAGACAAGGGTTAATTATGGTCTTAATAAATCATTTAATCAGAAAAGCTATGATTCTTCCATGAACAGAACCAAACGATGAAATCACAATACTCTTTCATTCTCTTATCACCTCCAATATTTACATATAGTAATTCTCCTTGATAGTCCATTTATACGAGTCAGTTCTATAAACCCAGTTTTATAAGACTATGAAGATAAAATAGCTTACATAAGGTTTACTAAATTAATGTTAAATTATTCATTGACTTTCAATACCATTCAAAACAGGATGAAAACAAAACAAATTAAAAATATTTAAGAGATTAGATCCCGCTATCTTCTTTATTCTATGAACTTGATATAACCTTAATATAAGCCTTCCCTTCCTTAAAGTACTCTCAGTGCTGTCTTTTATTTTGTCTCGATTTTTAAGGGTTGCTTACAGGAGGTAGGTTTACAATCTAGAGTACAAAAAAAGTTGTTTAAGACAAGTATTTCATGGCCTTCTGCCATGATAGAATTTTCCCCAAGAATCTTGCATTTTTTTCTTTTGAGTCACATCAAATAGTCTCTTCCACTTCCACCCATCCTGGTCTCATCCACTGGGTGGTCAGCCCACTCTCTGCTTAAAAACAGCTGGGGAGATAAACCACCCCCAAATATCCTCCATTTTGATATAAAAATTACAACTCTCAAGCGACTTGAGACATTGTAGTCCTGACTTGCTGACCTTGGCCAACTGTTGCGGCTGCTTACAAATGAACCCACCAATAAGGAAATTAGAAAAATTCTGGAATGTGTTTTTTTGGCCAGAATAAACTCATTCTAGAGGGAGGGAAAGACACTGTCCATTTTATTTTTCAGGGTAATATCTATCACATGGAAGTCCTTAATGAACACTCAGATTTTTGTTCCTACATTTTTGGCTGCACACTAATTCAGGTGGACACTCCTTTATTCGAGGTTCTTTGTGAGCAAGCAGCTGCACTGTGGAATTATTTTGACAAACAAAAATAAGATTTTTTTCTTTTGATGTGATTATAGTCAGATTCTTTAGATATCAAAGGTGGAACTGTGGACTGGCTAGAAATATTCTCTTATTAGGCCTAGTCCTTCTTTCTCATCTACTTTGTTTATTCAAACACTTTATCCAATACCTACTACTGTTTGAAAGACGCTAGGCAAAGTGCTTCATTTGTTTGTTTGATATAGAAAAATGAAACCCTTTGCTAGCTAATTCACAGCTATTGCATTATCACAAAACTTCTTCCAGGAGATTACTGAATTTTTATTCTGGGAAGAGAATTTGTTGGATAAATTCAAATGCATATTACAGTTAAAAACTGGGTATTCCATAATCACATATGGAAGGAAAAAAGCTCGAGTGTTGCCAGAATTAATAACTCATATATTTCACAGGAACAAGTTTGTTTTTAGGTAGTCAAAGCGTAATAATTCCTAATGATTTTTCTTTCAAATCTTTCCTGTGAGCATACATCTGCTCCTTTTGCGATTTAATTGTAGATACTGCCTACATCGGCCAAAAAGAAAAAGATCTGTGCTCTCTTCAAAACACCACTCATTTCACATTTAATCAAAGGCCTGACTTCATTTGATCTCAGTCCCACATTGCTATTCTTCACACTTCAACGTAAAGGCAGTGGGGCTTACGAAGTAGAAGCACCAGCACTTGGGGTGACGGTGAGGAGCAAATTTCCGTGCAGTGTCGAGCATAGTGTTAGACTGGTGTGCTCATCTTCCTTATTGAATCATTTGCCAAGGAAATCCAGTCCATGATAAACAGACAAATGTCTGAGATCACTGCGGCTCAGTCTCTGATGAGGCAGCTGCCTCCATGCTGTGTTTGTTGTTCCAGGATATTGTAAATACTAATATTTTATAAGCTCTGGTACAGTTTAGAGATGAATCTCATAAACATAATTCACCAATTCCAAGTTTTCCAAAACACACAGCCTGAAACAATCTTACTCGAGGTCAGCCTGTGGATTGGGCTCTGAGCTCTGGTTACTGTGGTGGGCAGGAGACATTTGGGATGTACGAAATCTCAACTCCTCTGTCTTTCAGAGAGACAGAGAAGGTCTGAACTCACATACCCAAATACAATTCCTAGTGACCTGAAATAACGGAACAGAAAAGAGTACTTGCATTTAAAATTTATAAAAAGTGTCATAACCTGAAATAAGAGGGCCAGTTTTCAGGTCAGGTTAAAACACAACAACAACAAAGGGGTTGATGACCAAAAAGTCACCATGATGACGTGTTTTATAGCATCAACGAAGGATGTGATATCATAATGCATGCAAAGTATCAATTGAGGATATTCTGCTAAAACACTAAGCAAATTGTCATATTCTTTTTGAATTCTCATCCCATGTGGCAAATTTTTGGATCTGATCTCTATCGGTAGTCTCTTACCCTCTTCCTTATTTCTATATACTCGGAACCAAGCCTCTGAGTCTTCTGCTCACTAACCATTTATGCTTGCTTTGTAAAGAAGTACCTCTCTAGACACTATGTTTAACAGTCTAGCCATTTCCTAGAAATGCAACAAAAAATGAAGAAGCCAACTCCCTTTTATGCACCAGGGATTGGCCCACTTAATTTTATTAGATACCTCCGTGGATACACAGGCAAATGCGATAAGGACTAAAATAAAATCCACATCCTAAATCATGGCAACCAATAAAAACATATTGATTAATACATGGCTAAAGCAGATACTATGTAAGAGTAATAAAGTAGATGAAAATATTTTGTAAATTCTTTAGCACTGTACACACATTACTGTGATTGTTTTTCCTTTAAGACATCGCACTGAGAATGAATTAAATAAGATGCCAATTGCCTATTAAAAACGTAGCCTTAATTAGTAGTTGGGAACCCCCCTCTTTGTATTAAAGGGCAATAACGATGGAAAGACCTGCTACATGTGGGATCTTTCTTTTCTTTATCCGAAGTCGGTGATGCTATTTGGATAATAACTGATGAAAGGACTAGGGTGCCAACCAATTTGCAGTTAAGTGGCTAATTAAGACCCAAAGCAAAGCTGCCAGGAGGTTGGTTCTCTTACTTTAAAGTGACACATAAAAGCAATTAGATTGGGACTGGCTTTGCTAGGACATATTTAAATTTGGACAAAAGTTTGGGCCAGTTATTATTTTATGTTAATATATTCCTCTATAAGACAGCATCAGAGAGAAAAAGGAATCATTTAGGACATAGAAATAAATTAGAATATTACTTAGATTCGCCAAACTTCAGATATGAGAAAAAGAAAAACTATAATATCATCTCTATGTTTGCAGTCCTAACAGGGGTACTCTATGTAATTAGATTCCCTGCTCTTAGCGGAAATGAGTAGAGGTGCATGGAGCACAGTCATCCAAGGAGAGAAAAATCTCTTAATCCTCAGGTCTGTTGTCACCTGTCTGTCATATCGCATGAGTATGACATCTAGCCCAGAATGGCATGATTTTTAGAATTGTTATACTTTAACTTCGGACAATCCAGTGTTAACATTTAAATATAGCTGCTCTAATAGCACTGCGGGGAAAACAGATTCTCTCTGGGTGTAGAAAAAAGGTTTGAAGTTGATGAGGAAAAGTAGAGAGAACTGGAGAAGATGAAAATTATAACACAAATTATCCACGTATAAGGGAATGGTGGTTGGGGAGAGTAGACAATCTTTAAAATCACAGCTCCAGTGGCATCTTAGAGTTGTGGGGAAGCCCAGTCCATTTATACCTTGCTCTTGTGATTTATGATGTCACCATTAAACCCCCTGATGGCATTATATCCTTGTAATTTGCAGTTGCCTAGCATTTTTTCTATCTACAACTCAATAACTCATTGTGTAGCTATTTCACACACACATAAACACACACATTAGTGTGAATATGTGTGTGCTGAATCTGTCGTATGATTTTTGATGTAATAATAAGTTGGGTTAACAAAAGGCAAGAAATCAGGGGCTGGATGCATAGCCACTGTATCGCCAGTTTCCCCGTGAGGCATCATAAGGAGACACGGCACTGCATGTTGCTATAAACAGATTTCACTTTGATTGTCTATATATTCTTTTTAAGAATTAAAGAAGCAAAACTGTTTGTGAGAGGCAGCCAAAAGCCATTATTGAAGGAAATATGTGAGATTGCACAGAGATAAAGAAGGAAATATATTCAATTCACCTCAACTTTTCAGTAATAGGATTAGAACATAATAGGATTAGAAATATTAAACCTTCAGGGCTAAGTTCTACTGCCCCAGGAGATACCTGGTGGGATCTCTTCACTGTCCAGGGAATCTCTGTTTCCTTTCAGAGAGTCTGGTCATGGCCAGTAATTGTGACACCATAAATCTGAGAAAGAGAAGGTTTAGGAACCTTTGCTTTAAGACTATAATACAACTAGTCATTAGCATTTCTGTGGGGGTGAGAGGTGGTTTTCAACATCTCTTATGCTAGCTTTGAAACTGACTTCTGTAATTATTCTCCAACGGAAACATGAATGCCAGCAACTTTCTGGGGAGTTATTTTTATTTCTATTTGAATATTTTAGCTACAATGCTGGATATGCACTGCTGGATCTCTGAGAATGCTGTTCTAAAATGCTATATTTATAAAATGACCAAAGAGCACATGCTGCCTGGATTAAATTTATCCCAAGATGAGAGGTTTTATCTCTAATCATCTGCTTGTTGACTAATCTGGAGGCATCTTGTGCAGGTTTGACGGTTGAGACGTAACAGGCTAAAGTGATCCAGATCCTAAAGGGGTATCCCTTTGTCTTTGCCTTTGCCATCCTGAGACATGAAGACAGTGAAGGTGGCTGCTCTGAATTCATCACACCTTAGAGTAGCATCCTCACTGAAAGAGACTGCTGGTCTGATAGGAGGAAAAAAAAAAGTACTCTTTGAAAGCAGCATAATCTATAAAACCACAAAATTATGTAGTTCTCAGGAAAACATTTTTAAGAGATGTAGGGTAGCTTTTCCACAATGCATTTAAAGCCCACATCAAGTATAATTTTGAAGAGTACTTGTTTCTATGGAATTGAATTCCATCTACTCTGTGGCCCATGTCACATTATAATGTTGTTACTTGCATCTGAGTGTGATATACTAGACTGTGAGCTCCTTGGAAAAAGAAACGTCTACCTTGCCATGTTTATATTCCTAACAGTATCCCACACAACTCTAGGCACATTGGAAGCATTCACTAAACACACCTTAAGAAAGGTTGACTGCTTGCTTCTCCGGGTTTAAGACAATGGTGAGCAATATGTCCCTGTTATCTGCCTCAATTTCTTCCACAGGATTGTTTTTTGGTTTTTTGTTTGTTTGTTTGTTTTGTTTTGTTTTGTTTTGTTTTGTTTTGCGTTAGGGATCATACAATTCTAAATTGGGATTAGATCCTGTGTCTTGCAGATCTTCCTCCCATTAAGTGAAAAACAAAAAAAAAAAAACAATAAGAAGGATATCCATAACAAGCTCAATATCCAAGGCTTTCTCTTTGGAAGCTTTTAATGCCAGCAAAGAAAAATTAATGAATGAGAAAAATTTAAGATACAGAGTTTTGGAGTGAGAATAGAATCATTTACCTTTCTACTATCCTATACTAGAGCCTATCAAAAATTGTAAGCAGCTTTTCTGCTGGCTACATCCCACCCACCCCCCTGCCCATGGGTTATTTTCTTTTCTATTAAGTAATTCCTTAATGCCCAGAAAGTTAAAATTCTGTTGAAAAGAGAGTTCTTAGTATCTTCTAAGATTCAAAGCCTTACTGTGATGTTTTTCTTGATTTTGTAATTTTTAAAGTGCTACCTGTATAGTTAAATGTCTCTTTCATGATATATTTATTTTACAATATTTCCAAGTTTATATACATTGTATAGATAGATGCTGTGTAATCAGAATCTTACTCTAAGCACTGTCCACCTCATTTTGATATGTTATCTAATACTTTTGAGAAGCTATCCAAACTTTTGGCCTTTTCTAATCCTCATCTCAATATGAAATCATAATAGTAGCCAAAGAAAAAAGGAGAATGGAAAATATGTCAATCCCTGTTCTATTTGGGTTTCCCCTGAGGCTAATAGAAGCATTGTCTTTCCATTTTCCAGCCAATATTTTAGAGGTAAATGAAAATGTCCACCAAAAAATGAGGTATTTCAAACACATTTTATGAACCATTTAATATTTCTTCACCAAGGAAAACATGCATTAGTTATGGTCAAAGGCAGAAAAAAAATTATTTTCTTGATTTTTAAATGAGATATGGTTCAATTACAAAGTAGTCTTCTCTTAAGATTAGTATGTAATCAGAGGGAGCTGATTCATTTACCAATTTTTTCCCTCCTTTGCATTTGATAAAAATCAAAGATGAAGGTCTTTGACTTGGCTAATCCAGTTATCTCATGTCTTATCAGCCTTGCTCTGGGTGGGAGTCACTTCTGGAAATGATATGCTGCTCCTCAATCATAGCCATGTATTATCTGAAAGCCAACATGGTTTTAGCAGTTTGGCGTTCTATTTTTTTTTTTTAAGATTTTATTCATTTACTCATAAGAGACACAGAGAGAGAGAGAGAGACCCAGGCAGAGGGAGAAGCAGGCTCCCTGCAGGGAGCCCGCCGTGGGACTCGATCCCGGGACTCCAGGATCAGGCCCTGGGCTGGAGGCGGCGCTAAACCGCTGAGCCACCTGGGCTGCCCAAGACAGAATGTTTATTTTTATTTTTTAAGATTTTATTCGCAGTTTGGCATTCTAAAGAGAGTTGCTGGAATAGATACAGCATACAGAGGTGTGTGTGTGTGCATGCACATGCGTGCTCACATGCCCTGCACATGTGCGCGCATGCGTGTGTAATCCTTAAAAAAAGAGACATCTGTTCTGCTAATAGCCGTGTACTTGAGCCCATCTACAGTTTGGTTGTACATCAGTTATGATGTGTCTCTTTCTAACAGGAAGGATACCAATTTTGATGAATAGCTAAAAGGTAAGATCATTCTTAAAGGTGTGAGTGATTAATAATGGCCATGCATAGATTTTTTTCTAAGAGTGTAAATAAAATATATCATTCACATGAAGGGCAGGAGTTTGGCAGAATGATTCATAGTGCATTTTAAAGCATAAAAAGCCAAACCTAGGGTCTCTTCTAAGTGTGTCAAAGAGGAAGCTGGCTTAACCATTTGAAATATTCAAGTAGATATTAGAATATTTGAGTGGATAATAGAAATTATATGCCATAGGATATACTGAAGACAATTAATATTTTTAGTTACCATCAATTAGACAAAATCAAACTTTTTTTTAGTAGTGAAAAAATAATAGCCTCACAGGGGAAAATGGATAAAAGATAGAGATGACATTTCTCTACCATGGCACTTGGACAATTTACTTCACCCCAACCAAGATTTACTATATAACCCTTAGATTGGAGTTCCTGTGGGCAGCTGTTGTATTAGCATAAAGCTTGGTTCTAACATGGCCAGCATTCACACCAAAGTAGACGGGCACTATGAAATTGCTACCTAATACAATAAGACTAAAAAAACTGTTATTTGAAGACAGAAGATTTATTCCAGTAGTGATATCAAAGTACAATAACAAACGACCTATGGTTGGTCTGTGTTTATTCTCTGCCAATGGTCTAGAGCTCATGATATTTTCACAAGGCATAAGAAAACAAGCTCCTTGGTGATACAGTACTCCATGACATTCTCTCCTATGGTCCAGTGCCCAAGAGATTGTGAAAGAGTTTCGGGCCTGGGGTCAAGGAGAGATTCAACTTTTCTTTTACAAGTCACAGGTGAATGGACAAGTACTAGTTTATACCTTTCTAGCATGAATTGAAAGTGAAAAAACAGATGACTGTCAAAATAAACTGTGTAAAAAAGAACACTGAAGACTGTCTAGGATCAAATGCTCATTCCCACTAGAGATTAAAAAAAAAAATCATTGTTTGACTCTTTTAAGAATAAAATCAAGTCCTGAATTTTTAAAGAACTTATTGACTTAATTCCTATAGAAAAATTTATGAATGTAATTATCATTTGATACCTCTCCCTGTGAGGACATAGGGCATACATTCTGGGCATGACAAAAGGCACAGTGACATTCTCTCTCTCCAGTTATCATGGCCTCCCTCCTGTGTTCTTTAGCTGCCAATGTTCCCTGATAGTCAAGACTTGTGTAAACAAGCCAAGCATGAGGTCTATTGATGGACAGAGATCTGACGAACACCTAACACCATCAGGAGCACGACTTTTCAATTGGAAAGGCAAAAACATAGGAAATACCAAAGGATCATGTCACAGGTGAGACTTCACTTACATCAAGGTCTTCCTAGTACTTTTGGAAACTAAACTCCCTTTGAGAAAATCTAAGATATAATATGCTTTACTGACTTGAATACCACAGAGTCTGTCATCTTCATTCTTCTAATTCTCTTTTCTCTCAAAATACACATGTTGGGGATCATCCTGCCTATGGGTGTGGGGGTGCATATATGTGTGTACATCCTAGGAATAGATCTGAATATCTTGGGCTTCCTGGAATAGTAGGACTTAAAATTGGCTCAGTTCTACTATTTAATACATTTCAGGATTGGGAGATTTTTGGATAAATATGGGACTTGTTGCTTATAACACATATCCAAATACAGAACTCAAAGGTGTGTTTCCAGAATAGAAATATTTAAATAATTATCTGTATCTGGTAAGCACTCTAGTAAGGTACCATCATGTGTTACACTCAAAATTCTAACTCTAAATTATAATGTCTTGGCTAATAAAAACTAAAGCATGAAATATCTCAGAGAAATCAGAAAGGCGATGCTGACGGAGGTAAATAAGGATATAGAAGTATTAAAAAGGATATACTATATTGCCCTATTCCAAAGTTCCTTTATAGAATATACCTACTTGGAGATTTCATTAAAAACACATTTATGGGATGCCTGGGTGGCTTGGCAGTTGAGCGTCTGCCTTTGGCTCAGGGCTTGACCCCAGGTCGGGGGATTAGTCCCACATCAGGCTCCCTGTGAAGAGCCTGCTTCTCCCTCTGCCTGTGTCTCTGCCTCTCTCTGTGTCTCTCATGAATAAATACATAAAATCTTAAAAAAAATTTATACTTTCATTTACCAAATATTAATAACAATACACTGACCAGTATAATGTGGGTCAGTATAATGTGTGTGTGTATATATATATATATATATATATATATATTCACATTGTGACCTATCAGAAAATGAAGTATACTAATCAGACAATTAAACAACTACTATGAAGCTTTATCAACAAATTTTGCTTTTCTTTCTCTTGACTTTGTCTCCCAAAGGTAAGAGTAAGCAAATCATTTCTTCCTTTGTCTTTCTTTTTGTCGGATATACTACAATAGAGTAAATGAATCTACGTGGTTGTCTTCCTCATTTCATGTGGCCTGGGTTATTAAAGAGTCTGCTGATTCTCTAGACTCTTTCCTAATGGGATCCTTCCCAGGCTTTCCTTTTCCCTATCCTTTAAAGGAATCTTCAGGGAGCAAGTGGATGCCACTAACCAAACAATAAGTCCAAAGACGATTGCGCTTTCTTCCTCTTAAGCTGATTGTTGTTGTGGCCAAGTGGCAAAATGGGACACGTGGAATAAGAACAAGCTGACAACCAGATGACATGTATATAATTCCAACATGAGAATCAAATAATTGAAGTGGTTAAGACACACAGCCATACTTACTTTGGGTTTCCCCAAAGGGCACATTCTCTAAAACCTATCTCCAATTTCATGCCTTCTGTGATGACACAGAGGTTCTTTCATGTACTTTCATTTTCCCTTTTTATCTTGCTCTGACCATCACCACTTCTGTTTAACTCCTCTAGTCTTCTGGATCTGGAAAGATCCCAGTTTTGTTTAGGCAAAAGACTTTTCTATGCTGGGTCCTTGACTATGGTGTTATTAATGGTTTCCTGATTTAGACCATGATTGCTGTTCTTTTGTTTTATTTTCTTTTACTTCCTTATTCTTCCTTCATTGCCATAGTACCATTTGCAGATTAGCTCTCATTTAAGAGTCAACTAGCTCCATAACTTAGCAAATCAATAAATTGTTCACCAAATGACCAACAAAAAGACAGCCTGATAGAACAGTAATATGAAAAATTAGTCTTTTTCCCTAAAACACACCTCGTTCTAGTCATCAATACAATATATTGTACAAAAAGCGTGACTATTCTTCCTTGGAATTGCAATTAGCACCTCCATTCAGAGTGTAGCCGTACTTTAGTTTTAATTCCTTGTTTTAAAGGCATTTTGTTTGATTCCTCTGACTCAAAATATACACAATCAGACTAAACAGGTGTTTTAGTGAGAAGAGTGTTTACAGAACAATTCAGGTGAGGTATTTCCAGATTGACTGGATGCAATTTTAATGACACAATCATCCTCAAGTGTGTGCTAACTCCTACTACATTCCAATGACTTATTTATCAACATCACAGAGTGCAGGGGGATCTTTTCCCCTTTACTTTAAATATTTTATACTGACTTTTTGAAATCACTAAAAAAAGAAAAAGGAAGAGGAGGAGGAGGAGGAGGAAGATGAAAAAGGGGGAGGCAGAGGAGGAAGGTGAAATATGCCAGCAAAAAATAATGAAATCACAAAAATATATTCCAATGATGCTAAACTTTGCTTCAATTAAATTTAGTCTCTTCTACTTCCAACTCACAAGCCTCCTTTGGCGTCATCAGGCTCCAATATACTTTCCAGTAAGTTCCAAAGAATCCATAAGGTATAAAAATTCCAGAAAAATTATTTGTTGGAGATCAAATGTAAATAGATATATGTTCAGCATCTGAATGTTACAGAAAACTTCTCCAAAATGGCCCATATGTTCTTCTAGAAAAAGCAACAGTCCTGACAGTGAACCATGAAATATTCTGGAGGCAAATGGCAGAGTGCCAGTGTCTTAAGGGACAGCATTTTCCACTTTAAATAACAGACAAAATAAAGCTTTAAAATGTTCTTGGTGATGTATGATTCAGTAAACCCTTCAAGGCAATGTAAAGGAAAACCTTTCCTTCTTAAGAATGATGTTGGAATGAAACACAAAAATTAAGAATTCCTCTGCCAGGCAGCATAAAGAATCAATTGGTGGCTTTCTGAAATTCAGGAAATCCAATGAATTGATAGACTGTTAGGAACCAGGCCACACACACTGAAAGTGATTCTTTATAAGTACAAGATACCAGAGATAACACAAAGCTCCTCTGAAAGCACTGAGCATAAGTACACACTAAAAGAAACTAAATTGTGTACTAGCAGGAAATGAAAAAAGCTTATTTTTTAATAGGCATCTGCAAATGGGGACATTTGGCAAGGGTAAACCAAAGCTTAATTGTAAGATAAGCAATTTACAGGTAAATATCAAACTTTATTTTTTTCAATTCTCATTTGATTTTTGTCATTTCTAGTTCACTTACCCTGTCTCTAAAAATGGCAAAATCTCTATCACAAAATAATTTGGATTTAATTGACATTACCCAAGGCAAGCAAGCTGGAAGTATAATTCTTTTGAAAGCAAACACCTTTTGATGACTGCAAGAATCAAGTATGATCAGAGAATTGTTCTTGGTCATATACAATAGTCTACTCATCTTTATGTGACCTGTGACACAAAAATTAAAATACATAAAATGGTCCTTTAAAAATTATAAATAATCAGTGGGGCAGCTGGGTGCCTAAGAAAAGTCTTTATATTATGATAGAAGAAACATTAGGCTGAACCATTTATTTCATCCATGATTTTATTTTAATATTTAAATTACCATTAAGACATGTGAAATGTACTCAACTAATATCATCACAAATAATTTATGTTTTTTTTCAAAAAAAAAGTTAAAAATAGGAAGTAAAGGAAAATAAGGAAGCTTTTTAAGACTTCTTGAGTAAATTGCAAAATTAATTATTATAAGAAATTAATCTAAATTTAGAGTTATTACTACTGTTTTTGGTTTCTAAGCATTATTATGGTGTTTGTTTACTGACTAGTAAGCCAGGATCAGAAAACATACAGTTTTAAATTTGTTGGGTGATAATACCCTAGATTATGATTTCTCCTTGTGGCAGGATTTTAATTGTATCTAAATAATTTTAGGGAAAAGACTCTTAAACACTTAGGACAAATAAAATTTAAAATCTGAGAGAAGCAGGAAGATGATGAAATGGGAGTATACTGAGTTTGCCCTGCCCCCTGGACACTCAAAAAATAATTACATCTGTACAACTAACTCTAAAAACAATTTGGCGACTGCAGAACTGTTCTTCCACAGCCAGTCATAGAGAGAAGGCCACATTGGAAAAGAAAGGAGGGGCAGAGACACCATTGGGAACCAAATCCCAACATGGTTAACCACAAATGGGAGGGATATCACAAGCATGAAGAAGTGAGAGGATCGAACCCAACACTAGGCAACTCTAGCACTGGGGACCCATCTTGGAAGAACAAATTCCCATAACATCTGATTTGAAAATCATTTAAAAAGCAGAGAGCTTTAAACTCTGGTGAACCAGAGGATGACGGGAAACCAAATTCCTGCCCTTAAAGAACCAGAATACTAAATAATGGCCTGAGACATACCACAGAAGCAATAGTGTGAAAAGTGTCTGGAGAATACCTGAAGATTTATTAACTAATCTTAGAAACTGTGCCAAAGGGGGAGAGATATACAGGAAATTCCTCTGGTAATAAAAGTGCTGGTTGGCACCATTTCTCTTCTCTTCCCCCAACCTAGATAGCCAGATACCTGTGGGAGCCAGCACTAACACTCTTCATCTACTTTGCTAGTGCTATGTGCCCACCCCAGCATTCCTCTGTGGATCTGCCTCATTCAAACTGCCTGTGTCAGCAGATATCTCCCCAAAGTGGGTCCTGCCCCACCACACCTGGCTGAGGCAGCTCCAACCAGGGCCCGGGCCACTTCAGTGGGATTCCTCCATTGCAAAGACAGGAGATAACCTTATACACCAATGTGCCTGCGGTTCCTGAAGCCAGGTCTCCTGTTGGCTGCCTGGGAAGCAAGCCCTGCCATTTTGTGCACTTGCAGCTATGGCAGAGAAGCTAATTGCTGATGGCAAGGCTGATTGCCCGACCTGCCCAGCAAAGAGCTCACAGGGGCTGTACCTGGCCATCTCAACAGTGTGGGGAGAAAACCATTCCCAGTATACCCAAGGCAGGTAAAGCTGGTTATCACAGCCCACTGAGCTAAAAGCACTTGCAACTCAGCCATAAGAGGGGGGCACCACAGCTCACACCTGGGACACCCCTGGAGTACCTGGTCCTGGTGATCAGAGAGAACTGCATTATGGGGCACCACAGGGCTTCTTCCAAACCAGGTCACTCCTTTTAAAACCAGAAGACATAGGTGACCTACCTAGTACATAGAAACAAACTCAGAGTTAGACAAAATGAGGAGATGGAGGAATATGTCACAAACAAAATAACATAAAACAGAATCACGGTAAAAGAGTGAAATAAAACAGTGATAAGCAAGATGCCTGATAAAGAATTCAAAGTAATGGCCATAAAGATATTCACTTGATTTGAAAAAACAGTGGATAAACTCAGGAAGAACTTCAACAAAGAGATAGAAAATATAAAAAAAAAAAAAAAAAAAAAAGAATGAGTCAGAGCTGAAGACTTCAACTGAAATGAAAAATATGCCAAACAGAATAAACAACAGGTTTGAGGAGGCTGGAGAATAGATAGACGAGTTGGAAGACAAGATGATGAAACGCAACCAAGCTGAATGGCACAAAGAAAAATAAAAAATGAGAATAGGTTAAGGGAAGTCTGTGACATCATCAAACACAACATTTGTATTTTAGGAATCCCAGAAGGACAAAAGAGAGATAAGGGGCAGAAAACTTATTCAAAGAAATAGTAGTTGAAAATTTCCCAGGCAGCCCAGTGGCTCAGCGGTTTAGCACCACCTTCGGCCCAGGGCCTGATCCTGGAGACCTGGGATCGAGTCCCACGTCAGGCTCCCTGCAAGGAGCCTGCTTCTCCCTTTTTCTCTACCTCTCTCTCTCTCTCTCTCTCTCATGAATAAATAAATAAAATCTTTAAAAAGAAAAACAAAAAAGAAAGAAAAGAAAATTTCCCTAAGCTTTAGAGGGAAACACACATCGAGGTCCAGGAAGCACAGAGAGCCCCTAATAAGGTGAACCCAAGGAGGATTCAAGACACATATTAATTAAAATGGCAAAATGCAATGATAAAAAGAAAAGTTTAAAAGCAGCAAGAGAAAAGAAAATAGTGACATACAACAGAAACCCCAAAGGCTATCAGCTGATCTTTCAGCAGAAATTTTGCAGGCTAGAAGAGAGTGGCATGACATATTGAAAGCCTGAAAGGAAAAAACCTACCACCCAGAATATTTTATCTGAAAATGTTATCATTCTGAGCTGGAGGAAAGATAAAATTTCTCAGAGAGACTAAAGTTAAAGGAGTTCATCATCACTAAACCAACCTTACAAAGAATGTTAGAAAGAATTTTTTTTTAAGTAAAAAGAAAATGCTATAACTAGAAGTAAGAAAATTATGGAAGGAAAAAATTTCATAAGTAAAAGGAAATATGTAGCAATGGTAATAGATGAATCACTTACAAAGCCAGTATGGAGGTTAAAACACAGAACTAATATCATTAATTATATCTGTAAAAAGTAGTCAAAGGATACACAAAATAAAAAGATGTAAAATATAACATCATAGGCAAAAAAGTAGAAGAAGGAGTAAAAAAATTAGTGCTTTTAGAATGTGTTTGAACTTAAGTGTCCATCAACTTAATATAAACTGCTATAAACATAGGATGTTATATATGAACCCAAATATTAACCAAAAAACAAAAACCTACAATAGACACACAAAAAATTAAAGAGAAAGGAAAACAAACATAATACTACAGAAGACTATCAAACCAGGTCCAGGAAGAGAGCAAGAGAACAAAGGAACAGAGAAAACTATAAACACAAGTAGAAAACAATTAACAAAATATCAGTAAGTACATACCCATCAAAATTACTTTACATGCAAATGTACTAAAGGTTCCAATCAAAAGATATAGGATGACAGAGTGAATTAAAAAAAACAAACACAAGAGCCATCTATATGCTGCCTCAAGAGACTCACCTCAGAACTAAAGAAACATACAGACTGAAATTGAAGGGATGAAAATAATAATCCACACAAAGAAAGTGGGAAAATAAAAAAGCCAGGGTAGCCATCCTTATCAGGGTAGCAATACTTATATAAGACAAAATAGAAAAAAAAAAAGACAAAATAGAGGTTAAAACATACTGTAGCAAGAGACAAAGAAGGGCAGTACATAATGATAAAGGAATCAATCCAACAAGAGCATATAACAATTGTAAATATCTATGCACCCAACACAGAAGCATCTAAATACATAAAGCAGATATTAACAGACATAAAGGGAGAAATTGACAGTAATATAATAATACAGGGAACGTTAACACCCCATTTACATCAATGGATAGATCATCCTGTCAGAAATCAACAAGGGTGCTCACTTCGGCAGTACATATACTAAAATTGGAACGATACAGAGAAGATTAGCATGGCCCGCCCCTGTGCAAGGATGACACACAAATTCATGACGCATTCCATATTAAAAAAAAAAAAAAAAAAAAAAGAGGGGATCCTTGGGTGGCTCAGCGGTTTACCTTCTGCCTTCAGCCCAGGGCATAATCTTGGAGTCCTGGGATCGGGTCCCACATCGGGCTCCTTGCATGGAGCCTGCTTCTCCCTCTGCCTGCGTCTCTGCCTCTCTCTCTCTCTTTCTCTCATGAATAAATAAATAAAATCTGAAAAGAAAAGAAAAAAAGAAAAGAAAAGAAAAGAAAAGAAAAGAAAAGAAAAGAAAAGAAAAGAAAAGAAAAAAGAAATCAACAAGGAAACAGCGGCTTTGAATGGCACATGTTAGATCAGATGGACCCAAAAAATGTATACAGGATATTTTACTAAAAACAGCAGAATACACACATTCTTTTCAAGTGCACACAGAACGTTCTCCAGGATAGATCCATGTAATTCGACAAAACAAGTCTCAATAAATTTAAGAAGATTGAAATTATATCAAGTATTTTTTCTAACCACAATGTATGAAACTAGAAATTAATTACAAGAAAAAAAATCTGGAAAAAACACAAACACATGGAGGCTATACAACATGCTAGTAAACAACAAATAGATCAACCAAGCAATCAAGAAGGAAATAAAAACAATGCATGGAGACAAATGAAAATGAAAAAACAATAGTCTGAGATATTTGAGATGTAGCAAAAGCAGTTCTAAGAGGGAAGTTTATAATGATGCAGGCCTATGTCAAGAAATAAGAAAAATTGCAAATAAACAACCTAACTTTACATCTAGAGAAATTGAAAAAGAAAAAAAAGTACAAGGAAGGAAACACTAAAGATAAGGCAGAAATAAATGAAATAGAGACAAAAAAAAATAGAAAAGATTAATGGAACCAAGAGCTGCTTCTTAGAAAAGATAAGCAAAATGGATAAACCTTTAGCTAGACTCATCAGGAAAAAAAAAAAAAGGACTCAAAATCAGAAATGAGGGAGGGGAAATGACAACAAATAACACAGAAATATAAAGAATTATAAAAAAGTATTATAAAAATTATATGCCAATAAACTAGACTATCTACAAGAAATGGATATAGTCCTAGAACATACAATCTTCCAAAATTGAATCGAGAATAAATAATTTGAATAGACAGATTACTAGCAACAAAACGGAATCAATAATCCAAAAACTTACAACAAACAAAAGCCTAGTAAGACAGCTTCACATATGAATTCTACCAAACATTTAAAGAAGAGTTTAGTACCTATTCTTTTCAAACTATTTCAAAAAATTGAAGAGAAAGGAAAACTTCCAATTCATTCTACAAGTCTAATATTACTCTAATACCAAAGCTAGACAAAGGCACTATAAACAAGCAAACAAACTATGGCCAATAGTTCTTGATGAAGATAGATGCAAACATCCTCAACAAACTACTAGCAAACCACATTCAACAACACATTAAAAAGATCATTCACCACAATCAAGTGAGATTGATTCCAGGGATACAAGGGTGCTTCACTACTTGGAAATCAATCAATGTAATGTATCACATTAACAAGACGGGGGATAAAAAACCATATGATCATCTTAGTATATGGAGAAAAAGTATTTGACAAAACACAATATTCATTCATGATAAACACTCAACAAAGTGAGTATAGAGAGAACATACCTCTACATAATACAGGCTATATACAAGATAACCACAGTTAATATCCTCCATAATGGTGAAAAACAGAATGTTTTTACTCTAAGATAAGGATATCCACTGTTACCACTTTTATTCAATGTAGCATTGGAAGTCCTGGCTATAGTAATCATCACGAAAAAGATATAAAATGCCCACATTACTCAGAGCAATCCATAGATTCAATGTGGTCTATATCAAAATACCAATAGTGTTTTTCACAGAACTAGAACAAATAATACTAAAATCTGTATGAAACCATAAGATGCTGAATAGCTAAAGCAATCTTAAGAAAAAATAACAAAGTTGGAAGCATCACAATTCCATTTTTTTTTTTATGATACTCACACAGAGAGAGAGAGAGAGAGAGAGAGAGAGGCAGAGACACAGGCAGAGGGAGAAGCAGTCTCCATGCACCGGGAGCCCGACGTGGGATTCGATCCCGGGTCTCCAGGATCGCACCCTGGGCCAAAGGCAGGCGCTAAACCGCTGCGCCACCCAGGGATCCCCAAGTCCAAATTTCAAGATACACTTCAAAACTTTAACAAAAACAAAACAAAACAAAACAAAACAAAAATAAAAAAACCCAGATGGTACTTGGCATAAAAATAAGTATGTAGATCAATGAAACAAGATGGAGAGCCCAAAAGTAAACCCACACTTACATTTTCAATTAATCTATGACAAAGAGGCAAAAATACACAGTAAGGAAAAGAGAGTATTTTTAATAAATAGTATTGGGAAAACCAGACAGTTCTATCTAAATGAAGGAAACTGGACCACTATCTTACATCATCCACATAATCAAACTCAAAACGGATTAAGGATCTAAATATGGAACCTGAAACCATAAAACTCCTAAAAGAAAGGATAGGCAGAAATCTCTTGGATATTGGCCACAGTGATATATTTATGGATATGATTCCTCAGGCAAGGAAAATAAAGGCAAAAATAAACTATTGGGAGTATATCAAAATAAAAGCTTTTGCACAAGAAAGGAAGCAATCAAAGGTAACTAATGAGTGGGAGAGGATATTTGCAAATATATACCTGATAAGAGATTTATATCCAAAATATATAAAGAATTTGTACAACTCAACACCAAAATACCAAAATACAAAATCTAAAAAAATGGGCAGAGGATATGAATAGACATTTTTACAGAGAAAACATACAGATGGCCAACAGATACATGAAAAGGTGCTCAACGTCACTCATCATCAGGGAAATGTATATCCAAACTGCAGTGAGATACTACCTCACACCTGTCAGAATGGCTAATGTCAAAAAGACAAGAAATAATGAGTGTTGGCAAGGAGGTGGGGAAAAGGTAAGTCTTGTTCACTGTCAATGAGATTGTAAATTGGTGCCATCACAGTACAAAACACCAAGGCAGTTTCTCAAAAAAATTAAAAATAGAAATATCATATGATCCAGTAATTCCATTACTGGGTATTTACCCAAAGAAAAGAAAAACATTCATTTGAAAAAAACATATGCACCCCTATGTTTATCGCAATAGTTACAAGAGCCAAGATAGGGAAATAATCTAAATGTCCATTGATAGATGAATAAAGACAATGAATAAAGACATGTGTGTGTTTGTGTGTGTGTATACACATGCACACAATGGAATGCTATTCAGCCATAAAAAAAGAATGAGATTTTGCCATTTGAGACAATATGGATGGACCCAGAAGGTATTATGCCAAGTGAAATAAGTCAGACAGAGAAAGACAAATACCATATGATTTCATTTATATGTGATTCTTAAAAAACAAACACAAAAACATACTCAAATACAGAGAAGCACCTGGTGGTTGCCAGACGGAGGAGGTGGAAGGAGGTAGGCAAAATAGTCAAAAAGGGATTAAGAGGTACAAAGTTTCAGTTATAAGACAAGTTAAGGAGATGAAAAGTACAACATAGAGAATATATATAGTCAATAACATCGTAACATGTTGTTTGATTACAGATGGCAACTACACTTACAGTGGTGAGCAATGTATAGAATTGTCAAATCAGTATGTTGTACACGTGAAACTAATACAACAGGGTGTGTCAGTTGTATCTTAATAATAAAAAATTAAAATCTAACATTTGTAGTAGAATAAAATATTAATTAAAGCAATAATTGATGGTTACTCAAAGAAAAGTTGCACTGTCTACTGTAAATTCTCTCACAGGAACGAGATCAATGTGCATACTCCATAAATTTGAAGAGTTTAAAAATATGTCTAAATATGCGGCATCGGGTACCCAGTAAGTGATCAATGATTATTCTGAATTCCTGAAATATGTCTTCTACCTTGTGGTTACATGTATATGTTTGTGGGATTGCCCTATGTTGGCAACAGCAGCTCCTCACCTAAGGACAACTTTAATTCGCCAAAGAACAATGGTATAGGGACGCCTGGGTGGCTCAGTGGTTGAGCGTCTTCCTTTGGCTCAGATCATGATCCCGGGATCCAGGATTGAGTCCCACATTGGGCTCCTTGCAGGGAGCCTGCTTCTCCCCCTACCCCTCTCTCTGTCTCTTTTTTTTTTTCTTTTTAAGTTTTTATTTATTTATGATAGTCACACAGAGAGAGAAAGAGAGGCAGAGACATAGGTAGAGGGAGAAGCAGGCTCCATGCACCGGGAGCCCGACGTGGGATTCGATCCCGGGTCTCCAGGATCGCACCCTGGGCCAAAGGCAGGCGCCAAACCGCTGCGCCACCCAGGGATCCCCTCTTTTGAATAAATAAATAAAATATAAAAAAAAACAATGTTATAGGTATTCAAGTTTTTAATAACTCCCTTGAAGTTTAAATATCTTTCTAAATGTTCCAAAACTATACTCATATGCTCTACTAACATATAAAGTTAAACAATATCATTACCTCATGGCCCAACAGTCCTGATCATCATTAACATCTACCATTGACTATCCTGTGGATGTAGTAGTAAAATATTTACTACTGAATCAAAATCATGCTGAAAACTGGGCTACCTTGCATCTACTTTCCTATCTGTTTTTTAATCATAAACTTGGGCAAATTGCACAAAATAGGCTTATTGGGATGCTCTAGTTAACCCAAATTTTTCTTTGCAAGGTGTGGTTTTCAGGGAATCATCAATACTAAACAATCAATAGAGACTGAACTGGAACATGCCTCACTAACCTAACCACAAATTTGAGTTGTTTAACTGGGCTGAGCTTGTCTTCATTGTAGATGGTATGATAAAACACTGGCTTTCATTTGTTTCTTGTTTCTTAAAAGAAGACATTTCAAAATTGTGAGTATGGGTGTTCATCTAGCAAAAATGCTTTTTTTAAGATTTATATATTTTATTTGAGAGAGAGAGCATGGTGGGGAGGAGCAGAGAGCTGGGGAGAATCTCAACTAGACTCCCCACTGAGTGTAGAGCACAACACAGGGCTCCATCTCATGACCTACCCTGAGACCGTGACCTGTGTTGAAATCAAGAGTCAGACATTTAAGTGACTAAGCCACCCAGGCACCCCAGAAGAGGATGCCATTCTGAGCCAAGAGTCAGTTGGTATAAGAAACCACAACATCCAGCACTAGGAAAACAATGATTCTGTCCTGAGGAAAGCAAGAATGATGAAGTTGAGAATTCCCTCAAAACTATTCTTGATATAATTTTGCTTTCCTTTGATACATTTATCCATTCCTAGTTGTGCGGTACTCTGGATAAGTATTTTTGTAGGGCCTCTGTCTGTATAAACAATCAGATTTAAGATATGTTACTAAATGTATGGGTCCATATGAAGTAGAAATGAAGACTTAGAAGACTTGGTAGAGTAGAGAAGAAATAGAGAATATCTGTTTATTGTCCAATCAATATATATGAAGACTCTTCTTAGTTTCAAGACACCATCTCTTCCTCTGTAGATTCAGAAACAATCTCTTCATGTTATTTATTATCTAATATGTCATTTTCTAAATAATTTCATACCTCACACTATATGAAAAAGGTGGTAATGCCATTATTATTCATAAAGCTATAGCTCTTCAGGGTGCATTTGTATTGAAACAAGATAGATCTTTCTGTTACTGCAATTCCCTAACACCATTTATTTAGTTATATCATTACTCATGATTCTGAATCACCCAATGACTTCAATGGACTATCAGAGGTTATAACTGCACTTCATTGATGATGACCACACATAAATGCAAGCCTTACCCAGAGTAGGCAGCAAAGTATGAGTTATCATTCATTTTCTGTCATTTTAATCTTATCGGACAGAATTTTGTAGTTTAAACATAAGTAAGACATCTTCCAAATATGTCTTCCCTCAAAATCTTGAACTAAAATCATTTCATTCCTAGAATATAATACTTTCCAATGTTGACCATACGCCGGCCTTCCACATTGGAAGGGAGGATTGGTTAAAGCTGCTGAGCTGAGGAAGAAGAATGGCCCTTTTCAAAGAAGGAATGTCCATCCCATTTCCAACAAGGCTTAATTAAGACTAACCCAGGAAAGTATGTCATCGAATCAATCATAGGCAAGAGAGAACTTTGATTGGAAGGGTTGATTAGCAGTGAGAAACAACATTTTGGGAAACCCTCGGAGGAGACAGGCACAGCCAGTCCCGAAATCTGCCAGATGTGCAGTGCAAAGCCTGTGGCAGGAATAGAGTAACTGTCCCAGGTCACCACAAAGTAAAGGCTGTCTACTGCCACCCTGCCACCATCTGGTGCTTGTAGATCAGAGGAGATACATGCTCTGAACCCAGAGGGGTGAGAACTGACTGTGGGGCCCACAGATACAGCTCAAGTCTAAGGGTCACAGGTGGACTATCAGTAACCTAGATCCCTGAACTCATCCTGTGTCCAAACTGAGGAAGATTCACCTAAAATCAATAGATCATCACTGATTCATTGCTCAGTCTCATGTGATCCCATGAAAGAAATACTGTGATCTGAACTCACGGTGCCTGGCCTGGATGGCACTCCTAGCCTCTAAGAATGATCTTAAAAAATTTGGTGGAAGGCATTTTAATGTGCAGAGCTGCTTAAGACACAGGCCAGAAGCAGGGGCTCCTACTTGCTGATATTTTATTTTCCTCCAGTTTTTAAAAAGCCCTTTGATAGAGGCTAGGTCTTCCTATAGCATGTCCCTTTCCGTATCACTAGTAACTATATTTTCAAATATATTGCCAGAGAGTAATAGCTACCCGATAATATTAGAATAGCCTTGCAGGAAAGAATAATGTCTTACATTTCCACTCTGCTCTGTAAAACCTGGCCCAAGGCTAGTCACATAAAAGCAACAAATACTTCTCGGTTCCTAACAGCTATTTACCAAATAGGCCAAATATAGTTAACAGGTAAACTGTAGAACTGCTAAACAAGAGAAGTCAGTCAAGAGTCCTTGATACTCTAAAAGTAATTGTTACTGGAAAATAAATTCATAGTCAGAGCAGTCATTCTTCATCATAAAGATTTCAGCCTAAGGAAAATAGGGCTGTACCCTAATCCTCTGGCTGAAGTCAAAGTGTTGGATGGATATTGCATTTCCTAAAATTATTCACCAAATTAAGTCCTCGATATTATTTCTCTTCCCTTTCTCTATCTTCAGTATTGAGAGCATGCATATCATCTTCCTTTTTTGCTAAAACAGGTTCAATATTTCACTTTACAATCAATCTGATAATGACCTTTCTCTATGACTAACCCTACTCCACAGTGATCTGTGATTTAGGGTTGAAGTATCATTTTGTATATATGATCTATACCACATTGATTCACACCAGATGTGTAGGAATGTGCAAGAGCATTATGTATACATATGTATATTGCATATTTTTAGGTACATACATACATATATATACAGGTATGTCCCATTCCCTCAAGAAAATTATATGCTTTATGCTAAAGAGCATATTTCTTATAAAGCATATAGCACTTTCCCAGAAAGAGTAGGAACTGAGAAGTTTCCTACATTTGATTAAAGTTTGATCCCATCATGCTATATCTGGCCTTTGAAATCTTTTGAGAACCTTGAGGCTCATTAAAATATAAATGAGATCTAAGAATGATAGGAATCAATAATTATCAATATCACATTTAAGCAAATCTGTGGTAATAGATGAAGTGAGGAATTAAACTAGTGTACATTTTCCAGGTCCAGGTGATATATGTACAGGTCTCAGTTGATATATTTTCTTCCCAATAATTCTTCTCCCCCACGACCAAGATCATCACTGATCATCACCACTATCTACCACTACTACAAACAACACAATCGAACATGCTAGGTTATTAAGTCTTTGGGAACTGAAGCCAAATATTAATCATATTTCTATCCTTGAGCAAAGCACATAGTAGAGCTCAATAAATATTAATTGGGGAATAAATGAAAATCTACGTTGTTTTGCCTTCTTAAACTGATCTGGCCATATCTGAGTCAACACATAAAAGCTAACCATGTAATTTCCATCTTTCCAGAAATTTTATAAGAAGTTGTAAGGCCTTAATCATTACCTTGCCAAAGTTGTGAACATTGTACAGGAAATCCCTTCCATGGTTATGAGGCTATAGAGCTCATTTTACTCATTCTTCTCAAGGGAAACTTAGCAGGAGGATATAGGTGGCTTTTCTTTTCAATCATTGCTGTGAGAAAAAAAATACAATTATGTATCACCTTCACTTATGAAAATATTATACTAAGCCAAAACAGGAACAAATGACCTTCTTGAATAGAGAAAAAAAAGAGAGATGAATATGAATATACTGGAAAATGTATAGGTGAAAAGAAAAAATAAAGTGAACATGTAAAATTTAGTTTGTGGTAAAACATTAAGTCATCACAAAAAATTCTCAGGATTATCAGTAATAAGTAGTTAGAAAATGGGTACAGGGTAGTTCAGAGAGTGAGACTCTCATATGCTTTTTTAAAATTTAGAACACCTTTTAAAATGTGGTAGTGTCTTTCTTTGTATTTAAGCTATATAAACACACAGAATAGAGAATACTGTGGCTTACAAGGCATGTTCTGATTATACAAAAATAAAGAGGCATTGAAATAAAAAGGCACTTCTCATCCATATTTCCAGTTCAAAACAAAATAATCTTCCATAGCCTCACCATCAGGTGAATTCTGGAAAATAATTATTTTGCACGCTTAGTTCTCGTTCTCGATTCCAACGCAGGAGGCTACTACAGGTTTTAGAGGAGAAAAGAGCCAAGATACATAAACTTTATTGTTATTGTGGCCCATTTGATGAGATACTGTCCCAAATGAATGGACATTGGCCATTCAGAGGAAAACAAAAGCCTGTTTATCAGCTGGTTAATTGCTCTCAAATATGAAATAAGATTCCCAGCAGTAAAGCTCCCTGACTCTTCTATCCCTCACCTGAATTATAAACTATCTGAGAACAGAACCATTTCCAGCATTCAAGTGTTTATCATAATGAAGCACATCTGCCACAGATGACTGCTGACCTTTCAACTTTGGTCAGCATTTGGCAGCTGACACAGTCCTGTGGGTTTCCTGGCACTCTCATCTTCCCTTTACTTGGTATCTTAACTTAACTCTAAAATGAGAAAGTAACCAAGTAGAGCCAGAACACTGAAAATATTACATAAAATGAGTCTCATGAATGCATTTACTTGCCATCAGAATTTCTGGACTTGGGGAGGACTGGGTTTTTTGTTGTTGTTAACTCATTTTATTACTTCATTTACCCAACTTTTTTAAGATCTATTTATTTATTCATGAGAGACACAGAGAGAGAGAGAGAGAGAAAGAGGCAGGAACATAAGCAGAGGGAGAAGCAGGCTCCCCACAGGGGGTCCAGTGTGGGACTCGATCCCAGATCCTGGGATCACACCCTGAGCCGAAGGCAGACACTCAACCGCCGAGCCACCAGGCATCTCTTTATTTCCCCAACTTAACAGTTGGATAGATTATTCATTGTATGATTGTTTAAAAATTGTTACTGATACTTTAACCTGTTTGATATCCACTAGATCATCCAAAAATTACCAAAGAATCTTTCCTCACCAATGGAAAGAGATTTGTCTTTTCTCTGGAGTTTTTGGACAAGCTGGATAATCCTTTAAGGGCAAATTTTAAAAAGGCAAATGTAGGACACCCTGCCTCTTGCATGAGTGGAGAAACCTTAACTCTGATAATAAACCACTATTAAATATAATTACAATTTACTATATACTTTTAGTAGATACTGCACTAACAGCATTATTATATAAATTCTCTGTTAACATGTGGGCTTCTCCAGCTTTTGCACAACCTCAGTGCACCTGGAACACAGGCCTTACAGGTAGCTTTCTGGATAGGTCTGCTTACCTGGCTTTGACTTGTTCGGGCAACGTAATAATATCTGTATTTATACATACATGTAACCCAGCTACACAATTTTAACAAATATTGATATCATCTCTTCCTCCATCCCTTTTGTCCCTTCCTACCAGTAAATATCTGGCCATCTATTGCCCCAGGCTTTTGTAGCCCTTTGAACAGATGAAGCAGTATAAAGGCTATTTCCTATGCTTTGGAAACTAACCAGGGAATCAGAGTTTAGTAAAGAGATGGCTGCTCCACATTCATGCTCCTTCCTAGTGACCCCTCTTCTTCCTTTCTGGAAACCCCTTTCCCTTTGTGTGTGTGTGTGTGTGTGTGTGTGTGTGTGTGTGTGTGTGTGAATTCCATGCCACTCCCTGCTCCTTTTTTTCTAGAAAGGTGCGAAGGCCAGATCATTCTTTTTTTTTCTGGAACACTAGTAGAGCAGGAGGTTCTGTCTATAACCTAAAATCTGTCAATTGGCTGTTCACTGCTAAGACATTGGGAAGGATTCGTGTGACTCCAGAAAAACTGTCCCTGTGATTATATTCTGACCGCGATTTCAGCTATTGGAAAACTGCTGTGGTCACTACGTTGTAAATCCTATCCTTCCTGAATTCTCTTGGATCATGGTCTGAATGAAGCCTGGTCTACTAGCTTCCTGTTAATGGTATGAGCCTCATCACCCTGATATTCTTCCAATTAGCTCCCTTCCACTTTTGTTAACCAGGGTTGGTATCTGGTACTTATGAGGAAGAACCATTGCTGATATATAAAACGTGTGACTGTGAGAGGCAGTTTATAAGCAAGATAAGATGTGTGACATTGGGACTGGCATGGACAAAAATCCCAATGCGTCTTAAGAAAGGAAAAGTGGTGGCATCAGCTAACCAGGAACAGATAATAGACATAGTGACACCAGGTGTTCAGGAGAAGTGGTAGGACAGATGACAACCTGTAGGCAGGGAAAAGGGGCAAAATGTACTCAGGGGATGATGAATAGATTGACTTCATTGAAAGGGATTGCTCAGGGTACTCTTGCGACCACAAATATTTGTTTAGTATTTTCTACTATTGGGCGTTGCTGGAATACAGAGTTGTTAAGGTCAAGTACCTGCTCCCGAGGAGCACAAGAGCCAATCATCTCTTCAAGTAGAGAAGGATGCTCTTGGAGTGGGCTAATAAGAGATTTTTGACTACTGTTCTCTGAGGAAATAGTGACTTCTCTGAAGTAGATTTTTAATGCTACCAAAGCATTATTTACAGGTAGAAAGGGGAAATACATGCTAGATTTAAATAAATGCATTTAAAACTGTAATGAGCAGACGTTTGAAGCCTTCAAGGGTAGCACTCCACGAAAATTGTGAGAATTTCTAGCTTCAATTGGTTTTCACTTTAACACTTGAAGTAAGTGTAAAAGCATTCATAAAAAAGATATATAACCTATATGTGAAGAAAAGTTTAATTTTACGATTGTGATAGCTTTATATGATTTTCTGAAAAATCCTTACTCATACCTCTGCTTCTGACAGATGTTAGCTAGTTTTTATTATTATTTTTTCCCCTTTAGGGCATAGGTAAGCAAAAGCGACTTCTGTGGACCATCTTATTGTGAAAACAGTTTGTATCTTTCTTCTATATCTTGCTCTACTATGCATATTTAAAATTATGTTAAGTGTAAAGAGCAACTTCCTACTTGGTAACCAAACTGAACCTTCCCACTGGAGGAACATAGTGGCAAACAGCCATATGTACCATAGTGGAACAGCTTCCCTATCTGACACAGTTGAGGAGATACACATTTTAAGCATCTCATCAAATGTGAAGTATGGACTACACACACAGACTACCTGTGCATAATCTCCGGGGCTGCAGAATAACTGCTCTATTTCACCCTAACTTGGGTGAAACAATTGTTTCACTGTTGGAATTAAGCAATGATGGCCATCTGGGTATTTATTTATTTAATCAATCTTTTGCAGTTCACATTTAGGTTGATTCTAGTTTAATCACCTGGATTATCTGATCATTTATTTTGGATAAATCCCAAGCAGTAGAATCGTTAGTATATATACATTTTCAAGGTTTTTGACCTGTAGGGCATTTAATTTTTTTCCTTCAGAGGAATTATACCAATTTGTCCTCAAATAGCACTGTGTATGTGTGAGTCACTGCTACACTGTCTTTTGAACTTCACTCCTGGAGCCCAGGTGGAAGAAGAACATGGTTGGGTCATTCCAGTTGTTGCATGAGTGTCTAATCTGAGTTTCCATCCTCAGACAGAAAAGTAGTAAAGATTAAATTGTTAGGTTTTCAAAATCTTCTTTCTCTATTTCTCAATATTTGTTATATTAAGATTAAACATCTCCTTCACAAATTTTAAATAGTATAAATAGAAAATAACAAGCTTTACTAAAATATCATCCCAGAATTTTACTTCCCCATATGAGGTTCTCCATTCAGGATCTACCAATTTAACTATCTATCATCTATCTATCTATTGGCGCAAAGGGAAATTCAGGGTTTGGATATTTTCCACCTATACTCATCCTCACATCTGTACCTGTTCATTTTATTCCTTTTCCAGCAAGCCCTTCCTCCTCTCCCAGACCTAATCTAAACCTCCTTTCCTTCAATCTAGAGTACAAGTCCCATCTCTGCCATGCCACGTCCTTGGCTACCTGGATCTCAGTAATTATTTGCTCAACTCCTCAGCCCTGACACTGCATCATTATAACCTATAGGATGAACATTAGCTAAAATACAGTGAGTAATGCACTGGGGCTGAAAAGATTTCAGAAGGAAAGCATTTATCATCTACTATTTAAGAATGACTGTCAGCTGGGTATTTTATCACTTGAACACCTTGCTCTTTGTCATGAGAGAAAGAAGTTAACAGTTTTCATAAGAATAAATAGCTCGGGAAATAATCATCATATTCATAAACTATATGAGCCTTTCTATTATTTCATGATGATGGTGATCTACACAGGTTTTTATATTTTTAAGACCCTGGGTTTTTCCTTGAACTCTTACCAGGAATTGTCAAGATATGGCTGACCCATAGGTCATTATTTTTCAAAATAATTGGAATTCCTCAACTGTATAGTGAGTATCTTATTAAATATAAATGAAATGAAGAATTAAATATCTTCATTTTGAAAAGGCTCTAGTATGAAGTACTTGCTATTCATAACATAATTCTTCCTACTTTCTGACTATCATTAAGAAAAACTTTTCACACAGCTACTGAATAGTAATCTTTAATTTTGGGTCATTTGAGCTCTCCCCCATCAAAAAATTAAAAAAAAAAAATAAAGAGATTCATTCTTTTAACATGCGCATATTTAATTTCACTTGTTAAAAGTTAAAAGTTGGCCTTCTGTTTCCTCTCACATTAAGTCTTTGTCTCATTTGGTGTCATATATAACTTCCATGCCCAGGGATTTCCTAATAACCAAAAGCAATATTAGACTGATCTTGTATTTTAAAATAATTTTATCTATGACTTTCAAGTTTAATAGCAATAAACCTGGAAGATTTTTAAAACCATTGTTTACTTAGTTTCTTTCACAAAGACCATTATAAAAGGCAGTAGAAATACAATTATTACAAATAAAGATTATACAAAAACACTTTCAGGTGTTGGATGTAATCATTTCTGTTTGGCCTTCTGAAATAAATGCATAAATGTTGCGGTTTAAGTTGTACCCACCATAGGTAAAAAATAAAAACAGAATGCAACAATTTTGTCCACCTATTTGTGCAAACATACTTCATATGTGACCGAGGAAAATTCTCATATGATCAGTTCATTAAATATTCCAAACATAGATTTCTTGAAGACTGAGTTGAAGTCCGTGTCTGACGAATGTTTTCCATCAAGTACTCTGCGTTTCCAAACTTAAAAGTAAAACAAATAATTTTTTCTATTTCCTTGTGAAATACACAGCATCCTTTCATATTCATTCTTTTAAGATTTTTTTTCCCTCATAGCAAGCAAAAGAAAAAAGATACAACCAGGAAATTAACTTTCTCCCATTTTTCTTGTTTTCTTTTGCTTGTGCTCTCTCCCTTCCCTCTTGGTTTCCCTGAAAGATTTGGAATGTATAGTAACACCTGCTGGGGTGGTAACAGCAGTTGATCTCGGCCTTAGTGGTGCCCTGTGCGCACTTAGAGTGGCACAGGTCACTGTCTCCATACTCCTTCCGTTCATCACATGGTCACGCCTGGCATCAGGAGGTTGGTCACTGTGAAACATCTTCATGCCCACCGTGGCAAGACCTACAAACTTGGGGCTCTAGGCAGTTGTGTCTCTTCCCAAGCCCAGTGGAACTGAGAATAGAATCTTTGTCCTTCCACTACAGATGGTCAACAGCCTGGAGTGTGCCAGTAATCTGAGAAGAGGCCAGACTTATTTTAATTACAAATTACTCCGTCACTTCACGTTTGTTATCCCTCTGTACCTGTAGTTCATGCACCGGACAACTTAATACACATTATTTAAATAATCATCAAACCCTTCCCCGTTTCAGCACTTTCCACCTTTCTCTAGAAAGCCTACCCGTTTGTAGGGATTTATAACCATAAGTGCCTGAAGTCAAGTTTCAGTTCTAGGAAATGTGGGGTAGATGCGACTTTAAAACAAACTGATCAGACATTGGAACAACAAAGACAGGAGGATTAAGGCAGTCTCTGAAGATGAAAGTGTAAAGAGATCTTGGGGGAAAATCGCTTGAGAGGAGCCTTTTAAAAATCAAACAGAAAAACTCTCATCAGTGGTCTCTCTCTTTTTTTTTTTAATGTTAGCAACATGTGCAAGGATTTTTATTTATCAAGTCAGTCTTTAAATAAATTGTTTAAAAAGAAGTGAAAAGCAGGTTCGTAACCCTTCAGCAGTTTCCCCAAAGTTATTTAGCATTATTGTCACTAAAAAAACACTTCATAATTTCAGAACATTTTCCAGCAAAAATACATGGAACTGAAGGGAAACCCATGTGCCCATGTGGAAATACTTAGCTGCTTCTCCTATATTGAACTATGTGCATTCACAGGGAACACATGACATATTGCCTTGTTATGTATACACTTTTTTGTTTAACAATGCCAAAAAGTGATAACTTGGAGACAGAATTATGCTGACAGTCACCTGTCATTCATTGTCCTTTATTCTGACAACCTCAGGCATTCAGGCATGGATTTATGGGTTTTCCCCCCTTTTGCTTTATTTTTAAAGGGGTTGGGGGATGGGGGAAAATATCAGAGGATTCAGTCCTGAATAGACTTTTGTTTTGCTCTTTCTTTTACCTCTTGACTGTGTCAAATGCACTGTGTCTCTCATGCAGTTTCTCTCTTTAGAGAGCCTCGGCTGGGCCAGCTAGTTAGTATTCAGAGACAAGGCAAAGAGGATAAAATTCTTCTCTCTGCTTGCTGAGACCGCAAATAAGCAATTAGACTAAAAGCAATGTATTGGAGAAAGAAGGCCATCGCAGACATCATTGTTGACTGGAACCTGCCAATATAACTTTAAAATCGTAAAAACTTCCTAGCACGGAGAAATAGTCACTTAGAGGCACATAAGTTGGTTAAGACACTAAGTCGGTATTTGCTACAGACATTTCTGCTGTGTAATGTACTCTGTGAACTGTAAGATTTTCCATTTAATCTTGTTTACTTATTGTAATGAGAAACAAATGGGTGAAATTAGCAATGGTGATAGAAAATTCAACCTTTTATTGTATTGCATGTTATGAAAACATTTTCTAGATTGGCATGTTGCTCCCATTTTCATTTGAGCTCACTTTAAAGGACTGTAATGGAGGTCTGAAGGTTACAAACTGTTTTATGTCTGACCAAGCAATATCATATATCTCTGCTGAAGAGTTATATGAGACATTTAAAACAATATATGCCAGCCTTTTGCTAGGTATCAATGATTGCACGTGAGGTCATTCTTAAGGCTATTCTTCTTCCCTTGAATATCGAGATTGCATCCTGAGGTTCTAGTAGTGGATGCATTTCCTATGCAAATGCTCAAATGCAGCTACTCATTACATTAGGATCACCTGATTCCATATTGTGATAGACCAATCTCCAGTGAGCCTTCAAGATTGTCCCAAGTGATGGGAGGTAGCAAGTAGACCTTCCTGATTTGGTGTATTGAACCCATCCCTTTTCCTTTTTCCACCCCCATCTTGCCAAAAAACATTTCCCAAAAGTTGAGAAATGCTAGCCTGATGAATTTATTTTTACATTTTCTAAGCCAGGAAAAAGAAAGGAATCTGGATTATTGACATTCTTTACCGGAACTACAGTAGACTAGAGTTAGCAGAAAAAACTGCTAATCATCACAGTTTTCGTGTTGGAAGCAATTTGCCTATAATTAGTAAGTTGATAAATACCAACAAAATGGGTGCTAAAACGAACAACTCTTGTGCTGAGAGACATTTGACTCTACATTACACTTTGCATTTTTATATATGCAGCATTACATTTTGTTACAAAGAGCGACAACTTTAGTGGCAGCTGAAGCACTCTCATCTGTCTTCTGAAGGAAAGCAGACATACATCTTAATATAACAACTTCTTTTATAAAACATATCTTTTTTTTTTGAGGAGTAAGCAAGGCAAGGATAAGGAAAGAAGTGCGTATTTTATTTATTTTATATAAAATCGTAGCAAAAGATGGAAGACTTATTTTGCTAGATAATGAAATGCCATAGCACATAAGATTAAAGATTAAAGATTAGAGTCCCCACCCAGGGACTCGGGGTATATTCTTCATTGGTAATACCAAATTCACACTTGTTTGTAGATATTTCTTTTCTGCATTTCGTGTGAAATGATTGTGGTAGGAAATGTTCCAACTCCATTTAGAATCCAGCTCATGACCATTCTTGTTCGATTCAAACAAGGAAATGTGCGTGGTATACCCATACGTGACACAAATGTTTAATCCCAACAAACAAGACATGGTATACTGTAATCTTCAAAACCAAATATGTTTGCATGTCTGAAATGTTTTAAGAGAGCACTAGCTTTTGCGAGGGTCTAAATCACAACAGCTATGCTATACATAATAAATAAAAGAATATGATAGCCTTATCAGTGATATGCTGAAATTCTGACTCTCATTGTTATCAGAAAACATAATATCACAATAAGTTTGATCTATATTATCTGACAGAACAGAAGAGATTATCCTAAAAGAATTGTGAGGGTGTAAATAAAAAAAAAAAATCTTTATCTGAATGTGATTGAGAAAACACTACATCTTTCTAGTGCTTTTTAGAAGTCTGCTGTTTACATCTGTGATATAATTTTAGGAGCATCGTTATCTACAGCCACTTCCTAGGTAACTTGATTAGCACATGTGTCCTTAGCCTAACAGACCATGTGGTAAACGGATTGATCGCTCATTTTCAAGCATCTTTTAATCTAACCCTTAAACTATATTCCTGTACTTTAATACATTCGACTAAGTTTGCTTTCCCTTTCCTTTTAAACAGCACACCTTTGGTATTCCTACATACCGAACAGAGACAGGAAGAGATGACCCCTGGCAAAACAAATGCATGTTTTCCTTCCCCTTTTCAGAACATTCTCTAGCGGGTGGTAAAATATTTAAGCCATTTCAAAGTCATGTAAACTATCCCAAATATGTCAGGGGAAGAAGCAGAGGCTGCAATTCATTATTTTTCTGCAAGGAGTCAACATGAAAGAGAACATTTTAAAGGGCCAAATAGCTTTGTTTTACTTTACAGTTCATATCAGTAATTTCATACCATGAGCATTTTGCTTATTTGAGATACAGCATGTCTTTGATCAGTAACAGATTGATCATCATGGAATAAAAAAGCCGAGATTTTGAGGAGGTATATATTGTGGTTATCTGTAGAGCACATGTACCATCTAATTTATTATTATTATTGATAGTATTATTACTTTTATTATCATTATTGTTTTCCTTCATAACCAATGTAGTTGAAGCCCGGGCTTCAACTCATTGGGCCTATCTGGTTTTAATGATGGCTTATTATAAGATGAGATCAAGATTCATTTTGTTAATGTAAATTGGTTCATGGTGTGCTATTTGACAAAAAAAAAAAAAAAAACCACAAATAAATGTTTTCACATCGAAATGTAATCTTATGACTCCTTTTTCAAAGCCTTTCTCTTACCTATTTTCCAAGATCAAGAACAAGCTATTTAAAGAGAGTCTGAAAAAATAATAATAAATAATAAATAAATAAATAAATAAATAAAGAGAGTCTGAGATTAAAGAGTGAAGCTATGCAACTTGGATCTGGTCCATTTTGCTGCCATTTTTATCACCAATATTATTTCATTTATTATCGGTCCTCTTCTCTCTATAGAAGACTCCGTTTAAGAGATGGTGGTATTTTGCGCATTGGCATTTAACCGAACTGGGCAGAATATGTATTCCTTTGTGAAACAAAGTTACAGATAGCGAGCTGCAAGTGTCTGTCTTTGTGCTTGGTTTAGTCCCAACCTTTTTTTGCCATTCAAAAACAATGCTGACACATGCATGAAATGCCAAATAGCATTAGTGTAATAAAGGAGTTAAACCAAACCCAAAGCACGGTCATATATTAAATTGTTTTTAAAAATACTGACCTAAGCACCTCTATGAGATGTTATTAGTAAAATTTGAAGAAGAAGAAAAAAGACATTTGGAAGTGAGATGTGCTCTCCTTTGTAGCCTGTATAATTGCTGATTTGCCATCATGTTTGCTTGCGATGCCTTTGTCAGATATTATTTCATGTCTCTTTGTCAAAGGAGAGGTTTTGAAGCCTTTTTTTCTGCATCTGGGCAGCTGCTGTTCAGGGCTCAGACCAAGCCTCCCAGGGCTACAGCAATGTGTCCAAAAAGCTTTTGGTAAAAAAATCTTTTAAGCAGGCCCTCATTTCCACTCACCAGGTCAACGCATATGTTTTACCAAAAGAAAAATTCTAACATTTCAACATCGACTTCAAACACCATAAGTGGAACTTAGTGATGATTTTTCATTAAGACTTCGTGTTGAATAACTCTTGCTCACCCCCATACCGAGGGAAATCTAAGGCAACTGTTATGTCACCTTCCCTGGTAAGTGGTGATTGTCGAGAATTTGATGATTTATCAGGCTTTTCTAACAATGGTTGGCATTTCTAAGTAGATACCTCCCAACACATAGTAAGTCCATACAGAGTCAGAGGGAGTAGAAAGAAGTTTATTTTTCCACCCATTTACTTCTTCCTGGGGTGTTAAGCAAAGAGGCTATGGTAAAGCTTTTCATATCAGCAAGCAAAAACGGGAAAAGAAATAACTGTGGAACATACAATAATAGGACTGTTTTCTGCACAAATCCAGCTACGAGGAGAACTATTCAATTAGGCCTCACGGTTACTTTTAATGAGGGTTGTTGTGGAATAAGTGGAAGCATCTGTTACCCATGAACCACCGCAGTGGCTACACAAGAAAACACAGTTCTCTCTTCTATTGATTGGGACTGGTCTTCACGGAACATTCTTATTAGTATGCTTAGAACAACCATGCAAATCTCTAAACCAAATTAATTATTCTTGGCATTCCCCAGAGATAATCCCACAGTCATTTTTTACCAAAGTCAGGGAGCAAGGGAACCCTTTTTCTGTACATATTTTACTATGGTTAGCGATGCCTAATCGTCCTACTGTATGTTGCCCGATTTTACCAGCTACAGTCTGAATTCATTCCCATCCTCTCCTTAAAAGTTTGAAACCCCCTAGTGACAGGAATATTAATGTGCCAACACTGTCATATCTATTTCAGCTCATACATATGCAATGTCTTTGTTTTCAAAGATTTATGTCAGACTTTGCTGAAGTGAGGTATCCTACCATTTTAGATAATAGCATGCCAAAGTGATGTTATCAGCCACATTCAGCACTCACTCAAGCAAACGGGAGGAGCATCCATTCCTTCATGGCTTAAACTCATAGAAACTGTTATTTATCCTTATTTGATGAGAAAATCTTTCAGGGGGAAACGGTGTATTTTTAGGCGAAGATTATGGCCATCCTGTGGATTATCTTTTAATTAAGAATGGATGATTTGTGCCCACTCTGCTGTAGCAAACGTCTTGCTGCTAATGAAGTTTAAAAAGACTTACTTTATTTAATTACAGCTAATCACCAGGGTAAAATGTGGAATTTTCTTTGATCCTACATGTATTGTGGTAATCCCTTTGGCAGATAGCATCTCCTCAAAATATTTTGAGTTTTTTTTGGCGGTCACATCTTAGCAGAAGGTGGAACCACCTTACGCTGAAGGATTTCTTTCACTCCCTCTGTAGTTGCCTACCCTGGCATAAAAATTACATGAAATTTTCTTACAAGTCAAGATGCTCCTTTAGACAGAGAGCGTTGAAGCCTCCCAGTGTTTGAATCTTTTACTTTGTCTAATATCCAGAATAGGGTTCTTTTCTCTTGCTCGATGATTTAATTCAACCAACATTATTGGGCAATGTGAACGTGCCCGGCACTGTGCCGAGCAATGGGACTAGAAACATAAAGAGAACACAGACCCACAATAAACCAACCTCTACAGATGAACTGTGCTCACTTTCTACTGCATGCATTCCATGTGGACATAAATATGCAAATGTGCTTTCAACCCAGCGGTTGCTCTGTCTTTGGTTTAAAACCAGGAATTGCTTCGCCTTCAGTTTGGTTTGTTTCTAATCATCAGAATTTGCTCACTTGAGCCTTCTAAGAAAAAGCAGGGCTCTACTTTTTAGTTTGTCCTTCAATCTCTTCCCTTTGGAATCAAGTACAATATGTTAACCCCCTTCATTCCTTCCTGAATCCCAAAGAAAATTATTTGTAAGAATACATATCAAGCCAGTTCTAATTCTAGGTGATGTCTGTCTCTGACTTTTCATCTTTATAAACACCAACCTTAATCACATCCGCTAAAGGGAAAAGGCAAACCTTGGATATGCTTCCTTTATTTACTCTTCTGATTATAAATTATTTTTTGGAAGTGTGAACCCATCCCCAAAACTAATTAGCATGGTTTACGTTTTTAATCTCAAAGACATCGTCCTGCTTTTCCAAAAAAAAATTACCTTCTTCTCCTTTTTCTGTTTTTATTCTGTAATCTTCTGTCCTTTTGATGCAGACAATGTAGGCTTGTTTGGCATAAAGGCCCCGAAGGGCAAGGTTGGCTCCCTGAGGAAGAGAAGAAAAACTGTCTGTCAGTGGGCGGCAGAAGAGGGGACCAGCCTGACCTACTCCACCCCAACCGCCCACACTCACTCAGAGATGGGGTCACAACAGCATCTGAACAGAGTAGATGGGCTGGTTTTTTTAGAAAACAAAACTTTCCTGGAAAATGACTGTGTCTAAACTAATCAAAACGAAAGAAATATAGGTCTTGGTACAACTTTTTCATGACTTTCCAATTGGCTGATTTCAAGAACATAAAAATGAAAACCCAGCAGTACCCCCAAACAGAATCCTCACCCAGGTAAATCATTACCTTTGAAACAATATAAATAATCTATTAACTCATTACTCTATCATTTTCAACTTAAAAAGAAGAAAAAAATCTTCTGGGCAGAACTATTTGCTCACATCTCCAAATATTTTCTACTCTGTTTAACAAATGTGAGTTTCTATGAATTCTTCTGGTTTGCCAGGATGTGAGCAGATTTCAAGTAGGTTTGTTGTGAAATCAGTGCAAGGTCTCTACTTCACACCTAGGGTTCCATTATCACACGGCAATGAGAACTCCCTTCCCACCATCTGCATCTGAGCGCTAGAACAGATCCCGCCCTTGCATCCTTCACACTGCCCCACACCCAGGTGGTAACTGCTCTGCCACTTTACCCAGAACTCTCCGCATCCTAGTAGTAGACATTTAGACTCACAAAGTCATTAAGATTAGAGGAAGTTCTTCAAAAGTGCAATTCATGCCTTAAAAAAAAAATTAAACATTACAAAGTAGGAGAAGCAAAACAAAATTTGTGGTAAGTTCCTGTAATATATTAAACATCTGCAGTTTTGTCTCTATGGGGATGTGGGGTTGTGCTGAAGTCACATCCTGATAACATCTGCACATCACTGATAGCTTTTGCTTTATTCTTTCTGGTCCGCTGATGAGAGATTCTTTAACATCCCTTCAGTCATCAAGACCCCAGTTGAATTTCTTTGCTTGTGACAGCCTTAAAGGTGGTCTCATTTACATTTGCGAAAATGTCACAATATAGAAAGATATTTTCAGTTTGATGTTTCATCCCTTCCTTTTTTTATCCGGATGCTAGTTTTAGCTTTTCAAATGAATGTCGATCTCAAAATAGATTTTCCATGAAATATATTTTGTCTGATTTTTGAAACACCATGTCTACAGCGGAAGATTTTTTTTTTTCCCAAAAAAGTTTTCAACGAGGAATGGCACCTCTGCTTCTGCTTGTACTGCGGGAACAGCTGTGTGCCATGTAGGGGCTAGCTGGTTTGACACCCAGTAACACAGCACGTACCAGCTATTATAAAAGGTCAGGTATTGACAGGATCAGAGTTTCTTTTGCTTCCCTAATGATCTCAATTACATCTGAGCTGAGTAAATAGTCAATAAGCAATATCATTAACATATGTAGAAAAAGCATTTATCTTACATTTCCAAGATGATTGGCAACGCCCTGTGAGGCTCCAGGAGGTCTTTGAGATTCCAGCTGTTTTAAAAGAAGATGGGACCATGAGAAGTAACATTGAGTATTTACCTAAGTAATCCTAACATATCTGAAAGGATTATTTATAATGCTAAATACATCATTTTTGATGCAACCAGCCATCAGTTAAAGGCAATATAGAAGATAACTTTACTGAGACCTATTACTTATAAATTTGAAAAGGATTACTTGGTTTTGAGCATTAATTTTCTTCATCAGTTTAGTGATTTTTCCTTACCTACCTGGAATTCACAGAGTTGAATAAATTGCTTTGCTGGCATTCTTTCTAAGAGTTGAGATCTTATTCATAAAACATACCCTTTTTTAATCTCAAAATATTTAGCATTTTTTTATATCATTTATTTCTTTTTTTTTTATATATATCATTTATTTCTAATGTAATCCTATTGTGGTTAGAGAATATACTCTGGACAATTTCCCTTTTTAAAAAAAATGTGTTGATACTTATTTTTCAGTCTACACTATTGTCTACCTTGGTCAGCTTCCCATATATACGTGAAAAGAAAGTGTATCCTGCAGTGTTGGGTGAAATGTTTTATAAAATACTGTTTCAGCCAAGACTATTGACAGTACCAAAAATTCTCTACCCTTATCAAATTTTTTTGTCTATATGTTCTATCAATTATTAAGAGTAGAGTATTAAAAATGCCCAACTATGATTGTGGATTTAAGTACATCTTCGCTTCACAGATTTTGAGACTTGTATTTGTATTAGACAAATACACATTAAAAATGTCTTCCTGATAAACCGACCCTTTTATCATTATGAAATGCCCGCTTTATTTCTGGCACTACTCCTTGTCTTGAAGTCACTTAGTCTGATATTAATATAACCACACAGTGAGGAAACACAGATTTTATTTTTAAGTGTCTGGCTACATTTGTGGGTCAAATACTTAGAAGGAGTGCATCAACTTACCCGTCACCTTGCATTCCCATAAATATCAACCACAGGGGTGAATTTATCCTTTCACATCTGTAACACATAGCCTTCTAAGACAGGAGCAACTAGGGAAAGAAAAATCAACTAAGTGAAAAATAAGTGAGAATATGATACAAAATAAATCAAAATATAGTCTTTATTGCTCAGAAAACTTCTATCTGTGATTTTTAGAATGATTTTAATATCTCCTAAAATTTTCAACTCAGTTATGAGCTGTTGTGAGTTGAATAGCATCCCCTCAAAATCCATATCCACTCAAAACCTCAGAACCTGGCAGCCCTGGTGGCTCAGCGGTTTAGCGCCTGCCTTCAGCCCAGGGCGTGATCCTGGAGACCCGGGATCGAGTCCCACGTCAGGCTCCCTACATGGAGCCTGCTTCTCCCTCTGCCTGTGTCTCTGCCTCTCTCTCTCTCTCTCTCATTCTGTGTCACTCATGAATAAATAAGTAAAATCTTTAAAAAACAAAAACAAAAAAACCCCAAAAGCCTCAGAACCTTATTTGGAAAGAGTATACCTGATTTTTCCCTACCCCCTTAGATAAAACGTTCTTCTTGCCTTTACACTCACACAGAAAAATATTTTTATAGATTAAAAAAAATAGTACTGTGCAACATGTTCATACTATTATAGTAATTCCGCTTCAAGTTTGGCCAAAGATGTATATTAAATATCAAGTGACCTTGATATACATAAGAGAGAAATCATAAAATTATAATATTGACAACAATACTAATAAAATGCAAATTACTGCTAGAGGTCTTTGAATTTTGTAGGGAACATCTCTTCAAAGTCGATTATCAAGGTAGTGTCTCCAGAATATGTAGAACACAAGTTCCCAAGTCTCAAGAGGCATGACCTTGGCCCAGTCCTCCAGTTTCCAGAAAATTCAAGTTCTTCATATGTAATTGAGGGACATAACAGGCTTTCAAATATAACTTTGAAAGCCTGTCTTGTCAATTTTTAGTTGCACCTAGTAGGAAACAGGCCAGTGTTGCCCTATTCATGCTTTTGCAGTGTTGATTCTTGTTGTTCAGCCTGGTGTAACCTCTGAATGATGAGAAATCTGGCGAAGCCTGCTGTCCAGTTTCCTTGCAAATCCATTTTTGGTCACAGTACTTATCAAGTAAAGCTCACACTTCAGTTGCAAGTATGAGTCTGTGTCAGGCATGTAGTTCACATGTCTTTCACCTCATAAGCATTTGGATTAACTTTTAGATTTTGCTCTCATGTGAGTAATTGAGATCCCCTAATGCCAGAACGTGCCAACTACTACTACCATTCCTGGACTTGATTTTGAGGTATTTGGCAAATTTTTCCAAGGACTCTTCCATTCTCAGACTACAGCCTATATTTGTGATTCTGTCAAGGCAGTATAAATGCAATTCACTAAAGTTTAATGGGGGATGGTTCTTAACAAACCTACAGACATCCTGGGAGATAAATTACCTGTGTTATTCTTGATTCTTTTAGAAGAACATTTACAACATACGTCTATCTTTTACTGTCACCTTTGGTGATCTTTTCTAATCTAATTAATTTTTGCCTCTTTAGTTTGCGGGTTTCAAACAAAAATATAGATTTGGTTGCAAATTCTTCATTTCTATTGATAATGTCCTTTTTGACATTTTTTCTTTACCAAGTTCCTTTGACCCCATCCACAGTCTCCTGATCTCTTCTTGCTTCTCTGATTACTCTTGATTCTTTCTCTGCATTTCCCTGTTTTTTTCCCTTTCCCCTAAGATTAGGTTTCTTCTCATAGATAGATCTAAGCTTTTTTTCTTCCTTTTATAGTTTCGACAATGACTTTGGGGACACCTCAGTGCAGATGACTCCCAAATCTATACAATATTGAAAAACTTAACTATTATTTCTAATAAATCTCTTCTACTTATGCTTTATATTTCAACAAGTCTCAAAGCCTCATACATTTCTGAATCACTATTCATTCCCTTACATTCAGCTTTCACATGCTGTATGTAATTTAACCTCCAAATATTTTTTGAAAGCATTCCTTTCTCCCCATTTTTACTGTGAAGGTCATATTGCCAGCAGTGTGCCATATGTCATTCACCCTCAACAAAAAATGTGTATGTGTATATATGCACGTGAAAACATACATGTATTTATTATAAATGTTATCAATATAAAGGATGTGTAGCACACAATTTAAAAATTATAATAAAATATATACTATTCTTTGTTGTAAATTTCACAGATCCAGTTCATTCTTACAAAGTTCATTTATTGATTTTCACCAAACTCTCATACCCAGAGCCAATCAACAATTACAATTGATGACCTAATGAAGTTCTGCTATAAACATTCCAAAACAATAAAGGCATATGTAGGAACTTCACTCATTCAGTAATAACATGGCAACTTCTGGACAATAACATTTTATTTTATTATTTTTTTAAAGATTTTATTTATTTATTAATGAGAGAGAGAGAGAAACAGAGAGAGAGAGAAAGACAGGCAGAGGGAGAAGCAGGCTCCATGCAGGGAGCCCGACGTGGGACTCGACCCCGGGTCCCAGGATCAGGCCCTGGGCTGAAGGCAGCGCTAAACCGCTGAGCTACCTGGGCTGCCCTAGACAATAATATTTTATTAGAAAAATATCCTATGAATTTTTGTGCTATTCACAATGGAATGACTATAGACATGGCATATTTTAAGTTTAATCTGCATTATTAAAATTTTCTTCATTACTTTCTTAAGTTGAGACAATAAACACTCTAAAAAATCAAGTCATGATTATAGTATTTGCCAATCACTGTAATGTAAATACTCTGTCATGACTAATTTCAAGCTACCATCATAATGTCACTAAAACTGAGTTAGGAAGAGATGTGCAATACTACAGCACTTTAGCTTGTGTACAATGCAGATATGCATTACCTGAAATGCATAGATAATAGTTAAGTATGAGTAATTTTGAGTATTTATTACCTTTATTTTTAATAGGAATTATTTAATTGGAAGTTCACTTTTAATAATGATTGTGTATAAACACTCACAAAATTCCTGAAAACTCAGCAATTGGCGCTCACTAGCAAGTACAGGCTGACTCCAGAACAGCACTGTTTATTGTACATCTAGCCTGAGCAATGATTTCCTAACTAGTCCTTTTCTTTTCTTATTACGAAGCCATCTTACATATAGTTTTCAGATGACACATAGATGCATGACTCCTATTCAAACATTCAGAATATTTCCCATTCTTAAGAGAATAAAGCCTGAACCTTAGACTGACATTTGGGAATCTAGGTCTGGACCTTCTAAATATCCCTCACCTCTCAACTTCTTGTTATAATTCACTCTGCCCACACTTAAATTCTCACTGTTTCCAAGATACTTTCTATATTCTTAAGCAGTAGTTTCGCCCAAGATTTTTTTCTCTTTCCATCCTTGCGCGTTCAAATCCTATACACACCACAAGATCAATTAAAAATTCAGATTCTGTGTGAATTTTCCCCTCTCTCAATCTGAAAATAACTTGTTCTTTTGCTTCTCTCATCACAGCACTCATTTTTCTACCTTGTATCCACTTTCACTGCATTTTTTTGATGTGTAAGAGAGTATTGTCATTACTGAAAATATATACTTTGTTCTAATGAAACTCGGTTTACAGAAGAGTATAGCAAGGCCACAGTTACAATACAGTATGCTAACTGCTACTGTGAAGGACTGCACCTTAGGCTACTAGTCAAGCAGAGAAAAAGGGAAAAACATTGTAAGAGGCTCAGCCAATTTCGGCAGTCTCCCACCCCCGAAGGAAAAGTCTATCGGATGCACAGATATGGCAGGAGTGCAGGGCACACAGAGGGCAAGAAATGAGGTGTGAAAGCTCGGCAGAAACCTTCTATGGCAACAAGCTCGAACTTCATTCTGTGGGAAATTGAGAACTTTCAAATGATTGTGTTCTCAAGTAACTATCACTTTGACAGCTGTATGGAGGGTGGATTGAAAAGATGAAAGATTAGGAAGGGAAGACCAGACAGAGTCTTTTGAAGCAATTTTGGAAAGAGGACTGCTAAAGCACTGAATTCAGGTAGTGACCGAGAAATGGGAACTTAGCTAAAATTAAGATTATTTAGTGACTGGATGTTTGAATGAGAAGGAAGAGTCAAACGGCCTTCTGGTTTATGTCTTTGTTCAATGGATGGGCAGTGATACCTTTTCCTTAGTAGGTGGGATAATCATATAATTGACCATTCAAAGCTGGACAGGTTTAAGAGCTAAGGAAGATGCAAAAAATAATGGGAATTATAGAATTTTAAAATTATTTTGCTTTGGCTAATTAGCTGTTCTTATTTTATTGGTGGGGCTATGCAGCAGATCTATCCAAAAGTAAAATTTCCAAAATAAAATTATTTCTAAAACAGTACTACTTCTATTTTCATGAATAGAATATGTCAGTTTGTGTAGACATAATTATGAGTTATATGTGTACCATAACCAAGTCTGCATATATATATCTGCTCCATAACTTTCTTAATCTGTTAAAAACATTGTTTTTACTATGATGCCACTCTACTCCAAATTTCGTTTGTATGATCACCGCAAAAACAAATAGTTTTATTTTCAGTGTTGCCCTTTGTAAAGAATTTACAATTGAATTTCAAATAATGTCATGCATTTCATCTATGACAAAATGCACTTTCAAAAGCTTTACTTCGATTCTGTAAATTGGATGGAAAAAAGTAAACTACTTTTGGAATTAATTTTCTACTTGAAATATCTGATGACACTGACATAAAATTGACATCATTTAACTCTTTAAGGAGTTTTTCTCCTAATGGGTCAAAAATAAAAACAATCACTTCATTTTTTTATATACAAAATAAATCTTGGGATCAAAATAAATGAAACTAATTGAGATGAGCAGTCATCTGATCTAAATGAAAACTCATGTCAAAGAGTAATAGATAAACATATTGACTATATAGGTAAGTGTTAAATAATTTACTTTGGACTCAGTCTCTAAAAGACATTTCTTTTTTACTATATACACTGATGGTGCCTAGCAAATTGTCATCTTCTATTTACATGTACAGTTATGTCCCCTGAGGACAGTGTATAGTAAATGTCAGCTAACCTTTTGTGCAAGTTAGTCAACATCAAAATATCTTGACGATGATAAACCAATATTTAATTGTTCAACAAACATGCACTTTTGTTTTTCAGTTTAATTTTTTGCTTGAAAGGAAGTATATTGTGAAATAGAAAAGTATTACCAAAAATAAAACAATTGAATAGTTACAGAGTTGCATAATACAATAAATATCAAAATCACTTTAACAAGAGTGTATCAATTATTATTTATATTTTCTGTGTCAGGCTGTGCTCAGCCTTTATTACCTGCTTACATTTCATGTATACACAATTTATAGTTTCCCATTTTCCCACTGACTCCACTGATAGATGACTGCACATCTCACAGGTCTCTGTATGGGCCCTGGCACAACTGGTTTGTATGCTGAGTACCATCAGGGGCATCAGAGTATAATACCCCACTCATTACTCCATGGACACCACATGCAGTTAGCTACTTCAGATGAAATGGAAGGTTAGCCACACTGCCTCTGGAAAAAAGCTAGGAATAGAGAAATGGTTTATCACTGGTAATTGAATGAAAACTCTGTTCACCTTGCATATTACTACCCATTATTGGATGAGCCCATGGCAGAAGCTAGTGGAGTTCTACTAAAGTCCTGTAAGACTAGTTTAATTCAACCATTAATAATATTCTGCTAAAAATAAAACGTTGGAAACAAACAGAAAACTAGACAAGATGCTGGGCCAACAGGAACAAATTTAACTGTTCAGGAAAACTGGGATGTATAGTCGCACTAGTAGCAAGTCTTCCTCCAATGGCCAAATAAATTGATTTGAATTCCCAAATTACATCTTGTTTTCAGACTATGTGTGGGCACACATTTTATTAATGTGTGATATTGTTGGCAGTTTTCAGATTTTAATTTTCTATTCCAAATTCCAAGATGTCCTTTTCGTATCCATATTTTTGCCTTTAATGAAACTGATTTGCCAACATTCACCATGGCCTTTACCGTGTATTTGAAAAATATGTATTTGTTTTTTCATGTTCAAGGATATTTGAAGAGGGACAAATCTTGGAGGGAAGATGATTTCAGTTTTGAGCATGTCAAAAGTGAGGTATCTAAGAGACGCGAATGAAAAACTAAGTAAGAAGACAGATATGTGGATCTGAAGCTCAGGAAAGGGCTCTATGCTAAAAATACAGATTTGGGAATCAAACTTATAAGAGGCAATTTGAAAACACAGGTGTAAGTAGCATGTCTGCAGGGAAACTGAATAGAGAAAGCTCAGGCATAGAACACTGAGGAACAATATATATAATTTTATATATATAAAAGGCCCTATTACTGCAGGATCCAATTTCAGCCTGGTTATTTACCAAGTCTGCCATAAATCACTCAGAAAGAACTGTTCTATCTAGGTGTGTCCTCCACAGTCATGGTTTTCCACATAATCTTACTCCTGGTCACAAAGGTAAAGCCACCTCTTGGGAATGAGGATCTATTCTGCGCCTATTAGAATTATAAACAGTTAAGAAGTGTAACTGGATTGTAAGATCTAAACTCCAGGGTGGGAGCACAGCCATATTCTCTAAGTGAGGAGGGAGAACTCAAATGCAAAGGCAAAGACGTAACATATGGCAAGTGACCACTTTCTGGGTTTCCTGCTACAGACTTTTCTGTTCTTGGTTCCTATTTAATTTATTTTATAACTGTCAATCAAGTATCTTATACAACTATTAATCAAGCACTATTCATCATGTGCCAGGTACTGAGATGGTATTGATGGCCCCAGTAATAAAGGAATAAGTTCTGTGGCCTCTTGAAGCATCCCTTCCTGAGGTTTGTGTATACTCTCTTGCTTAGAATGCCATATATCCTTATAATAAATTTCCCCTGGATTCAGTGTTAGCTTCAGCTGATTTCTATTGATAGAAACCAAAAAGCCCAAGCTTTTATATGGCTAATATTTGTATCTTCCTCAAAAGAAACCCTGGTAGCTTATGCTTTATCTCCCATTGATACACAATAAATGTTTGTATCATTAGTGACTGAATTAATTAATGAATGGATTGCTATCTAGTTTTAAGAATTCCTGAAAGCCCACCCTAACTCTAGCAATAGATTCTAGGAGCAAAGCATTTTGTGGCAAAAATGTTGCTTTCTGCTCTCCACCCCCATCCCAGCATCCTATCAGGAATCTAGCCTACTTATAATCAGAACCTTCTAGCTTGTTTTTCTTCAGGAAGAACAAAATCCTTTAGGCTGAGAAATCCTGAAAAGCAGATTGACATCAAACTTGTTTGCATGTTCCAAAGTAAGCATTTCAAACATGTGGCTCTGCTTGGTTTCCTATGGAAAAGGCAGATCCCGTTTCTTGCTATATGAATTTATTGTTAGCCATCTTTGAGGATAGCTTTGTACAACAGCCCCCATCTCATGCTTTAACTTGTGACTTACCCTAAGACTCCACACAACATGAGATGCTGCTTCATACCTGCATTCAGATGTCAAATGTAAACTGAAGGTAGCTATTGTCTCTTCTCTGAAGAATCTGTAGTGTAATACCCCGTTCTTCAAACATAATCGCATAACTGATTAATCATCTGTAGATTATATTCTTTGACTCCAACTCCAGTGGAACTGAATTGAGACTGAGTTCCACATTCGGACTGGTGAGAAGGTGATTGAATCCAGGAAATTTCAATGTTGTCTTCTAGGTTCCTGGCCTTCTGTTTATGTTCCTCTTTCTCCATCTCAATGGCAATTCCATCCACACTGAAAAAGCATTGAATTTTCTAAGTTTCTTTCTATGATATTCCCCACCACACTCACTCATCAAAAAGGAAGAAATCTAATATCTGCCATTTATAGATGTTAACTGATTGATTGACTGATGACACTTGCGTGTGAATGAGATTCTGTAAATGCCTAACCATAGTCAGGCTTGTGTATTTTAAGCCTTTTGTCTCTAATTATGGAATGAAAGACAGTATTCCTGTTAAAGCAATTTCAGGCATTTGCAAGAAGAAAGGCTAGAATGTTTCTACAAGGTAGGGCCTACACTAAAGGCAAATCCGTTTGACTCCTCTTAGGATAATTTATATGCATTCAGAAAGAACATGAGGCCTCTCCTTGAAATGGCCTCTTAATCATTTAACAATGGGTTCAGAAGGGCCTTTTAGATGCTGGTTCCTGGGTACCTGGTTACTACTGTTTTCTGACTTCTCTGTAAGCCTATAGCCATCCTGCCCAAAACAAGTGTTTTGTAATCATCACTTCTATAGGAGCTTCACTTGATTCCAGATCAGGTAAGACCATGGGGTTAAAAGGCAAGGCTACTAGAGCACAGTAGGTAATAAGAAGAAGGAGCCAGAGGTAGGCTATGGTGTGAGTTAAGACCAGTATTCAGCACCATGATCAGACTCAAAACAAGCTTCCAATTATAAAATAAATAAATCACAGGGATTAAATGTACAGCATAGGGAATGTAGTCTCTAATATTGTAATAACATTGTAGGGTGACAGATGGTAACATTTAATCAAGGTGAGCACTGAATAATGTATAAAATTATTGAATCACTATATTGTACACCTAAAACTAACATAACACTGTATGCCAACCATACTTCAATGAGTATACATTTTTTTAAAAGATGGTGAGTGGAGATTTCAACTCTCTGGATTAATAAAATACTCAAAGAGCCTGAAGCAAACATCGGGCAGAAATGCAAGTCTCAGCAGAAGGATGTAAAGACACTATCTTAGGGACATCTGAGTGGCTCAGTGGTTGAGCCTCTGCCTTCAGCTCAGGTTGTGATCCTGGGGTCCTGGGATGGAGTCCTGCAGCAGGCTTCCCATGGAGAGACTGCTTCTCTCTCTGCCTATGTCTCTACCATTCTCTCTGTGTCTCTCATGAATAAATAAATAAAATCTTAAAAAAAAAAGATACTATCTTAAGGATGAGAGTCATCCCAGGCAAAACTGTGGTCTTTGTGAAGGAAATGGCAGATTGAAAGTGCTGCTTTGGAAACCAAGACTAGATAAATCACCAAGATACTAGTCCCAAGAAATAGTTATCACCCTTGGACTAAGGCAAAAAGCTCCCCCACTCTAATTCCTGTATTTTAGAGAACTCTTTTGGGGCCTTCCTCCAGCCATGCTACTTCCTGTGGAGCAAGGAGTATACTATGCTAAGAAGACATACCCATCTGAAGCCTGTAACCAACCTTCTAAACTCTGCTCACATGACCCTGAGTTTGCTTCTAGGACCTGAATAGCCTAGGCCCCCTTTCCTTGTCCATTTTCACAGTAACTAACAGCATCAGCTGTATGGGCACCACAAGACTACAAGGTAGCTCTGGGGAAGAAGGGAAAGTGGACAGAACTTATATGCCGACATGCGGCTACAATACCCACCCACGTGTACAGAAGATCTCTTCAAGGTGCAGAATGAAGCTGGAAGTGAAAAGAGTAGGGAAATAGCCAAGGGGACTTCCATTTGTACTCTTGGCTTGGTGCTTTTTGACCAAAGAAAAAATTGATCCCAAAGCATGCGGTCTCCTTGAACATCTAGGTAAAAAATTAAGAAGTTACAGATCAAAGGTTAGTGGACTCCAAAGGTAAAGATTCAATACAGCATTCTATTACTCTTCCTCTCATAGCTGATGGATAAATTACCCTACTCTATGTTTGTTTGGTTGTTTTCCAATCATTGCCCTTCCTAAAAGAATAACCATCATTTTCAAATGTATAGGGTTTTATTTATTTAATTAGTGCTGAATGTGTTTGAAAAATTCCAATTTAGGGATTGCAAATTCAAATACCTAAGGGTTCAGGAGTGGGAAGAGCCCATGGTAACTTTGGGGTATAGGAATCATCCAATGGTGTCTACATTTTGAAAACAAATGAACAGGGGCACCTGGGTGGCTCAGTGGTTCAGCCTCTGTATTTAGCTTAGGTCGTGATCCCAGGGTCCTGGGATCGAGTACTGCATCGGGCTCCCCACAGGGAGCCTGCTTCTGTCTCTGCCTACGTCTCTGCCTCTCTCTCTCTGTGTCTCTCATGAATAAATAAATAAAATCTTTAAAAAAAAGAAAACAAGTGAACAAAAAAGACAATTTGAAGACAGAAAAAAACATTAAGTGAATGGGAAGAATTTAGGCCCACTAGCTTGCAACCTCTAAATAAAACTTCTTCTTCTTGACTTCCTAGGATATATCCCTATGCTTTCTTTGGTATTTCTGAAAATAAATTTTTGTTTAAAAAAGAGGGTTTATTAGAACATATGTTTTTATTAATTAGCATAATGTAGGAATTGTGTGCTTAGTTTACTGTGTTTCTCATTACTAAATCTACCAGAAAAAGAATATATGTTTAACAAGAATGTTGTTCATAATCCTATATCTATCTGTGAGATACTATGCTCTATATGTCCTAGAATTAGTCTGTATAAAACAAATAGACACACACAAACCTCTCCTTGCTTTGATATAAATGGTTTTCCCACAAGTAACATGGGTATTTGAAACCACATAAGATATTTAATATATAAGACCAGTCACTTAGCAAGTTGGGTCTTAGAAAAAATATAAGGAGTACAATTATTAAGAAGTAAAACCAAAACTTAGGATCCAAACCAGATATATACAACAAAGTTAGTGTTGCCAATTTGAAATTAGTCACTTTAGGAAGACACGTATTCCACTGCTAAGAATATTTTTGGAAATCCTCTTTTGGGAATTTTTTGGATACTTCTGGTACAAATCCTTTGAAATATCCTTAGTGATGGTGGATCTTCACCAAATGAGGTCAGATTTTATTTTTAGAGAGAGCAAAAAGCCAATCAAAGCCAAGTCTGCTGTATGAAATAAGTGATCAAGCTGAGTTGTTCCACTTCTAATCAAAATCAAAGCATGCTTATAAATCCCAGAGTGCTGTGTTTATGTGGCTTTAAAAGTTTCTACTGGCATTGAAGACAATTTTAGATAAAAGTTACAAATATGTCCAGAGTATCATTAGAATATGTGATTGGTTTCCTAAGATAAAAATTTTTAAGAAAAATCACACTTGGATGGATAGATTTTAACATACATACATTTTTTAAAGTAGAAAAAGACATTTTTTCCTCACACTAGATATCAAAATGAATTCTGGGTGAATTAAAAATGTGCTTTTTAAGTTAAACCATAAAAATCTAGAGGAAATTATAGGTGTTTGGCTGAAATCACAGTAAAAAAGAGCCCATAGCGAATATACTGATATAACTGATGGTTGAAAAACTAATATGTCTGAAAAACAATGTAAAAGACAACATATGGAATAAAGAGGTTTAGTAAATTCACACTTTCTAAAAATGGGATACTTTTTATATTAGAAAAAAAAACTCGCTATATTCAGTAAAAACAAAGCATCAGTCTCTAGACTATGGGAGCATAAACTGGCATGACTTTCCTCTAGAACAATTTGGTCCTATGTAAGAAATGCCAGAAAAGCATGCATTCTCTTTGACCCAGTAAGTTGTTTTGTAAGAATTTATTTTAAGAACATTATTATGAATCCGCAAAAAAAAAATTTATACTCAAGTTCTTTGTACTAGTGAAAGAGAATAATGTAATCTTACGTCCAACTATAGAGGATTATATTAGTAAATTTTGGCATTTCTATATAATAGAACAAATAATGACAGGTAAGTGTTTGTAATATACAGGTTGTCAAACACTAACACATCTACAGCCATTTTATTTCCTTAGACAGACATTCACTCTATTTTCAAATATTCTTAATTCAATCAATCATTTAATGAGGAACAGACCATTGGCATTGTGTGTGTGTGTGTGTGTGTGTGTGTGTGTGTGACAAATCTCTGCTTTTGAAACACTCCTATGCTGGCTATGTTGGAAGCTCTTCATTTCTGGATAAAGTGTTCTCTCTCTTCATGGAGTGTTTCTCACTAGCAATGCCATACACTTTCTTGGAACAAAGATGCACAAGAACATTGCTTCTCACACAGAGCTGCCTTCTTTGGTGGGCACATTGTGTTGTTTTACTTTTTCCTTTTAAGAGACGAGATTTCTGCTTTGGGAGACATTCAGAGTAGGTGATTTAAAGCTTGTATTTATCACTTCAGGAATTTAGTCTGTTTTTAATGACAATTTAAATCATAGAGAACACCACCACCCAATCTACTCATACGCTTTCTAGACCAGATGACCACTTAAACTGTATCTTTCTGCAGATCTTTGCACCTTTTCACATGTGTTTTCTTTTAGTCACATCTAAGAATATGATTTTGATTCATTTATTTTAGTGTGTGAAAGCTAGAGCTCCATCATATTTCAGGCTTGTTTAATAGCTTATAGGGGTTAAAATATCTTCAGTGAAATAACTATTCAGCTACATAACAGAGGGTATTTTCTGAGTATTTGAGAAGAAAATCCCCCAACAAGGACCTTGTAGACATGTTAATACATCTCAATTGTGGGAAAAAAAAAAAAAAAGATTTTTTAGGCTAAAAAAGAAGCTATTGAAAAAGGGATGATACTAAAATATTGGGGACTTTTTAAGGTTCTATTTTTCAAAGATCACATTTTATATGATTTTTCAAAAATACTGATAAAATCATTTTAATCACTAGATTTACATTGTTGATTCAAGAGGAGTTAAAATGCATACCACGCCTTTGATTTACTTACTAAAGCTCTAGAAAATTAAGGAAATTATTTTGAATTACAGTTATATTTCTCACATTAGTGAAAACTGATTTCAGAAAAGTATAGAACAGACATTAAAGTATGGACTTCAGGGATCCCTCGGTGGCGCAGCGGTTTAGCGCCTGCCTTTGGCCCAGGGCGCGATCCTGGAGACCCGGGATCGAATCCCACGTAGGGCTCCCGGTTCATGGAGCCTGCTTCTCCCTCTGCCTGTGTCTCTGCCTCTCTCTCTCTCTCTGTGTGACTATCATAAATAAATAAAAAAATTTTAAAAAATAAAATAAAATAAAGTATGGACTTCAGAGTCAAACATAATAATCCATTGGAGCCATGGTCCTGCCACATATTGTCTTACTTTGGGCAAACTGTTATATTTCTTTCAGGTACAAAGGTATAAGGATACATATCCTGAAAGTTCATTAAAAGATAAATAAAATGGAAAAGACTTGTAAAGTTCTTGGCTGATAAGAAGCAATAAATTAATGGTGATTAGTGTTTCTACTACTCATACCAGTTAGTATTAGTTTTTTAACACCAACTTTAACACTCACTAAATATCACAGTAGTCTCTTCTCCTGCACTGCCCCACACCAAATTATGTTGTCTCTACAAGATCCATTCAATTCTAACTTTTTCCTAACACTTCCTTGACTTTTCTGGCATTTGTTAATCTAGTTTCTTCATGAGTGTTTCTTACACCTTAGCCCGCATGAATTGTAAACCTCCAGAGATCAGATTAATGCCTTCTATTGTTTGTGAATTGCTTAAAACTTATTTATTATATCCTTGTTCTGGTTATTTATTGCTATATAATAAATGCCAAAACTTCATACCTTCTTATTATGTCTTGTGATTTTTCTGGATAAAGAATTTGAACAGGGTTTAGCCAGGTGGTTCTTCTATCTCATGGGATGTTGACAGTCACTGTGAAGTATTCAGGTGGTATGGATTGGTAGGGAGTGTCAAAGATGACTTTGCTCACATTCTGGTGCTTTGGTGTGGCTGATGGAAAGATTGAGGTCATCTGGGACTGTTGACAGGAAAGCCAATGCCTACATGTAGAGTATGTGTGTTGTCTCTCCTGCATGGTGGCCTCATAACGATTGCTGGGGTTCTTACATGTCAGCTGAGGTCATCAAGTATGTGACCATATAGGACTAAGAAGTCTTGTGGCATCATTGTTATTGGCTGAAACAGTCACAAGCCCACCTAAATTCATGGGAAGTAGTCACAGATCCCAAATTTTGATGGGAGGGATGTCAAAGAATTTGCATTCGTGGTTTAAAACTGCCACAATACCCTTTGATACAAAGAGTCCTCTGAGAGTAGATTCTAGGTCTGGTCATATGTATATCACCAATGATGTCTTATGGATCAGAATATATTCAATAAAGAAAGGAACTATAAGGAATCAGCTTTTTAAAAGTTAACTAAAAACTTAGCCATTGTGGGGCACCTGGGTGATGCAGTTGCTTAAGCATCCGACTCTCGGTTTTTAGCTCAGGTCATGATCTCAGAGTAGTGACAGGATTGATCCAAGTATCAGACTCTAGGCTCAGTGATGAGTCTACTTGGGTTTCTCACTCTTTCTCACTCTGCCCCTCCTGCTCATGCTCTCTCACTCTCACGTAAATAAATAAATCATAAAAAAAAACAACAACTAGACTCTGTTCATATTTTCCATAGTTAAGAAAAATCTAATTATTTTGAAGTTTTTCATACCAGAAGCTAGCCTTACTAAAATTCACTACCATGAAATGAGTACTTCCTTGTAACTGTCTCCTGAGTCTTATGAATCTATCTCAATCTCTCTTCTTTTTCTTTTCTTGTGAATGTGTGTCTGTTGTATGATTCAAAGTCAGAAGATGTAGTGTTTTCTACTAACAGCTCTGTGTAAGCCACTTCTTTGCCTCAGAGCCAAATTTCCACTTTTGTGAGAATAATAATGACAATGATAACAATAATAAAATGAAAGTAGACATTATTTAAAGGTTCCATAAAGATCTAGAACTCTCCAACTGTGGGTTTACTATTTTTATAACAGCAAGCAGGAGAGAGCCAGAGAGTGGTAGAAATATGGCAGGTACTGGAGACAATAGGACATGGATTTTTGTTTCGGACCTGCCATCTGTTAGTAGTGTAAACTTGGAGGATGATAATAGTTTCTCTACTAAGTTTTCAAGGTCATGGTGAATTTGGTGGGATAATATAGATGAAAAATCTTGAGAAACTATAAAGAGCTGCATGGTTGGGAAACATTCCTCACCCTTCTTAAATGGATGAAGAGAAAGGAGCAGGTTGTACTAGATGTTGAATAGCTTCTGTTCTTACACAAAACAGTTTGGAGCACTTCTATGAACATGCATCTCTGCTGGAATATCCACCTCCAGAATCTGCAACTAGGCCCAGCCCATGTAAACATCACCCCCTTTTCTTCCTTGGAGGCTGTATTTCTAATCATTGAAAACATGCATATTGCCAGGGAAAGGCACTGATAATTCAGCCGCCGAGCCAGTATAGAGAAGTTATTCATTACCGGGTTCAATCCAAGGTCAAAAACATCAAACTCCAACCATTAAGCAAAATGGTGACAGGCATGGTAGTGATGACCCAGAGTGAATATATTGCTCATAGGAAGCAAGGTCAGGAATACAGCAGGCCTGACAAAGGTTGCCGAGTCAAAGTCAGGAACAAGCAGCCTATAGTCCAGAGGTACATGTGAAACAACATGCTCCAGCTAGACTAGAGGAGGGCAGCAAAGGGTAGGCCGGCCACCAGCCTGTCCTTTTCCAGGCGAGGAAGCCCTCAATATCTAACTACATGTACAAATTTTGTTTCTGTGCTTCAAAACTCCTTCCTCTTCAGGGTCTAGACCTCCTTACCCTGATAAGTCTGGGGAAGATATAGAAAGGGAGACACTCTATCTTTCCTGCTGAAGATGGCAGTTTGTTTGGGCCTCTAAAGCTCAGAGCAGGGTCTGGGATTACTCCTTGAAATCCGTCTCCTCTTCAGTCAGCTTCAGCCTCACTACTCTTTGAGCCAGATTACACTTTAACATTCCCTTTGGAAGGATGCTGAATCTAGTAGATTTAAGGACTGTTGAATTTTTTAGAAGTCAGTGCTTGTGCTCTCAGTGATGAGAATAGTCTCCTAACTTGTTTCTTTGTCTAGGCTTCACAAAAAACAACACTTGTATCAGGGCAGCGTATAAAACACAAAGCTCTGTGTGTAGTTCCTACACTGAAGAGAACTGGAATAGTTTGGTTGTAGGGCTACACTGTGCCATAATATATGAAACTGCTGTAAGGAGTGGCTGATTCCAGCATCTTACTCTCCACTGAAGTGGCTACAGACACCCACCCAGATACCAAAGTCAGGAAAGGGTCATGCTCCGCCTTGCTTTTGTTTAAGACACCTTCTGGAAGCCCAGTTCTTGCCGGCCACTGCAAAGAACTCTCCTGCAGCTCTGGGTGTCTGGGAAATGCCTGTTTCATTAAGGATCCTGAACCCTATCATGTTACACTTCAGAAGTAGTGACCAGCTTACTTAAAACAAAGAAGCTTTGACCTTTCTCCCCTTCTGAAACCAAAAACAGATGAAGTTAAAGTGACTCATTTCCGGCTTTAAATATGCTCTAAAAAACATTTTCTCAAGTAGTTTTGGGCCTCTGGGTTTGGGGGGTTTTGTTTGGGGGGGAGGTTGCTTTTTCTTTGCTTTATTTTTACATAAATATATCTCATATCCTGCTTGTCAAGGTCAACCTATTTATTATTTATATCCATGTGTAGCCCACTATATATATTTTTTTCTTTTGGCTTTCTTACTTTCTTCCTTTTTTTTTTTTAATCTGCGTTGTTTATAACCATGACCCTTGATCCTCCAAGTCTTAAAACAGCTTGGCTTTCAGCAGCTAAATCTGACAAGGTCAGCATTTTTCTGTTTATTCTGAGAATACTATTTACCCTCTGGGGTTTTTAAAAGCAATTCTGTAAAAACATCACTTGGAAAAAGTTTGCAGCATTCATAGAGACTTCCATAAAGTCAAATCACCATAAATGACAACCTCTTGCTCTGATTTTTTAACTCTGGGACAATCATCACTACCTATTTGGTGCCTAAGCAATTGCACTAACCAAAATTTCAAAAAAAAATTAAATTACAGATTTAAAATAATCTCAGTTTGTGTCCCTTCTGGCACTTGCCTCCTTGAATCAAAAAGCTGGTCAAATAATTCTTGTGTGTTGCCCTTTAGGAAAATATTTTCCATTAGGAATTGTATGATATGTTATACTGTTTAAGTCATAGATTAGGACAAAAAGAGGAAGTGGATCTTTTCAGTAGCCAAGCTATAGAACAAATCTACTTTTGATCCAAAGGTAAGTTGTGAAGCAATGGGGATCATAACTTGTACTTAGAGACAAAAGCTATTTCTGAACTGGCAAAATTGAAAGTGTCATTTTTGAAAGGGGACTAGCTTATTTGTCCAAAGCTCAAAGATAATCCATCAGGCCTGGCTACAGTCCTTCACTGACTAGGGCTAGGGCGCACCCCTTTGCTTCGGCAGAAGCCCCTCAGATCCCAACAGCCCTCAGGATCAAGCTGCAAACACAACTTTCTGGCTATGCAGCTTCAGTAAAGAACATGTCTCTGCTGCATACAGACCGCCCACCAATAGGCTTGCTGGTAAACCAAAGTATGTAATACATTCAGATCTCATTAAGAAGTTTATTCACTAGACTGACAGGAGAAAACATTTAACTCGAGCAAATGCACTGCTAGTTAGAGTGCACTGCACTAGCAAGCAGACCTCTTTTTGGTGGTGGATGAGGGTCGGAAGGGGGTGAGAGGACACTGGGGCCTTTGGGAATGTTTTGTGGTTTCTTCAGGAAGAGTACGGATACTGGAAACTCTGGCTCAGGATAATCAAAGGGCAGGTGGTGCCTGGGAGGATAAACACTGCTAAGTCTGCATTTATTCCTTTAGCCCTAACTGTACATTAATTCAATAAGAAGCTCTAATAAAATAATGCATTTTTTCAAAATGCTTAGCTGGCATTTCGGGTGGAGTGGGCAATTTTTATTCTTTACCAAGGAATGCATCTTGAAGGAATTGGTGAATCAAGTTTGCGCTGTAGGCTGCTCTGGCCTCCAGGGGTCACCCTTCCCTTTAATGACTCCACAACAATACTCTGAGACCCCACCCTGAGAGACTTTGGTCTTTTAGCAATTTCTTGTGCCCTAGTAACTCTGAGAATCCCCGAGATTGCTTTTATGTTCAAGAATGTGTGCTGGTTGTCACTTTCCCCCTCAGCCAGCCATCTGTCTCTGTCTGCTGCCACACCCTCTGCCTGCAACCTCTTGCTGCCTGAATCTGACTCTGCCATTTCTGCTCCCTTCATGCCATTTGGTGCCAAGTGTAGACACGGGCTTATCTCCGTTTTTCCCCAGAGCACAGGCAATAGCGAGCTGAGCTATTTAGCAAAACTTCACTGAAGGCTTAGGAATAACAGAAGGGAAGAAATTGCAAGGGAAAAATAAAAAGAAAGAAAAGAAATATAGGACAGGCTACCACTAGATTTGTAGGACTCTCCCCCAGAACGTGTGTACCTCCACAGGGATTCCCTACTAAAATCCCTTTTATACACACACACACACACACACACACACACACACACACACATACCCTTCATGTTGCTATGGCTAGCTTACTTCTCTCTCATCTGGAATCAAGACCCTCAAATCCTCTGTGATTGCCACAGAGGGGAATATTTATTTTCCTAAAAGGAAACCTGATGTGATCTTCAAAGAATATAATCCTCTATATTATCATATATGCCAGCTTCTCTCTGAACATTCTCATTCTTTCCAATGGCTCAAACTTTCTCAGAATAAAATCTTTGCTTTATCTTACTCTATTTATTTTAATCAAGAAGCGGGGGCAAGGAGTTGTATGTTTAAAAGGCAGGATGTTTCTGGGTTCTACTCATTCATTTTCAATCAAATATTGGCGTCCTCCTGAGTACCCCGTTCCACTAGGGAGTTATCCACTAAAAAGAAGCACCCAGTATGATTTAAGGAGAGGTTCTGGTGGCTTGAAATCACTCAGAATCAAAAGAAATAAGTGAACAGCAGAGTCCTAGGCAGACAGGGATAAGGCAAGAACTGGATTCTGGAGGCTGACAGATTTTAGATGGTGTAGAACAACTGAGGAACTGTTAGGAATTAGACACGATGGTGACACTTCTGAGGGAAAAGCAAAGACTAGACAGATTGGGTATGGAGAGGCAGAGGATGGAAAAGAACACTGCAAAACTGATCTCAAACTAGGATTTTTAATATACTGTGTCTCCTCAGTGAGATGGACTTTCTTGTTAATGGCTGTAGAGTGATCGGAAAACCCAGGAGGACTAACTCTGAGCTAGCCAGGGGCAAAGACCAGAGACATGAAATAAAACCTCTGTGAGGTCTGCCATTGTACTCTCACCTGCCCTCTTCTCTAGGGACTTAAATCAGACATTTGGGCAGGGCAATAATTTGGTGCCCCTGCAAACCAGCGTAGTGAAAATATTTGTTCACATTGATTCAAAACAGGACCTCATGGGATGCCTGGGTGGCTCAGTCAGTTAAGCATCTGACTTCAGCTCAGGTCATGATCTCAGGGTCCTGGGATCAAGCCCCACATACGGCTCTGCACTCACTGGGGAGTCTGCTTGCCCCTCTCCCTCCACCTATGCTCCTCCCCACCCTCTGTCTCTGTCTAAAATAAATTAATGAATCTTAAAAAAAAATCTTTCCCTTATGAGGGAAAGATTAAGAAGGAAGATTCCTGTTAGTGGCATTTCACATCAATGACCCAAATTTGAATACTTCACTCAGTAAATCAAAGACATTTCTGAGAAGATATTCTGGTGACTAGCTATTGTATTTGATCAGCTCATCTTCACGCCAAGTAGACTTTCAAAGTATTTTTCCCTACAGTATATAACTTTTCCTGGACGTTTTCCAATAAACTGAATTTGCCATCTTGTTAATTTCCCAACGATGTTCCTTAGAGACAGGGGACTCGGGCACCATCTAGCTGGTCCACCTCTCAATGCGAATTTACCAGCCTCATGGCACTGCCACCTGGAGCTACTGACATCAGCACCATTGAACACAATGACTCATGCCCTACTTATCGGCGTGATAGAAAACAAATGGTACATTTCGGAGCATAGGATCTTTCCTCTTGAGGACAACCACTAAATATTGTTGAGTTGAAATGAATAAGAAATAGTGGGTCTTAGAGGACAAGGAACAGTAGAAATGGAGGCAAAGATACAGAAGATGTAAATCCAAAATGTGCGATAAATCAAATGAAGTTTGGAGCCATGTCTTTGAGCTACCATGTCTTAAGAAAACATTTAAGAAATTTCCTGAGAATATGCTCCATTCTAGCTTATGTAACAAAAAGAACTTGGGACTTTGCAAGCCTGCCATTTCATTAACATGTTTTGCATGAAAACTTCCACTTGGTTTCTTTATACTCACTTTCAAAATGAATATATTCTTCTGCATTAACATTTTATATAAAATCATGATCTAGACATGTACATGTACTGCTAAAATTAAATCATCAATAATCACTATCTAAAATGAATTACATTCCAAAAGCTCTGGCTAATGATTTATCTCTTCGTCATGGAACCGATCTCTATCAGATTGATTTATGTAGCAGCCAATCATGTTTCAGTAAACTGCAGCATGCACATGCATCTTTAAGTGATGATAAGCTGTGACTGTCCATTTATTTGTACAACACAGCAACAAAAAAAAAAAAAAGGAGAAAGAAAGTCCCAGCCTCTTTCAAAAGCTTCACACGGTGACCAAATCCTCTAAGTAGTGATAATAGCCAATTCTATGTAAAATTTCAGAACAACTGATATAGTATCAAGCATATACAAAAACATTCACAAAAACAGTAAACATTAAAATGGTGACATTTGATATAGAGAATTCTTTGCCTTTGCATGTTTACATTATTTGCTTTGATAGCAAGCTACCTTTTTGCACATTTACATTATTTGCTTTGATAGTAGATGCTTTTGTTAGTTGTTGAAGTGATTGACAACCTCATGCTGTTCTATTTAATTGCCTTTTCTGCAATGCAAGTTTCTGTGTTTAGAAGACGCTGTTTCATAAATAAATCCAAAGTGTGTGTGTGTGTGTGTGTGTGTGTGTGTGTGTGTGTCTACTACAGAGGTTTCGTTTCTCAAGCCAATTCTGTAACTATTCAGCTACAGCTGTCGCCATATTTATCTGTATTTACATTAAGGTTCATTCTCATCCTTCAAGGTTTTTGCCTTTCCTATGGTTAAGGAGATTAATGGATCTCCTTAAGAGAATAAAAGCCTTTTCATAGAGCTCTTCATATTTAAGGGAAGAATGAGGTATCGGACATACAATGCTTTAGCAAAATATGTAAAAAGCTCCAACTTTCAAGGCTTAAACAATTATTCCCCTCAACTCTTTCAAATATGTATAACCTATAAGAATTTTGCATTCTGTCCAAGTTTACATACTAGCCCTTGTATTTGTTCTCTCAATTAATAAAGCCCAAGTAGCAAACTTTATCCAGTTAACAAAATCTAATATAGAAATTCTAAAGGGTTTGTCCCATGATGATTTTAAAAATCTTCTCTCATCGTAAGTTTCATTAACATTGTTGTAGTAGAGATCCCTGGGTGGCGCAGCGGTTTGGTGCCTGCCTTTGGCCCAGGGCGCGATCCTGGAGACCCGGGATCGAATCCCACATCGGGCTTCCGGTGCATGGAGCCTGCTTCTTCCTCTGCCTGTGTCTCTGCCTCTCTCTCTCTCTGTGACTATCATTAAAAAAAAAAAAAAAAAACATTGTTGTAGTAGACAGTATATGGAGCTCAATATTGTAAAATCTCAAGCAATTTTTTTTACTTAAGCTAAAAACTAAGTTCAAACAATTCTTAAAAATAAGCTATTACTATACTTGTCTTGAGGATATATATCAAGGTAGTTTTTGTTTTTTAATTTAATCACTCTTGGTTATTTGTTATGGTCTGAATATTTTTTTAACACGTTTAATAAATTCTGCAGGGATTCTATAGGTCAACACAGATGGGTATAAATACTATGACAACATTTCCCCAAATCCCCCATCATGAGCATAAGTTAAAGAGACAGTAATTTTAGAGGCAAAGAGATAAAGAAACAAGGCTCAGGCTAGTGCTTTGAACTAGACTGAGAAATAAAAGCTAGACAAAGTGATTGTTTCAATTGTTAAGCAGAATGATGTAGAGAAAATACTTAAATTTAAATCCTGAAACTATCACTTGTAGCTGTATAATTGTAAATGGTAAATTTCTTAACCATTCTGAGTTGTTTCTTCATCTGTAAAATGCAAATATGCAATAACTACAAGAAACCCTGTATGGTCTGGAAAGGAGGGAGCCAGGAAATAAATATGTAGCCCCCACTCCCTACTATGTGAGTCTCAGCTCTCATTAACCAAACCAAAATCAAATCCAGTAAACAGGAAAGCCAATGATGTAGATCACAAAGCAAGTCTCCAGAGCAGAGAGCAGTGGAGAATGGTGAAGAGTAAAGAGAGATAAATGGAAATATCAGTATAGAGATGAAAGAAAGGAATATGATCTTAAAATAAAAGAGAACCCAAAGAGAATCATATTTTGATGACACAAAGAAAGAATATAAAGGAAGTAACACATCTATAGAGCTCTAAAGAATAAGAAGTAGATAACCACATAAAAAAAAAAAAAAGATAGGCAGAGAGAATTCTTGGCAGAAAAAAATAGTATTGGCAATGGCCCTGAGGCAGGAAAGAGCTCTATGTATTATGTGATTTGAAAGACCCATTGGCTTCATAAGTCAAAGTATGGAATTTAGACCTAATTGGTTGTGCAATAGGCAATGGATTTTAAACAGAAGAGTGGTATTTAGAAGGATCCTTTTGGATATATGTGAAGAATAAATTGAACAGGAATAATGAGGGGGAGGATAAAGAAAAACAAGGAAAAAGAACAATTAAAAAAATTAAACATACAATAGATTAGATGTCACAAGGCAAAACCAAATGATTAAAAACTAAGTCATACAGACCACAAAGCTCATATGTGTTCAGAAAAAGGACAGTGCCTTTCAACTTGAGTTAGTAATGAAGGTTTTATGGAAGACAGAGTTTAAGCTATAAAGGCTTAATATAGCTATTAGAGGCTAATATAGAATTAGAACAAAAAGAGAGAAAAGGGGTGTTGATTCCAGAATAAGAAGACTTGGAAGTCAGGTAGTTACAGGAATATTTGGGAAAGAATGAAGGAGGCTTCTTTTGGGAGGAGCAGAAGGCGATGGGACCGGATATAGAAAGGAGAATATACATGTTTCCAGGCATTAGTGAATTAATTTTCTGCTCTTCCCAAGATAAGATTTTAATTCTTAACCAGGTCTTTCAATAAGTTTGGTGAGATTTTCCAGATACTTTGGACGCTAAGATACTCTTGGATTTGCCCCCTCAAGTCATATCATATAACCAGGTAACCAGCTACTGATCCAAATTATACAAGGCTGGTTCTGACTCATCATTTCCCCTCAAATCAGAAAGACCTAAATTAAAAATACTTAAAAGGAAGGTCGCCAAGCTAGTCACATAAGCATTGCTTACATTGTCCGCTTTTTTAAAGTACACATCATTGCTTCTTTGGAGCAGAAATTGAGAAAGAACTATATATTTATTTGTTCTCACTATGTTTTTAAACTGAGAAATCTGATATTGATGATGGAAAATGAGATATCGTTTCATTGGCCTACAAACTACCAGGAAAAGTAGAAATAGCACTTATACAAATTTCTATGAATATAATTTTAGTTTTACAAGATTATTGAAAGCTATTGGGGGAATATTAAAGCTTCAACCTCATTCTTATACTGTGCATGCATACTTCATATTGAACCATTTGGTTATTTGGTTATTTTTTCCCCTAAAAATGGCATAGAACTCTAAAATTGTTGTGGTTTTAAATCCAGAAGTTCCAGAATGCATTTATTGGTCTTAGTGTAAGGGATGTAATTAGCAAAATACTTAATTCTATAAACAATTTGTAATCTATTATAGTTAATATGGATCAAATAATCAATGATATAAATATCACATATTCACATGTGGATCTGAAGAACCAGAGCATCTAAAATATTTGCTCAAGGTCACATAACAAGTAAAAGGCACAACTGAAACTCAAATTGAGCAACAACTGGGGAAAATCATTTTCTCAAATCCTTTATTTGCAATACTTTGAACCTCCCTCTGAGGGCATCAGAGTCATTAATAAAACTCACAGTAGTCTTAATTCCCCTGTGAGGAAGGTGAAAAGTTGTACATATGTTAGTATTTCACAATAAAGCTAGTACTGACCAAGTGAAATTCAGGCAAAGATAAAGTAAACTAGGAACCTTTACCAAGACTCATGTTACAAAGTGGCTAACTTATGAGACCCAAACATTCTTCATAGCTTGTAACGCTACTGTCTCTGTGATTGATTGTTTGATGCATGGCTATCTCTTTCAACAGATTATAAGAAAATGAATGATTGGATATTAGTAATTCAAATGGATTCATTCTTGAAATGCTTTTGGCTCCCTTTCTGTCTATCTGAAACCCACACTTTATTTAAGGTTCTGCTAAATATCCACCTACTCCACTTAGGCTTCTTGACTATAGAGATCATTATCTATCCCCCTTTGTTGACCACACTCCACTCCATATTACTTTTGGGCAGAAATTTCTCCCCAGTGAGTGCAGTCTTAGGGAGATAAATTCAGGTACTTATCTTACCTCGAAGGGGTCAAAGCAATTTTGGCTCCTCCTGCCAAAATTTGCTCTTACCACCATATTACAGCTCTTAAGTCTGGCCAACTGGATTCTATTTACTAGGATTTTGAGTCTTAAGCAGAGTAATACAAGATCAGAATACAAGAACAGAAGAAAACACTAGATGGACTCATTTTAAAGGACCACCTCAGAAGCGTATATAGCAATTCAATCAATATCTACTGAATTAACTTGAATGAGAAGAGTACATAAGAAAATAATCATTGAGTAAGAAAACTGTTCATTGAGTTAGGCTTTCTTAATAAGATCTGAAAACATCAAAATGCAGACTATTCATTAGCCACAGAATCTTCTATAAAATGAAGCTTCACTCGAGTTGAAATTCTACCACTTTTTGTTAAACACTAGACTGAAGACTTTTATCTCATTGTTAATGTTCATTAATAAGACCAACAGAAGAGAGAGGAATTTGGAATTAAGAGTCAAAGGACAGTGAAATAATAAAATAGAGTTCTCTATGCCCCATGGCCTTTTCTGCAATATTTTAGTGCATTCCTTTGATAAGCAAATACCAAGATCACATTGCATTCATAACACACTAGAAACTTGCACAAATAGAGATTGATTTCATTTTTTATTATTCAAAATTCTAAATGATTCCCTCAGATTGCTTGTGCACTGCATAGTTTGTGGTATTTAGAAAGTTCATTGTGCTGTCAATAATTCTCACAAATAAAAGAATACATAAAATGCAAAAAGCAGTGTATAGGGGTATAAATAAACCATACAAGTAATAATAGTAATACAGCCTACTGATACAGGACTTTACCATTTAAAAGCACTTTAGTGATTGTGGTTGGAATGATTTATATATGTGAAAGGAATTACATGGTAGCATTTAATAAATGGTCTTTAAATACCACTCACACCTACAACATTCAGAGACACAGTATCTCTAGAAAAATATGTACCTTATTCACAATATGTAGTATATAATGTATATCTAATATACATAATATAAGAATATATATTACATATGTATAAAAGTTTTTTCAATAACTTTGGCATGAAGATATATTTCTTTTTTTTTTCCCAGAGTAAGTTAATATTGGCTTTTTACACACAAAGGATGATAAGGATAATGCTGAATTATTTCTTTTCACAGTAATGCTCAAAGCATTTGGCTTTCCTAAATAATTCATGTAATTTTTCCTCTGTTAATACTCATTTGTATAACTGTATATGATGAAAGTTAAGAAGTGCCCCATCAGGAGGGGATGAAAGGCTGGCAACACTTGAAAAATTATAAACTAAACAGAAGTGATGGTTATAGTCCCCCTTTCACATAAAAAATCATAAAGTATTTCCTGTTTTGTCCCATTTCTCAGTTGGAACATACTCTCACAGAGGGAACATGAATAGATTAAAATCTAACTTTTTTCTTCTTTAAGAAAACATAAGCATAATCACTTTTGATTTCTTTTAAGTTAGTTCAATAAACAATGAGTACTATTTTAAAACTAGAGGCATTCCATGGGAATCTCTCTGGAAAGAAATAACTTATATTGAATGTCATTTTATGAGTTAAGTTTATGGAAAGCTATAATCTTTTTGCAATACAGAGTGCAGTAAAAACTAATTCATACATGTCCCTTTTCATCCAGCACATACAGGAGGCCCAAATTATATCTGTCGAAAATGACCTAAGGTGATTTTTTTTTTCTCTAAGAAACAAAGGGATATTAAAATTGCAGGTACTTGTTAGGAGTTTCCTTAATTTGCAAAGGATCTGCTCGATGCTGAGCACACTGGGATGTTGCAATTTTGTCCTAACAGAATTCTCAGATTGTCATCCATAATGAGTCGGTTTCACCTCATAGACAAAAACAGGGTGTGAGGACAGGAAGAGGAGAGGAAACAGGAGGTTATTCAAATCCAGTTTTCTTCAAGAACTGGAAAACTTGTATCAAGACCTTAGAAGTCCTACCCAGAGATAAAAAAATGAAATACCAAGGGTATAATAACATCTCCAAGACCTTCTAAAGTTAAAAGCTAATGAGAAATTGTGATGGGCTAGACACACAGACGCTTCCATGTAGACAAAAGCCCAATTGATGTATCTCGAGAATTGGTAACTTCTCTAAAGTGTTATTTTTGTTCTTTGTGTTTATTTCCAAATAGCTCTAGGCCATAAAACCCTAAAAAGAAAAAGACACCACACATTTGTTTCAGGCTTGTGTGGGAAGAGAACTAGAGGCTGTATCCTATCTGGAAGTATGTGGGGAGAAACTAGAGAAGACCTGAATGTGTTGAGGAAGCCAGAGAAGAGAAACATGAGTGATCTTTGTGATCTTCCAGAGGGGGTAATAAAGGAGAAGTGAGTAAAAACTACAGAATGGATTCTATCCATTTATCAATAATGTTTATTAACGTTTGTTTTATTCTATCTCTACCTTTCTAGGATTCTAGGTCCGTGGACAAAAAGTAATAATTTCATGCTAGAATATTTTGCTTTTGTACTGCACACATTTGCACATGTCAGCTGATTTGATATTCATATTTATCAGCCACATTTTATGAGTAACAAAAAGGAGGCTTAGAAATACTAGTTTGTAGACCTATTAATTGTAGAAATAAGGGCTAGAAACTGGGTGTCTAATTCTGTATTTACTTTGAATGGTGTAAACGTGTTTGGATACAACTTTTCTGAGTAAAGAAGAACACCAATGATTTCCAAAAGCAGTACTAAATCTGAACTATTGTGGTCAGTATGTATTACATTATTGATATTTTAGCATAAATAATTATGGCCGCCTTGTAGTGACCTGCTTTCCCTCATCCAAAACAACAATCAGAAATCCTTTAAAAATGATGTTGACATGTTTTGTTTTGTTTCTTTTTTTAATGGAGAGTACAGGTATTGATGCATTGTTTCACTCTAAAAATGTTCTGAAAGGTCCTCGGGGCACCTGGGTGGCTCAATGGTTGAGCTTCTGCCTTTGGATCAGGTCGTGATCCCAGGGTCCTGCGATTGAGTCCCACATCAGGCTCCCCAAAGGCAGCCTGCTTTTCCCTCTGCCTATGTCTCTGCCTTTCTCTGTGTGTCTCTCATGAATAAATAAAATCTTTAAAAAAAAAAAAAAAAAAGCTCCTTTAGACCTTCTTTCTCCTCAGCGTTCCATACGTAAGACAGATGCCAAGATCTCTATCTCTATTCCTCTCTGTCTCTGTCTCTCTCTCATTCCAAGTTCCAAGCCATTCAGCACCATATTGCTTTTCCTTTGATTTCCTTCTTTTAGACCCTTGCTACTCATACCCTACCGTCCAAAGACCCCATTTTCCTATAGGTGATCCTTTCTTCCTGTCATGTCCTCAGGAATTATACCCTCATCCTGCACTCTAACCTCCTTCAGCTTTGGGAGAAGGTCCCCAGAATTCTGGTGGAGAAAATTCCCCCTCATTATATATACTACTAAATGTCTTTCCATTTTTTTCTAATTCTTAATCAATTTTAAGGGTGTAGTACATTCTTCTTGGGGGCAGGTGCAGGATTCATGACAGCTATCCCTTTCCAAAAATAGTTCTTGATTCATGACTATAAAACCAACCTCTTCCTCTAGAATATAAATGATTAATTCAGAATAGGTGGCTTATTCAAGAATAGCAGATTCAGCTTCTCCTTTCCAGAAACTTGAAACGTAAAACCTAGAGACAGATTGTGACTAGTCTTATCATGCTGAGAACTGAGTAATGTATAGAATTGTTGAATCCCTCCCTATGTTGTACACCTGAAACTAATAGGATGTTCTAGGTCAACTACACTGTAGTAACTTTAAAAATACTAAAAATAAATAAAATAAAATCTAGAGACACAGACTGAAATGTGCTAGGGCTCATGTGAGTAGGAATGTAGTAAGAATAGTCACAAACTACTCTCCTGCTTCTGAGCTTCCCCCAGCTTTCCTGCCTCCTTGGTTTCCAAGATTATGGTTTAGCTCATCATTGGATTCAATAATGTCCCAGTATTAGTCTAGTAAATCTGCAAGCCAGAGTCTGCTTTTTACTGGAGATATCTATTTTCCAAAAGAAGCTAAACCAAGAGATGGTTGGCTAAATGAAAAAGCTGTTCAATTCGGAATTCATAAAGGTAACAGACACTTTTATGCCCTTAATTTAAAATATTAAAATGTATATATTTACTTCTAATTGTTTTTGTATCTGTTACTTGGAGTTTCTACTATTATTCTTGTACAAGCCACAGCCAAAATGCAATAACCATGATTTTGAATTTAGCCTTCTTAAAGGTGAAATAGAGTTTTGAGCTAAATATAAAGCAATCTGGGTACATAAGTCTTCTAAATTATAATTTTTTTCGGGATTCATAGTTGTCTTGCCCACACCTGATTCTTGAGCAATATTGGGTTTTTTAAGTTTTTACTTTAATTTCAGTTTGTTAGCATATAGTGTTATATTAGTTTCAGGTGTATAATATAGTAATTCAGTGCTTTCATACATCACTCTGTCTGAGCAATATTGTTTTAACAATTTGCCCTTACCAACTTTTCCCAAGTATTTCATTTAGTTGTAATCCCAAACTACTCTCTCTTTTTCACCTTAATTCATCAGGACACAGATACTAAATTAAATTATGTAATTATGATACTGCAAAATAAAATGACCAGGTTTGCAAACAAACATCGTTAACTCTTAAAAGCATTCAGCTTACTAAGAGAAAACAAGGTGTGTAAAAATGATGGGAAGAACTTATATCTAACACTTGCATTTAGCAGCCTGTGGGCTTTAGTGCATTTTATAGGGGAAAGAGAGGGCATCTATCAACCTAGAGAATTAGTTAAGTGGAGGTAGGTTAAATGACTGGACTTAGAACCAAAAAAGGCTTGACTCATGTAGGTAGGGCATTTATTATCAAGTCAAAGGAAATACGTCAAGTAGATGAAAATATTGCATATTAACCTCTCTTCACAGTTTTACATGTGTTAATAGTTTGATACTAAAGAGACAGCATGGCTCATTGAAATAAATCAAAAGTTGGCATTTGGGTTTAACATTTACACTTACCCAAGCTGAAAATAGCTTAACAGACATCTACATACTTCATCCACTTTATTGAATTAAGATAGAAAAAAAGAGTTTTAAGGAACTTTTTAGATTCTCTGGGAAAATGTATAGTACTGATCTTTAAAATTAGAGACTACACTTTCCAGCAATAATCCTTGTCTGCTGCTTATTATAACTGAACATAAGCTTTAGTCAGTAGATGGTCAATGGAAGTTAGAGAATGAAATTTTTAGTTTATTATTATAAATAATAAATATAATATTGGTTGAAGTTTAGATATGTACATAGCCAATGTTACTAGACACCCTGCTATCAGTGGTATTGTGTTGCCTAGATTTAGTGTGACTCCTAAGCTTGATCTCAAAATGACACCAGAAAGTGGAATATGCCTTGAGTTGACTATATTAGAAGATATGATAAAGAACATGGAAATGCCATTTGAAAATTCCTCAGATGCTCTTACATATCATTAGATTGTGATTTCTAAAGTCCTATGGCCATTAATATGTACTGGTTAATCCCCAGAAAGAGAAAATCAGCAATTGTGGATTATTTTTGAAGTTTACATGGTGCTGTTCATCACAAATCCAAAGGAGATAATATATCATGCATATGCAGTGCAACAAAGGAGTAGCATATATTCAGAATACCAATAGGCAATTCAGGGCTAATGAGATCCTTAGAAAGATGCATCGATACACAGGGTACCAAACTACTAACTCCTAACAAATGGAATCACCCCAAATTTCTTGATTGATCCAGCCCTATCAAGAATGACATTTCCAAGTCACATCCTAGTTCAGGATATCTTGTGTTTATTTTGCCAGTAATGACTGCGTAACCTCAAATGACAAGAAGGGGTCACCAACACTGAGTTCCTACTCTGCAAGCCAACTGGCATCAAAGCCAAGCCTATTACCACCAAGGACTGCTGAGCTAAGAGTGTGAGGAGAACCAACAGAGGCAGATGTTAAAGAAACAGAGGAAAGGGGAGCTAAAGCCATTGATCACAAGTGATAGGGATGCTGTGAGTCACCACCAGAGGCAATGTGGAAAAGCTGTCATTTTCTGGGTAGCAACAGGAGTGCATGCTGGCATGAAGCACTCAGAATGGGGTGGCTCACGCTAGAGGAATAATGTCACACTGCCCAAGAGTAAACACACAAGTGGTAGGCTAACAGCAAAAGGATTGCCCACCAGCAGCTCCTAGGCTAGGAAAGGACTAAGTCATTCACACTGTGCCTGTGGAACTCTCTGCAGGGCTCCATTGATCTTGTGGTCTGCACTCATGCACATGGCATGAAATACCTTCAGCTCTGTCATCTATAAACACAAGCAAAGATCACTCCCTCTCTCTGTTTTAGGAAGGATGGTGACAATGACGGCACAGGCTCTGCAGGTAGGTGCAAGTTGGGGCAATAATTAAACATTGTCTTTTGCATATCTCTCCTCCACCCAATGAGACATTTCAGAGATCAAAACGTTAAACTGTAGTTTTAGAATGTATTGGGATGGAGAGGGGATATCTCAATCTGATCAAGTCTCTATTCATGCGATAATAAATTTTTAGTGGCTATCTCAAACGACACATTCACTAATGCCCACCCATGTCCATTTTAATGTAACATGCCTATCTTTGAATCCCAGTGCTTTATGGGGATTTCTTTCAAAGAAGTTATGTTACTCTACTTTGAAATACAATAATTTGGTCATCTACTAATTCATCCACTCAGCAAACATTTTTTGAACACCTATCACGTGGCAATCACTGTGCTAGATGTTACCTTGTTAATAAGACAGAAAAGGTTCTTACCTTTAGGGAGTTACAGCTCATGATAATAGATGTTTTAAAAATTAAATGCATTATTGTGGGGCAGCCCAGATGGCTCAGCGGTTTAGCACCGCCTTCAGCCCAGGGCATGATCCTGGAGATTCAGGATCGAGTCCCACGTCAGGCTCCCTGCATGGAGCCTCCTTCTCCCTCTGCCTGTGTCTCTGCCTCTCTCTCTCTCTCTCTCTCTCTCTCATGAATAAAAAAAATAAAATATTTTAAATAAATAAATTATTGTGAAAATACAATCCAGATAAGGATTAGGATAAGATGTCAGTTGCCTAGACTTTAGTTGCCCTGTCTAGAATGACTTGTCTAATCTGTGTATATCCAGTAGCAATCGGGACTATGCCTGGCACAGAGCAAATGTAAATGACAATAGTTTATTAAATTGAGCTAAAGAGTGCAAGAACAATTTCTAGTAAGGTGTAAGAAAAATTTGATTTGTGGAATTTTAGAAGTAATGCCTTTTCCTTCCCATCAGTACAGTTGCTTTTCGTTCCCTAAATAAATAGTAATGGGAAGTTTTTTTAAAAAGTATTTCTGATACAGGCTATTTTTGATGTGCTAGATTTTCAGATTTGAGCTATATTTTTGGAACTTTAGAGCAAACATTTGGTGTAGTTTACTGTAACATTTGAACCTGATTCAGAGGTTCCACCCCTTTTGATGCATAGGCTAAATTCCTATCCTGCTTGCCTCATTTTAGGTAAAGTGTTTATGAAACCTGCATTGGCTATTTAAAACTTTCAAATATACTTTTGAACAGGATATAGGAGACCAGAGAGAAAAATGAGGATGCCTGTTGACAAGACTTGACATCTGTAAGATTCCACTAGCCTGAATGGATGAGTGACACATCCATAACTCCAAGACTCACTCGTAGGGAAATTGTTGGACTACCCAATGTAAGCAAAGTATTGTATCCCTGTGCCTTCTTGAGGTTGGCCTCTGCTCATTGTACTTCCAGGACTGATAATGAGTTCCCTACAGTTAGAGTCAATGTCTAGCATAGTAGAGGCCCCCAAATCTGTGTCAGCATTAAAGGCAGTACTGGTCAATCTGTATACAGCTATGATTGGAAAATATTTGAAATAGTACCCATGCATAAATCCAAAACTACCCTTAACCCAGTCCTAGAAACACTGAAGAATAATATACATCCTTATTAGGAGGACTCCTTAATGAGTGACACAGGTTTAGACATGTGTTGTTATCTGAAAGTCCTCTTCCCCAGGCATCTGGGTGGCTGAGTCCATTAAGCTCTTGACTCTTGATTGTGGCTCAGGTCATGAACTTAGGGTGGTGAGATGGGGCTCCAAGATGGGCTCAGCAGGGAGTCTGCTTGAGAATCTCTCCCTCTCCTTCCACCCCTCCCCCTGCTCACTTGTAGGCTCTCCCTCTCTTTCTCTCAGAGAGAGAGAGAGAGAGAGAGAGAGAGAGATCCTCTTCTGGTTATGTGTTTCATATTTTCTTGTTGCTTACCACCATCAGAGATAGATGATCTCTGGCAAGATTAAAGGTCAGAAAGAGGTAGTGAATGGTTTTCTACTATTTAAATCTGTAATTGCCTCCTTAACTCTTCACAAAGGGGTGTAATTCAATCTACTGAGGTTTATTCTACTCTAGAAAGCAAATATCTATTGCACTTAGACTCTCAAGGAGTTTACATTGCAATGAGAAGAAACACATCTTACGAGGCCACAAGGGATTAAAAGGGGGGTAGGTATGGGATTTGGAGGCAGAGAGACAAGCCAAGCGTCAGCAGGCAGGGGTGCCCAGTATTGAACTCTGTAAATTGTGACACCAGAATGGAGGGATGGGGTAAAAGCACTGCAGAGGCAGGATCATACCTGATGGGCTCTGAATACAGGTGGGGGCGGCAATGAGCCAGAGCCAAGGATGGCACCAGGCCCTGCAGCAGACGCAGAGTTCATCCTCTAGATGTATCTAACCTTTGTAACACCGTATCTGCAGGGATTATTTATTCAGTTTAGGTTTGGGACATTATCCTTGTAAGAATCCAGATGCTTTGGTACATTTTATCTTCAGAATTTAACAGAAAAGTCTATCCTTGCCTAGGGTAGCATTTGCTGCTATAAATCATGACATGCTGGGTTTTAGCTGCGGCTGTAAGCTGAAATAGGTCTTTTTTTTTTTTTTTTTTTTTTTTTTAACTTCTACTCAGTGGTCCCAGTTCTGCCCTCAGGAACTAACACAGATTAAGTCGAATCCCTCTTCTGTGTGGCAGCCCTGGAACTGTCACTAGGAGGGGGCCCCCTCTCCTCAGCTCCCCAGGTCCTCAGGTCCTTCAGCTATTGGTGTTGATATGGACCCTGCTCCCAGGGCCATCCTGCTGGTCCTCCTCCACACAGACTTGAACCTGTCACACCTCCTGGAAGATGGGAAACCCTGATCTGACCCCTCCTCCTGCACACCGTGTTTCTGAAAATGCCCTCACAGGCCTCGGAGTCTCTGGAAGCAGCCCCTCACACTGCCGGGGCCTCCTGACACACACACTTGGAGACGTTTATCCCACCGACTTCATAAATCTGCCTGTTCCCAAACAACTTCCACTTTTAAAAACTCAGAGTCAGACCTCACACTACTTAATAAAGTAGCAGCAAAGATGCCGGTCACATTTCATGGGGGAAGAGGAGCATGTAAAATTGCCATTATAAAAACAGCCCACATCTGCTGAGTTTTCATTATGTGCCAGATAATGTGTTGATGTTTTTAGTGAATTATATCCTTAAAAAAATTAAACTATGGATTTTACCATAAAAATAATATGGACAAATAGCAAGACATCAAATGCCACAAAAGGACATAATGTGAAAAGCGAATCTTGTGCTCCTACCCTACCTTATTACGGATGTCCACGTTTTGTAGGGCCTACCAAAGATTCTCTGTGCAGATGTATTATATATCATGTTTTTATTTTTTTTTATTTTTGATTTTTTAAATTTATTTATGATAGTCACACACACACACACACAGAGAGAGAGAGAGAGAGAGAGAGAGAGAAAGAGGTAGAGACATAGGCAGAGGGAGAAGCAGGCTCCATGCACCAGGAGCCTGATGTGGGATTCGATCCTGGGTCTCCAGGATCGCGCCCTGGGCCAAAGGCAGGCGCCAAACCACTGCGCCACCCAGGGATCCCATATATCATGTTTTTATATAACAGGTATGATACTCTGAACTTAGATGTTTTAAGTCCGGGCTTGGCAATCATCTTGTAAAATCATATACAGGGCCATCTAATTTTTTCCAGTAACTATGTGCATGACATTGTGTAGAAATACCACACCGGGTATCTCACTTGAATTCTAAGAACAGTCTATGCATTGGGTCTTATTATCCTCAGTAAACAAATACTGAGGCTTAAAGAAATTATTACCTTGCCTGATGCTACACATTTGAAAAGTAACTCAGTAAGGGTTCAAGCGCACATCTGCCTGACTACCGTGTTCAACTCTCTAAAAAGCAGTTTTCACAGGTGGGTTTGATAACACTTCACGAACAGATTTTTTTTAAGTGCATAAGTCTTCCTTTATAATTTGCAATTGGTACAATAAGATTTAAAATGTGGCTCAAGAATTGTATTATGGCCAGAAATGTTAGAATAGCTCACACTGTACTGACCTAGTTCAGCCTCTGGAGGCCATGGACACCAAAGGTGAGTTGCCAGATTCTAATTATAGAATGAAATGATATAGTTCATATTCATGTGACCTGTTAATTTCTAGACAGTTTCAAATATTTTTATAGGTGTCTTTTGTTTTGTTTATTTTTCACAGAAATTGTTACAGCATCCGGAAATACCTCGTGTATTAAAAAGCTCTGTTTTATTTGCTAAAGTTTTAATATGTTTATTTACCTCATTTCAGAAAGCCATAGTTGGTCCTATCTTCTGGACTCATATGCCATCGTTGTCTCTTGAATAAAGCTGCTAATTGCATGCAGGAAATATTAAAACATGATTATAATTTTGCTAAAAGAATAAACATGTCAAGTGTCAACAAAATATTGTAAGTCTGTTGTGAGTCAAAATAGATTGCTTAAATTCGTTCTTTTCAGTGCCTGCTTGAGAAAGTGAAGAAGATACACCTGTTATATTAACACATTCACTATGCACCAAGGCTGTTCATCTTTACAATAAACAAATAAAGATTTTGGGTCTCAGTTCAATCTGACTGACTCTGGCACCTCCCTAATCAAATATATCCCCACGATGTTATAAGCTGCATTATAGTACATTAATAGCTTGTAAAGTAAAATTGATGCAGCATGATGGACTGTATTCCTGAAGCAGTGACAAACTTATCAGTGATAGATGCACTAATGGATATGTTGAATTGCAATAAATATAAACGCAGAATAGCAATTGCAGAGCATTAAAAATGTCATCTTGTGAGTTTAGGTATTTATGAGGCTGAGCCAGCTGGAAACATGAGTGGTGCGTTTCTATGAGCCATTGCAACTCTGAGGTTCCAAGGAAAGCGGAGGCCCTTTCATCAAATAGGTCAGGCCGCCGGCAAATTGTTGTCACAGCTGTGCCATTGTCAATTAGGCCTCCAATGACTCAGCCCTTTGTTTTTTCCTGCTTGCACATCTCACCCCACCTTTTCTCCGGGCTTGGGTGCTTCACTCCTGCAACCTTTCCAACACATTTCCCCTCAGTGACTCTCCTCACATGTTCTGATTCATCTTCCAGGCATTGATCTAAAACTCAGAGAAGTGACATCAGGGAAGCATCTCAGCTACTTCAAAAGGCTCTGCTATTCCTTCTGGGCTATTTTGGCGCGTTAAGCCCAACAGGCCAAGCAGCAATGTTCCACATTGTTGCATGTTTCCCTCTGATGTCTTTGCCCAACCTTCCTGAACCCTAAAGATTTTGTTTAATGTCAGCAAAATCTAGCAGGATGCTGGGGTCCAGGATGCAGTGGGGGCCAGAGCACCTCACGCGGTTTTTCACCATGTTCAAGTAAGAACCACAGCATGAGGACTGAGTCACAGACACACTGTGTGCTATGGGCAGAATGGAAGTGGGCCTCGAGGTATATTTTAGGGGAGCTCTTGGTTGATAATAGAATTTTTTAAAACACACTGGTATGGTGGATTAAGGAAAGAGCAACATTTTTGCATATGCCAATCTCAATCTCAAGTCTGTTAATGGGGGTATGTTAGAGTTACCCAAATATGCTCCCTTCATTTCTTGGGCTTTCTTCCGCATTGACTGTTTTTGTCAATTGGTGCAGATTTGTTGTCAGCATATTTAAGTAATACTCAGTACTTTTTTGGAATCAGGTGTCACAACACTCTCTTGATGTTAATAGGAGATTGTCAAGCCGGGGTTATTTTAGGAGATCACTAGGTTTGCAAAACTGATAAATATTTGACAATTATAATTCAACCTAATATGAGAATAAGTCGGTTGCTTGTTATTGATCCTGCTTATCATCACAAAGCCATGATAACTAAACTCTGTATTAAATTTAAATGGCATTCACTTGTCATTCGTTATTCAATAGAGGTAAACCACATACGTGACAACACTAATGAGGAAAGCAATATGCAACACAACAAAATAAAAGTAATGCCATGGCATTTTTAATCTAAATATTATATTCCTCATCTAAAGGTCTATATATATCATATAAAAAGTAAAGGAATGTCATAAATGTGACCCTTCTGTGTATTTCTGATTGGTTGCTTAATCAACTGTGAAATATGTAGAAATCATGTCAGCCTTTAAATCAAACATCAATATAATGCTAAAACTCACTAAAACTTGTAAGAAACAGTTTGATTTTTTTTAATGGCTAAGACAAAGAATCAAGGCCATTTCACACCAAATTAGCAAACAGAAGAAGAATATGCAATTGTGAGAGTTAAAAAGAAATAGCTCTATTGGAATCTGCCCCTCCCATTATTATTAGTCTTCAATTGCAGTTAAACAACTCTTTGTTAAAAATCAGTTATAATCCAAGTAACTTTTTAACCTCTGGTAATGAAAAAGTCATCCACTGTGTGAATATTCATTGGATATCTATTATGTGTCAATCAAAGGGATAGAAAGGGAAAAAACAAGAACCTGTACTCATAGGATTTTATGTTATGCCAAAGTGAGGGAGAAGATTAAAAAACACATTTTCTAAAGGCAAACAATAAAAATATTAGATACTGATGAGTATAACAATGCAAAGAATTAAAATAGGGGGATGTCAGGTGAGTAATGAGCTGCTTTTTTTCCAGTGGTCAGGAAAATCCTCTCTGAGGAAATCGATATTTAAGTTGAAAATTACTAATGATGACAAGAAGTCAGTCATGTGAAAACAGAGGAAAACCATTCAAGTAGCAGAAGAGTTGGTGCAAAGGTCTTGAGGTAAAGACAAATATGTCAAAAAGAAGGTCAACTTGACAGAACCATAGATTCTTTGAGTCAAAATAGTCTTACTCTAATTATGCCATTTTTCTTTAAAGAATTTAGTTCTTTATTGAAGATAAAAAAAATCACTGCCAGATTATGTCTCAATCTCTTCATAAGTGGGGTATGTGTGTGTGTGCAAGTGTGTGTGTGTGTGTGTGTGTGTGTGCTTTTTCCTTCAGTGGTTATCTGTCAAAGCCTTAGTTACTGTCTCTTGTACTTACCTGTTTTGTTTTGTTTTTTTCTCTTGAATTGCCTTGGGTCTTGAGCCACTGTGGGAGCTGACTCTACTCAAAGGCCACTTCTCAGCCTTGAGGATACCTAGAAGGATAAACAGCCTTAAGGACCTTTACATAGGTTAACTTGAGAATTTGGAAACCTGATTCAAAATAGTCATGCCAGGATGCTCTGGCTTCTAAAGAAGAGGAAATCCTTACGTCTGCCTTCTCTTGATCGATTCCTGGACCTTGAGCTAGCTGAGACAGGAAGCAGCCTTCTTTTAGCCCTATACTAGAATACGTGTCAACGTCAGAATTGTCATCAAGGGCATGACAGGAGATATGGCCCTCTGCTCTTTGAATACAGGACAGTTCTGTTCCTTGGAAGAAATTTGTAGCTTGATGAATTCCTTGTTTGAAATTCTGATAAGTAAATCTCTGTTAGCTGAGTGATAGTATTGCTGCCTTTCATATATCCCTGGATTTTAATGAAGTCATTAAATTCATTTTTAAAGGAAGATAAAGCCAGATATCAACTCTGACCTTGAGTGTCTCATTGACAACCGCTTTTCATAGAATAGAAAACATAACTTTGAATGAAAATTTGGTTAATTTTCGCCTGGTAAAAAAACGAACACAATAAGTTAACCTCAATATGACTTAGAGGTAGTCTTTAAAAAGTCACAGTTTGGGAGATGCCAGAGTGGGGCTCAGAGGCTCCTTCCTGTGACTATCCTCCCATTGAAAGGTCTCAGAGAAACCCAATGGTCTGTCACTTATTTTCTATATCCATTCATTTTTCTCCTAAAAATGAAATAGAATTTACATAGTTTCTCCAAGTTGCCTACACATACCACATAGTCCAATTCTCTTTAATATATTCAAGTATTTACAAAGATTAAGTATCTATTATGCCCCAAGGGTTAAGCCAAGTCCTGGAACCATAAAGAAGCAATCAGTGAATTTACTATGTAGATTCATTTACCCAATGAGTATAATTTGAACTCAAGATATTGTTACATAGTGGACTTTCAGTCAGTATTGTTAAAAATAAAAATGAAAATAAAAAACAATCCTTGGTACTTGTCTGAGTTGATCATAAAGACTAAAGGCTAGAAGAAAAACTAATACTTCCATCAGGTAGTAGTATAGCTTTATTCTAATTTATGATGATTCTGGTATAACTCATTGGCATAGTGATTTAGTTTGGAGTTGTGATATTTTCGTCCCAAACCAGCTTGTAACACAGTTGTTTTTCATAGTAAGTCAAGGACCAACAAAGAAACCCCCCTGGAGATAGCACAGCTGCCTGACAAGTTTAGTGCTAGAACAAGACCTATACAATTAACTGGTGCTGAGAGTTGCTTCACTAGACTGTCCTGGGGATAAAGAACCTGAAAAGTGAGGCTCTAAGCAGAGTCATGTCTGCATGGGTGACAAGAAAAAGCAGGGGCCAGTGAGCTGCAGCTAGCAGCAGAATGAGCAATGCAGCAGTTAGCGCACGCCTATAATGAGATGTTTTCCCTCTTCTCTGCTCTAGGTATAGGAGCAAGAGCAGAGCCCCCTAACAAGTGCCAGAGGAGAGGGCAGGAAAGAACCTGGGGATCTATAGGCTCTTGCTATAGTTTGAAAACAGTTTTTTTCAAAGTACAGAAAACTCAAAATTGGAGCTTCTAGAAGCAGCTTACTAATGGTGCAAAAGGAATCACACCTCAGTCATCTACATTTGCTTATTCAAAAATATGCAAACTATATTAAATCCCAATTCATATTCAAAATGTCAGGGTAATGTGAAAATTTTAAGATGAGTCTCATAACACAGCTTAATTATTTCCATAAACATTTTGAATTCATTCATAACAATACTAATTGCCTAATAAAATATTTTTGTGTATTAATCTTATTTTCTAAGACCACATCTTTACATCCAGACTGATATAATCATTCTAGCAACCACTAAAATCTTGACTTTTTAAGCACCAGTTCCAACATAATTCCTCTAAGAGAAGAGCAAACGGCAAAGATCCAGAAGTTTCTTACCACCCTTTTGGTAATATATTGGGCCATCTAGTTTGATAAAAAAAAAAAATTTTCAACAAAAATAATCCATTCTCTATCACCACTGTGGAGTTTCTTTCTTTAATTACGTTTAAAATTAAAAGCACTATAACTGGTCCTCTGACTCCAGCTCAACAGCTGGAAGGATAAAACAAGAATGGCCATTCTTGCCTTACCTTTCATGGGTCCCTGTGTTTATGTCAGTACCTCTGCACGGCATCAGTACGCAGAAGACAAACGCACCCGTAAAGGGGGAAGAATCACTGCTCCATGCCTGCTCCCCAGAATGTTCATTCAACCTTTTAGCATTTATTATGCACCTTCTATGTGACAGAAATTGTACTAAATTCTGGGTTAATGAAAAAAAGATATAGCCCCTGTTTTCAAATAGTTCACAGTCTTTTGAAGCAAATGACAAGCTGACAGACTGGAAAACTAGAGCTGAGACAGACCTATGCATAGTCCTGAGTATGCAGAGGGGTGGGTGAAGGTGGGATCAGAAAAGTCTTCCTGACAGCTTGAGCTGAGTGTTGAAGGTTAAGTTTGAATTAGCCAGGTGGGGGGAAAGAGGAAGGATTTTAGGCAGAGGAACCAGGGTTGCCAAGACTCAGAGGTGTGAAAAACTGCCAGGAGGGTGAGAGAGGAGCCTTGTGGTCTATGGTAGGGGATGTGGGTCTTCAGCCAAAGGTAATGTAGTGCCACTTTGGGAAAGTAACAAGATCAGATTTACACTTTCTAAAAGCTGTTTTGGTGGCTTGCATGGAATGCAGTAAAGATGTCCCAAACTGGATAAAGTTAGAGGCTAATGCAAGAAGTCAGATAAGGCCCTGGAAAAGTCTGAATATTTATCATCATCATCATCACCATCGCCATCACCATCATCAATATTTGTGAGGATTTACAATTTGATGGCCACCGTGCATACATTATTTTATTTGATCCACACGAAAAAAATAATGCCATTATTAAAAAAATAATAATAATGCCATTATTATGCCCATTTTATAGCTTAGGAAAGCAGGTAAGAGACTTACCCTCACAAAATAGTAATTAACAAAGCTAAGACTGAAACCAAGGAGGTTTGATATTAGCAACCTGTGCTTAACTGCAGCCCACATTGCTGCACAGATATATGAAATCTCAACAGTAGTTGTGTTACCAAGTTTTGGTTAGGAAGGTATCACTTCTTCGGATATAAAGTGTTAAGGTGGTAGGTAGGGAGGAGGCTGTGACCATTCCTCTTAATAATCAGGGAGCCTCAAAAATGATGTGTTCTTTATCCCATGTACTCAAGACACAAATAAAAGGGGGAAATATTCAAAATAATGTAGTATAAGAACATGTTTTTTGACCAATACATAAAAATTAAACACACCAAACTCAACTAGAAACCTAATATCAATTTTATCTGAAAAAAAAAATAAGTCAAGAGCAAATAGTTCCTCTCTTTGCTCACAGACTGCTGAACTATTATTACCTTAATGTTCCAGATTTTATTCCTAATAGTTGTATGGTTCTTTAATTCCAATTTGTTCCCTTCTGACTAACCCATTCTCTATGAAAAGAATGTTATATTTGTACTTTTGTACATATGTTACATTATCAAAATATTGACTATTGAACTTAGTATTTTATTATTTTGGAAGGATATGATAGTGCTCTATAATAAGCGCATTTTATTTGAAGTGACAGTTTCCAGACCCATTCATCCAAGCAAGAACTTCATTATTTCTGGCAAAGATCCCAGAGAGAGGATCTCCATAACTCAAAAACTTAAATATCACTTTGTTCAAGATCAACCATTGTAATACTGCCAAAAATGCTAGAAATACCCCCAAATCAATCTTAGGAACAATAGATATAGCAGGTAAAAATCTTATTTCCAATTTCAAATAGATTTTCTATTTACAGAAGTATCCTTATATTCAAGGATGAGTTTTGATCACAAACAAATTGCAGTATTTGTAAATCTTCAGTAGAATTTAAGTCTACATTTTGTGGCACAGAAATTCTTTGTTATTTTCAACATGTAAAATTAATCTACTGCATTTTTTTTAAAGAATCACAAACCATATTTAATGAAAACACAGGAGCAGAGTAAATAATTCTCATTTCAGCCCTTAATTTAAGTAAAACTTTTCCAATATTAAGTACAAAGAAAATCAATGTACTACACGTCCTGAATTATAATATTCACATACACTTCCTATTGCTATTGCTTGACTTCTGTTAGCCTTAAACTCATGTTGGTGAAATAATATTTGTCTTTCAAATTATTTTGAAGCTGAAGGGATAAGTTATGTGCCATGTAATGGACTGTAAGCCCTTTGAGAGCAGGGACCATGTACATTCATTATTTCATGGCTAGTCCAATAATATCCTCCAACCAAAGGCTGCTTGCTAAATATTGGTTGAATGAACAAGTCAATGGAAGAATGAATGAAATAATGAAAAAACAAGAATTTAAAAATATCCTGATAATTCAGGCAAAAATGATTTTTACTTTGTTTTGTTTTATTTTGTTCTGTTGTAGAAGAAAAAAGATCAAAAGCCTGTATTATTGAACTTAATTGTCCACTATAATTGAATTCACAGAATAACTTGACTTAAATTCACAAGATAATGTCTTTCCAATTAAACACAATAATCTTATATGGGCACAGTGCCAGCATGAACACCGGATGACTGTGATCACTCAGAACTAACTGTTTTATTTGACTTTGTGTTCTTTCCCAACAGATAAAATTCTTTCTTGCCTGTTTAGAATTTATATATATGTCTGCTCGTCTCCATTTCTCTAAGTAACCAATGAGTTAAACAAAATGTCTTAATTTTGATCATGACAAAAAAAAATAGAATTAAACTCTGTTTAATCCTGATTTCTGAATAACAATTTCTTATCAGTATTATAGGTTTAAAAACATTTGCTAAATTAGGCTGAAACATACATTCATGCGTGTTTATTTTCCTGGCATGTAAAGGGACAACTCTTCTGAGTTAAAAAAAATCTAAAAAAAAAGAAGAATAAAAGCATAATATTTACCTTATAGTGCAAATAAATCTATGATTTTTTAAAAAATCTTATTTTTAAAAATCTTATTATTAAAAATAAGTGATATTTTTATTCTTTTAGGATTCACATTTTTATCTTTAAAAAAAAAGGAAAAAAACTAAGCCAATCACAAAGGATATGAGGAATAATTATCAATAAAAAACACAAAATGGTACTCTATAGGAACATAGGTCAGGGAATAAACTCATATATCTATTCAGAATTTTATAAAGTAGCTTTTCCTGACATGATTCTAGGAACTTCATGAAATATTTGTCCTTATTATTAACTCATAACTTTCATGGTTGTATGGTTTTTAATTATTTCACAGCATGGCATGAACTTAATTCTCTAGAAGCAAATACTCATGAGTCCACCTTGACTACTTTTTATCCAGCATTTATTTGGAAGAAATATATAAAAACAGTATATTAGTAGATTTCCTATAAATAAATATCTCAGGTATTGTCACAAACTCCACAGATTCAATTATTTAACAAAAAAACATTACATTTCCACTTTTGCTCAAGTGGAAATTGATTTTGTAGTATTTTTTATTGCCTTCTTCAATTTGACTCATCAACTTAATATTCATCATTACCAGTACTCTTAAAATTCAGTACATTAAGTCATTGTCTTTGAACTACAGAAAATTCTCAGACTCCAATACAACAAAGTTTAACTTACCCTAAGGAGATTCGTTTTCATGAACTCTTTTTCCTGTGACTTCGGTTCTCCAGTCAAAGACAATGCAGACTTCCAGGTCTGCTCTTCCTCTTCCCTGAGACTCTGTGGCTTGAGGGCTCCCTCTCTGTGATGAGCGCTGCAGAAGACTCTCAGAGTTTGTCTTCACTCCTGATGCCACACACCTTTTCTTGGCACTTCATCTGGTCCCAAGGGAAAATTCCTGCAGAAATTTCCTTCTCCATAATCTCTTGACAGATGGCTCTGCTGGCAAGAGTCTTAACTCTTAGGAGCACTTTAATAGGCTTTTATTCTCCCGCATTGCCTCCTCACAGGTTTTATTATTTAATGGCACATTGGTTGATGCCTCAATGTCCCAATGGGCTGGAGCATCACTGTCCTCTTGTAGGACTTTCAGCTAGTCTGCTTTTCTGTTTTTTATCTCAATAAATTAGCAAAGCTAGTTTCCTTTTAATATTTCATTATTTTTCTCTATATATACCTTGAGGCAATTGGAAAAAAAACTCAATTATTTACTTTACAGCACAAACTGAATAAATATTGAACTGCTCAAATACAAATAAAGCAATTTTGTATGGGCATTGATAAAGTTGTAAACCAGAAAAAAACAAAATCTTCCAAATAGTTTTCTTGACATTACATGTACTCCTCTGATAAATGCCTTTGTTATATAGTTTCTCTCTCTCTCTCTCTGTCTCTCTCCCTCTCTTTCTCTCTTCTTCTCTCTCTTTCCCTCCCTCCTTCCCTCCTTCTCTCTGTCCACCCCCTCTTTCTTTCTCTCTCTTCAGTCTTTCTGGAAATGTAAAAAAGAAATATACCCTGCAATTAGAAGGTCAATTGTTATCAGATGATCTTACTTAAGATAGTAAATACAATAATCATTAGTCAATTCTATTATTCTTATCCTTAAAAATGATGAAAACAGCGATGATTCAAAATAGGATAGCACACTAAAAGGCCTATAAATTTAGGCAAGGAATTTGAGCCAGATATGAGGTAAAATAAAGAGTGGTGGGAGCCATGGCCAACTGGAGCAAGTGCGCCATTTACAAAGGCCAGTGGCTGCTCATTTCCAGCTAGTCACTGTCTGCTAGGCACTCTAACTGCATTGTGGGAGTGATCTGTTTTTCAAGAGAAATCTCATATCTGGATTTTTATGTGAAGAATATCATGTTTTTTAAATGTTAGAGGATACTATGAGAGCTAAGCTCCATACCTGTGACCCAGCCTCAGCCTGAGTATTGTCATATAATGACTCCTGATCTAGAAGATATTGAAATAAAACTAATGCCAATGCAAAGCATTGTCCTTTATTAATTATGAGCTCTTTTTCACAGATAAAATGATGATAATAATGTAGATTAGTTAACTGAAGTAAAAACAATCTACACTAATCTTTATTCAAGACCTTAGAAAGGGCATTAGCCAGAGAATTGGTAAATGATGTGGGCAAAGAGTACCTCAAATCTGGATGAGAATGACCAGGTTTACTAAAACTATGATAAAAAGTAATTTAATGAGGAAGGAGTGAGAAATTTTATTTGATTTGATTTTATCTGGATTTCTTTCCCATTATCTAGTACTAATATGTGCAATAATTATTGCTTTTTTATTCCTTTTTAAATTTTTTAATTTAAATTCAATGTAGTTAATACATGCTGTATTATTAGTTTCAGGGGTAGAATTTAGTGATTCTTCAGTTGCATATAACACCCAGTGCTCATTACTTCAACTTCTGTCCTTAATGCCCATCACCCAGTTACCCCATCCTTCCAACCCACCTCCCCTCCAGCCATCCTCAGTTTGTTTCCTATAGTTAAGAGTCTTATGGTCTGCCTCTCTTTCCTTCCCTTCCCCTATGTTCTTCTGTTTTGCTTCTTGAATTCTTTCCACATGTGGGTGAAATCATATGGTATTTGTCTTTCTCTGACTGACTTATTACACTTAGCATGATACTCTCTAGTTTCAACCAACTCATTTCAAATGGCAATTCTTTATTATTTTTTATGGCTGAGTAATATTCCATTGTGTATACATACCACATCTTCTTTATCCATTCATCTAGGTTTTTTCCTAATTATACAACTCATGTCAATGAATACTCAAGCAAAAAAAGAAATTTTAATTCTTGCAACTCTATCACTAGTAAAATATTAGTTTATAATCTTCTAAAATGGCTATATATACACATATATATATTAATACCTATGTACAGATTTTATACACATATATTTCTGCATTACATACATACTCTCTTTATAAAAATCATATATTGAATATATTGATATACATTAATAATACACTAATATTAGTCTATTTCTTCACACATTACTAAATATAGTATCAACTTTTCCCTATTTCAATAAGTAATCTTCCACAATATGATATTTAAATGGCTACATAGTATCCCATTGTTTGGATAAAACATATTTACCTGGCTAACTCCTTATTACCAGGTAAAATTTTCCAATATTTTCTTTATAATAAAGTATCTCTAACTAACAACTGTTCCCTTATCATTGTGTACATCTATTATAGCTTTTCATATGAAAATATATGCATATTTCCTTCCCAAAAGGTTGCACCAGTTTATATTCCTACAACTATGATAAGTGAATTCATTCCCCTGCCTTCTCATCAAAATTGGGTATAATCTATTTTAGGTGGAAAATAGATCATGTAATATTCTAAACTGTATAAAACCAGCTTTGTTTCCACATATACCAGCTGAATTACTATTTCCCTTAATGATTTTTCTCTTGATTGACTAGAACCATAAGTTTACCTAGCACTCCTCAGAGTCAGCAAACTAACACAAGGCAATGGGAACCATCCAGAAAGATGTCTGTGTGCTGACAGCTAAGTACCTGGACACCTGCCAGCAGCAGGTCCTCTCCCTCTTTGGGTCTCTGATACTTGGTGCTAATCAGATACTTCATGCATTGGTGCTTGGGATGGTTAATTTTATATGTCAATTTGACTGGGTCACAGGGTGCCCAGATATTTGATTAAACATTATTTCTGAGTGTGTTTCTGAGGGTATTCATTGCCCAAAGAGACTAGCGTTGGAATCAATAGGTTGAGTACAGCAGCTTGTCTTCTTCCCCCAGTGTGGGTAGGTATCAGCCAATCTACTGAAAGCCAGGATAGAACAAAAAGGCACAGGAAAAGCAGAGTTTATTCTTTGTGCCTGTTAAGCTGGAACATCAGTCTTCTCCTGTCCTTGGATTAGACCTTCATGCTTGGATTGGAACTATACTACTGGCTTGCAGCTTGCAGGTGGCAGACTGTGGGACTTCTCAGTCTCCATAGTCATGTAGCCAATTTCTCCTAATAAATAAATCTTTCTGTCTCTGTCCCTGTAAGATAGATAGATCATAGATAGATAGATAGATAGATAGATAGATAGATAGATAGATAGATAGATAGATGATAGATCGATCGATCTTATTGGATACCTGACCAATACAGTATTGATTGAGATGGGAAAGTGGGGGGATTTGTCAGCTGGTAAACTCTTTTCAATAAATAGACTAAAAATCAAGGACTGATTGTGACACACGTGTATCTATAAAGGGAAATGTGATGCTAAGACTAGTGCCTGCTGCAGCCTTTATTCAGAGTACAAGAGACATATAGCCAGAATAAAACATTCTTGATACTCTGGATAGAAACATCCTTCTACAAGATATGATTTTGGAAGGACCTACTTGGCTTAGTAGTTGCCATGCACTGGGTCCTTTATAACTGTTTTCAGGAGCTAATCCATCTCTTCTTTGAGAGAGCTCAATCATCCTTCTGTGAGAAATGATTCCTCTTAGAGGACCCAGAATCGTTGAGTGGCACTGGACAAGTAACCTCCCTATACTTCAGTTTCCAATCTGTAAGATAGCAATGATAGTTGTGGTATTTACCTTATACTCATCATAAAATATTAAATATAAAATGCTTAGGGTCACCTGGGGGCTTATTTGGTTAAGCCTCTGCCTTTGGCTCTGGTCATGACCCCAGGGTCCTAGGATCAAGCCCCACATCTGGCTCCCTACTCAGCAGGGACTCTGCTTCTGCCTCTGCCCTTCCCTCTGATCATGTGATCTCTCTCTGTATCTCTCTCGTTCTCCCCCCCCCCACATGCTCTCTCTCTCTCAAAAAAGTAAATAAAATCTGTAAATGAATAAATAAATAAAGCTTAGATGATTGCCTGGCATAGATAAAACTTATATAATTTTTTCTTACTGTTATAAACCATCGTACTTTATGTTTGTCTAGTTTCACAAACTTGAGTATATTATAATAACTTATATCTTTGATATATCCCCAAAATATGAATCCCTTGGGATCAAATTCTATTTTCCTTCATTTTTATATCACTAAAATTAACACACTGTCTAGAAAATATTAGGTCCTGAATAAATATATCTTTCATAGTGGGTAGGAAAGTAAATGGAGAAACAAATACATTTTTGGCCAAAACATCAGGTTGGATTTTCACTGTTATAGTCCCTCTCTCTGTTTTCTGATTCTGGCTCTTAGCTTTATTCTTTAATTAGTTGCATGGTTTAGAACCCATTAAATTAGAACCAACAAAGATTACACCTAATGTCAATAAAAATATATTGAACCTCAACCATAAACAAAGCTCTTATTTTTTCAGGACACTTTCCTCATTAAAGACATGTTTGTCACAAAAGACCTAAAACATGATAACTGATACTATAATTAGGACAGGCAGCATATTGGTCTTAACCTTAAGGGGAATATATTTAGTTTTGTGTGAAAGATCATGATTTAGTGTCTAAGTAAGAGCATTATCAAAATGTGATCATTAGGGACTAAAGCTGCTGTCTGTAAAACAGGTTATCAGTGTGAAGGTAAAACCACATGACCTAAACAATTTAACTGTTGTGCTTCGGAGACCTGTGGAAATGCCAAAGGCTAACAGAATTCTCGTGTGTGATCCGGATTAATTTCAGAGCAGTTTTTAAAGTTTAAGAAGAAATGATCTTTTCTTGTTTCCTCCTTTTGCACTGAGATATGGACCATCATATCACATATTAATAGTTCTGACTTACTACACAGGTGTCATTAATGTGAAAAATAGCTCCTTCTGCATGATTCTGAACATGACAAATGCAATCTAAACAATGAACTTTCACAAAGTTCAACTGCTTTCAATTGAAATAAACATTGGAAATTATGTCTTCCATACAAGCAGAGAGAATAATGAAGGAGAACTGTACCCTCATTGCAGAAAGGCTATAGTGATGTTTCAGAATGTAATTAAATGCCAAATACATAGAGAAAAGCAATTCATTTTACATAATCGTTGTTTGATTTTGTATTTGGATTAAAGGAGAAAAGAATATTTAATTAGATAGTCTTTAAACATGTTTTGGACGTGTGGAAAAAAATGAGTACAGAATTATCAAGGATAGTTTATATGCCCAGAAGTTGGTCATACTGTTTGTTTTCCTACACATCCTAAAAGATGAGTTGATTTTTATTCAATCGTCTACTAAGTGTCAGGCAAAATAAGCTTTTTTATTGGTGTTTACTTATTTGTTTATTTATTTAAAAAATTATTTCTTTATTTATTTTAGAGAGTGAAACAGAGTGCATAAGCAGGGGAAGAAGCAGAGGGAGAGGCAGAGAATCTCAAGCAGACTCCATGCTGAGCACAAAGACCCATGCAGGGCTCAATCTAACAACCCTGAGATCATAACCTTGAGATCATGACCCTGAAATCATGACCTGAGCCACAACCAAGTGTTGGACACTTAGCCTACTGAGCCAACCCTCTTATTAGCATTTAAATAGGAGTAGAGAATATTAAATCTTAAAGGGAGCTTAAAGCTCATCCATTCAATTCCCTTCTTTTTCTGATAAGGAAAGGGAGTTAAGAGATTTCTCCAAAATTAAGTTAATAACTGGTTCAAAAAAAATGGTTCAAATAAAACCCAATCCTACATTCAGGGCTTTCAAAATATAAAAAACCTCCTGCAGACAAAGGTAGGCTTTGTTTACCATAGAGTCATGAACCTCAATTTAAAAAGATCTAAGCTTGACATGGACACATTTCACTAGGAACCACCATGGAAAATCATGTCATCCTGATACTTCTCTGTGAATCACACTGTGTAAACTAGAAAGGGATGACAACACTCTACCCAAGACTAACATGTATCCACTTATTAAAGTATTAGAATAATTCCATGCTAACTCAAGTCCCCTCCCCCCACCTCCATGCACATGCTGGTGCCCTCTAACTCAGACCTCAACCTCCCAACAATTCAACAACCAAAGTGTTAAGAGTTAGCATGATAGGAATCTCTAAGACTCAACCCTGAAACTGGCTTCCATTCATTCATTGGTGATCATGGCTGTTAAATGTGTTAGTATTATCCTGGTTCCAGCTTCTCCCTTCTGTAAATGTCAAATGGCAGTCTTTAAATCAGGTACCCTGATACATCCCTATTTATCTGTAGATAAATCAGGCATAATGAATAAGCATGATTTAGTGCATTAATAAGAATTGGATGTTTAAATATCTAATATTCCATTGACGAGTCTGCTAATGTGCTACTCTGAAAAAGTCTAGGATAACTGTTGAAAGATTAAAAGACACTTCCACTTAGAATAAGACTCAAAGCAGATAGTCTCAGGTTTCCACCACAAATTACTTTCTTGTGGTATAACATTGTGCTCTTAAGTAGTGCTATCAATACAAACTGTTCCTGCTTCAATCCAAGAGAATGATGGACAAGTTAAAATCTTCAAAGGTGGAGAAAGAATCTAACTCCTGACTCCAAGATCACTCCTAAATCCTCTGAAAACTTGGCCCATCAAACTGATGAAACATTTAGTTTAAAAAGCAGTCAAAATTTGCAGTGGAAAGTAGTCAGTGAATAGCTCCCCCTGTAAAAAATGAAAGACAACAATGAAACCAAGTTGGTGCTTGTGATAAAATAGAAACCGAAAATGAGGACTATAAGAAAATATTACATAGAAGGCAAACCAGCACAGAACAAATAGAATAATGCAAACAGGGAAGGATCCAAACCAATACAAACAACTGCAAAGGGTCTTATTGGCACACTGTCAGACTCAGAATTTGAGGATGACAGAAATATTTAATTGTAGAGTAATACTTAAATGATGTTTTACCTCAAGAAAATCATTCCAGTGAAGGATGTGAAAACGGTTGGGCAGCTGTGTCCACCCCTTCTAACAAAAGCCCAGCTGCAGGAAGAAAAGCCAGAAACAGAAAGGAGACAAAGAATAATGAATGAGAGGATGAAATCTAGAAAGAAAGAAAGAAATTAAAATGAGACAGTGAAAAATTAAGCTGCAACTCAGAAAGATAGGCCAGAAAAAAAGCTTTAAACAAACTATAGTAAATGTAATTTAGAATGTTTTTAAACTCAACTACTGAAAATAAAGTCTTTCTGGAAACGAATTTGTAAGACTGGCAAATACTTGGAATTCCTGTCCCAGTGTAGAACGCCTGAAAGATGGCCCTGTGCACAAACCATGTGGGCCCTGGTTGCCAAGAGCTATTTACAAAGTGCCCATCACTGAGAAAATGGGTGACTATTTGCCTATTTTCCTCTGGTTATCAGTCTGAAACAAAGTACAAAGCCTCCATAGTTCTCTCATAAAGCAAAAAGGAAAATACATGATTTGTATCTTAGCAAAGTATATAAGAAACTTTGCATTGAGATTATGATAATGGTCCAGGGCCTTAACAATTTTATAGTAAATGAAGACTAGGAGAGGCAAGTGAGCTCAATGGATGAGTTCTTAAGCTCTACCTATATATGAAACTTGTTCTACCCACTTCCTAGCTTTGTGTCCTTGACAAAGTTCCTTAGCCCTTTTGAACTTCAGGTTCTCCACAGCTAAAATGGGAAAACAACAACGCCTAACTTAGAAGTTTATTGTGAAGATTAAATATGCTAACTTGTGTAAAACCATTAATACAGTGTTTGCCAAATGCTCAATAAATAATAACTGTCATTATTTTGTGCATTCTCCATGCCAAACCTGTTTCGGTTTGTTTTATATTTAGTACCTTGTTGTTAACTTATATAATATGTTTAGTAAATTATTAATTATTAGATAGTTTAATATCATGCTTACAATGAGTTAATAATGCATATTGAACACTTTCACTGGCTTCAGCAGTGCACTGCATAATCAAGGAGAAAAGATATGGACGCTGCCCAAAGATACCTTTTTTTTTTTTTTAAGATTTATTTATTTCTTTGACAGGGGGAGAGAGGAAGAGCACTTGTCAGGAGAGGGGCCAAGGGGGAGAATCTCAAGCAGACTCCTTGCTAAGTGCCGAGCCCAGTGTGCTGGGTTTAAGTGAGATCGTGACCTGAGCACAAACTATTAAGAGTCAAGAATTGGATACTCAACCGACTGAGCCACCCAAGCGCCCCCTCAAAGGTACTTATTAAGTGACCAATTCCATAGAGTGCTTTGTGTTGAAGCACATAGTATCAAAATTTAAATTTAATAGATATTAGAACTCAGGATCAGTAAGAACCAGGCAGTCAGAGAAGGCATTGGGGAGAAAGTAGAAACATAGTAAGCCCTGGAGGATGTACATGATCAAGGGAGTCATAAAGCAAAAAATGTACTTCCTACTAAGAAATATAATATTAACAAGATTATGGGAGAATGTGGAATACAGTTAACCCTTGAAGGACATAGAGGTAGGGACAGTTACAGAGTTGAAAGTCTGCATACAATAATTAACACCCCCCCAAATTTAACTACTAATAGCCTACTGTTGACCAGAAGACTTTTCAATAATATAAACAGTTGATTAATACACATTCTATATGTTATATATATTATATACTGTTTCCTTACAATAAAATCAGAAAGAAAAAAGAAAATGTTATTACAATCATAAGGAATAGAATATATATTTGTAGTATGTACTGTGTATTTGTCAAAAAAAAAACCTGCACATAAGTGACCCAGGCAGTTCAAACCCATGTTGTGCAACTGTCAACTATATATTTGAGGCTGGCCAGACTAAAGTGAATGGAGCTTAATGAGCAATGTATTATTTTGTAGAGTTGAGATAGTTTGTGGGGGGCTTTAAGAGCTAGAAGAGGTTTTACTTGAAATAGTATGAGATAAGCATTAAATGTTATGAAGTGAAGTGATAAAAATAGTATTTCATAAAGACTGGTCTTACTAAGGTATGCGGGCAGATCTCTATAAGGAGAGACAGGTGTAAGAAGACTTGGAGGATATTGCAGTTATCTAGGTGTGACACAATAGCACACTAACTCAAGTTGGAGAAAGAGAAATGGAGGTTATACTGTGAGTGAAATGGCAGTCACTGGAGGGATTTGAGCAAAGGAGTGAAATTATCTGATTTATCTTTTAGTAAGACTCTCTGTTCAGTTGAGAATAGATTGGAAGGGTTAAGAGGAGGAACAGGGACACCCAGCTGGACCTCATTTAAACAGCTCAGGGTACCCAAGTAATGAAGCATCCAATTCTTGGTATCAGCTCAGTTCATGATCTCAGGATCATGAGATCAAGCCCCATGTCAGACTCCATGCTCAGCATGAAGTTGGCTTGAGATTCTCTCTCTCCCTCTCCCTCTGTCTCTCCCTCTGCTCACATGCACTCTCCCTCACTCTCTAAAATAAATAAATAAATATTTAAATAGCTCAGGAAAAAAATAATGTGGGGCTTGGATTTCAGGCAAATGGAAGAGGTGAGTGGTTACAACCATTATATTGTGAACAGTCTTCATAGGCGGGTATCTCAGGCTGTCATGCAGGACTACCTCTGATTTAATGCTCTACTGTCATAGTCTTGAAATTCTTAATAATATTTTAATAAATGGCCCCAGATTTTCATTTGCACCAGGTGCTGCAAGTTATGTAGATGCTCCTAATTTTGAATGCAAAGATAACAGGATTTACTGATGTACTGGCCTGAGTATTTGGAAGAAATTCAGTGAAATGGAAAAGACTGTGAGAAGCATAAAATTATGGAGGATCAGAAGCTCGGCTTTGGGCATATAAATTTTGAGATGTTTATTAAGCATCCAAGTAGAGCTATCTGGAGTTCAAAGAAGTGTTTGAGGCCAAAGGTACAAGTGTGAAGTAATCAACAGTATTTGGAAGCCATAAACCTGAAAGAGAAGATCTTCATAAGGACTGTAAATAGGAAAAAGACGTCTAAGCGCTGAGCCACAAAGCAGTCCAACCTGCCAATGGCAGGTGATGAAGCACCAGCAAAGGTGAGGAGGCAGGGTCAGCCAGAGAGACATCAGGACATGCAGAAGATGGTGTTGTACTAGAAAGCAAAGAAAACAAATATATCAAGAAAAACTTGATGACAATTCAAGTAAAAAGAGAGTTGAGATACGAGCACCAACTTTAATTAACAACATGGAGGTCATCAGTGATAAAAGCTGTTTCCACGGAGAGCTAGAGGCAAAAGCCCAATTACATTGGATTCCATAGGTAGCTGGAAAGGGAAGTAGAGGTTGGTACCATGGAAAGGGCAGGAAGTCTCGATGATCCAGGGTCAAAAAATGAAATGTGATTTTAGAATAACAGCTCGATGTTAGGTACATGGAGTCTGAGATTGTGGTGAGCCAAATGGAAATAAATGTCCAGTGGGCATCTAGAATATAGAGACAGGTATTGTCTGAGAAGATAAAATTGAAATTATCCATAGTTTAGATTTTATTCACATATAAGTGTAATTTGGGGCTATAAAAATAAATTTGCCTGGAATAAAAGTGTATAGAGAACACTAGAGAATTGAAAAAACCAATATCCTGAGTAAAGTAATGAAACAAAATCAAAAGCACTGGGCAACCTTCCCAATTTGAACTCCATTTAGGTGTAGTTGTATTCCATTGGCAAATTAAGGTAATTATCTGAATAATTAAATACCCCCACAAAAGCTTTAGCCCAAATTAGCTGGATATTTTACACAAAAACAGGCTCTATTATATATGAGAAAGTCTATTATTGGATTCACTTTCTTTCGTTTTTCTCAGTCTACGTAGAGAGTTCACAGGTGATTTACACTCTGTAAAGAAAACTGTTTACAAATAAAAACAAGCTAAAAATCATACCTGCTAACTGACATCAAGGACCTCATCGTCTACTCGCACTTCCACATCCCTAAAATTGGGATTTTTTTAGAATGAGATGAAGGAGTAAATAAGACCACCTAATTTGGGCTAAAGCGTACTGTTTGTCAAAATGTATGTCAGTATCAATGAAGGAAACTGAGCAGCAATGATTGCTTTTCACTAAGGATTCAGCAAAATCCTCACATTTCTGGCCTAATATGCCTTGTAACCTTTAAAACCGAATCAAAGGGGTAATAGCTTTCCAAGCCAAAACGCCACACACACATGCACACACACAAAAGAAAATGAAGGCCAGGCAAACAGCCCCAGAAGTGGAATGAAAATTTGGGCCTTGTTCATAGCAGGAGGAAAGTCAATCACGTTACTCACTGAAATGACACTGATGGCAGCCAGCTCACACCTCAGCAGGCGCGTACTGCTTAGAGCAAACGAAACGGTTCAGATTTGGGGCGTTGGATGCTCATGTTTCTCTTTGTTTTCCAAGATGATCCCGCTGACAATGATTACTGTCTACGGATTGTAATCTAAGAAGCATTATATAGAAACATAAGAAATGTCACATTGGAACTGACAAACGAGCCTTATTATGGCTCTGACAGTGGCACCAAGGGACGTTTTGTGGCAGAGCGTGAATGTTACTCTAGCAACCAAAAGAATATTATTACTTTTTTTTACCTCCAAAAGTTCTCCCCCCACTTTTTAAGGCTCTTCAATAAAGAGCTCAAGAAGAGGACTGGAGAAGCCAGTCAGAAGAATGTGCTCAGCCTTAACCCTGGGCCCCCAGAAGGAGGCAATAACAGCTTCCCTTCAGCCCCTGGGCTGGGGACAGGGGGTGGGGGGGAGGCCGGGGAAGGCCTTGGAATAAAAGGGATTTTTCATCAGGAAAACTCAGCATATCATAGTCTTCTAAACACCAAGTGTTCTATAATGTCAACAGCTAAGCTAGGTGGTAGCTATAGTTTTTTTAGATAAACCAACAAGATTCTCCAAACTCTTACTTCTGATCACCTCTCTGAACTTGGCCTGGCTCTTCATAACACTTGCATCCAAACTTTCTCAACCAGAATTCCTCATCTGAGCGACAGACTCAGAAAGTAATCCAAGTGACAAAATTAGCACCTTTATGGAAAAGCAAGAGACAAGTTCATTTATGACATACAATGAATGCTTTCAGGCGCGGTGCCTCTCCTGAGAAAAGCCGACTGAATTGTGATCAGGGCTGAGAGGCGGGATCCCAGAAGACTTAATCATGGATGTTGGGCTATAGGAGCGCTCTTTCCAAGCTGGAAAGGGGAAGCCTGGAACCCCTGGTTCCTTAGCTGCATGAAGGGTGTCTGCATAGGAGGGAACAAAACCACTTTACAAGGAGCAAGGTAGACAGGTGAGAGTGAAAGCCAGAAGTCATGAGAGATTTGACAATATAATTAGAATCTCTGAACTCAAGAGCCAACTCCAAGTCCACCCCTGAATTAGCTGTTTACGTGAGCCAATGGATTGTATTTTTCCTAGAAACTACTTTGTGATGGTTTCTGGCATGCACAAATATAGAGTCCAGAATTACATCATAGAAATGTATGATAACAATGAACATAAGAACAAATGTAACCTTTAAATACTAAAATTATCAGTAAAAACAACAAAGAGGTACCTTTGTTTCCTATTAGCCTAAATTGCTTTTTATTAATACAAATAACTGTAATATTGTGTGTACCTACCATGTACAGGTACTCTGCTAGAGGTTTTATAATAATTAGCCTGTGGTAACCCTGTAAAGCAAGAATTATATCCTTTTTGGGACACTGAAGTTCAATGAGATTATATAATGTGCATAAAACTACAATTCTGGCAGGTACTAAACAGAGGTGAAATTTGGCTCAAATTTATCTGAAATCTAGGCTTTTGTTTTTAATATTTTATTTATTTATTTAGAGAGCACAAGCGGGGGAGAGGTCCAGAGGGAGAGAAAATCTCAAGCTGACTCCATGCTAAGTGTGAAGCCCTACATGAGCCCACATGGGGCTCCACATGGGGCTCGAACTTACACCTTGTGATCATGACCTGGAGATCATGACCTAAGCCAAAATCAAGAGTGCAAAGCCTAACTGACTGAGCCACCCAGATGCCCTTGAAACCTAGCCTTATAATCACTGAATTATATTACCAGGCCAATAGATACTAAAAATATGTCTGTGCATCACAGTAGCTATTGGCTGTCTGCTCAGCAAATTTTTTCATCTCCCTTCTAGCCACAGAAAAGGAAATAAGAATATCTAAGTTAGTGAGGATGAAGGTTAGACTTAGAAAAAAGAGAAAGTATAGCACTTAAATTGTCATCAAAGCTATAAATTTGTAAACACATTTTAGAAGATCATATAAGGAGCTATAAAAAGTTTAGCTCACGTCCAGTGCTTTGAGTAACTCTACTTTTTATTTACTCAAAGGAAATCAAAATATAAAGTAATCCGGAAGCATAGGGACATTTATTACAAAATTGTTCTATAATAAAAGTAATAATAAATCAAATGTCTACAAAAATGGATTAAGTAGTTTACATAAATTAGAGCCACACTTATAATTATGATGTGTGCTTATGATACAATGTGACTTGTGCTGGTCTGAAAGTACAAGAAAGAGTAAAAATAGAATACAAAATTTGTATATAAATATAAAATTTTAAAACATTTATAAAAATAAGGACTTAAATGAATGCCAGAATCTGGCAGTGTTATTTTTAGGGTGTTAGGACCGGGGGTTGGTGGGGAGCCTATAGTAGGACAGAGTCAAGAAAATGTCTAAGAGCATCATTGTTATTTTAGAAGAATCCAATTTCAGTTAATTTAATTTTTTTTCTTATTAGCATTAGAAGCATGGCTTCCTTTTCTCAAAAGGTTTCTAAAATTATTAACTACTTACATTCATGACATTGGCCCTGAAATTCCATTAGTACCCCTACCAGACAGGGAGCTCCTTAAAAGACCAAATACATTGTAGAGGCTCAGTAAATATTAATGAATGAATTGAACCATTCAATGTCAATATATATCATGTGATATATAATATATATTATATAATCCAGTGGAAACATATATATTCTATAATTCAGTAGAAATATAAAACTAAGACAGCTACAGGAGGTAAAATCAGAAAAAAAAATTATATTAAGCTACTTTCTTTGGATACTTTGGATACTTCACCCAATTAAATGCATAGTTAGCTGGGGGGATAGTCAGAAAGTATGGTATACTTCAAACAGCTCTACTTTTCCACAGTAGTCTGCAATATTTCATTCATTAAACATTTATTGATTGGAAGATCATATTATTATCCTGAGACACTTGTGAAAACTGAAGGCGGCGCAATTAATAATTAATGCTGAGACCACAGGAGTAAACCAGGACATATGTTTACCCCATTCATTAAGTATTTTTTGTGCAGAAATGGAGGTGGGCACCATGAAACTAAGACATGGGTCCTTAGACAAAAAAAAAGTTCTATTATTTATATTAAAATGTTTTCTTTATTATAAAACTGCCTTCACAAATCATGTATCTTTCCTCTTTTTACTCAACAAATATTTTTTATGTAACTAGTCTAAGCCTGTGAGCCTCTAGAAACTGGAATATGGCAATTAATGAAAGAAGAAAATTCTCTGATTCTCTCCTATATTCTAGGGGAAATTGATAACAAAAGAACAAATAAAGAGTAAGTCAAATCCATTGACATTAGAGAGTGCTAAGTAAGGGGTTAGGAAAAGCAAAAGACATGGAAGAGTAAAGCAAATGGGTGATGGAGGCTGGAGGTATGGTTTTAGATAGTGTAAGCAAAGAAGGAGCTCCCTACGAAGAAGATATTTGATAAGAGAGCTAAAAAAAAAAAAAAAAATGAGGACTAAGTAATGACTCTATGAGGGAAAAAGCATTCCAAGGCAAAGGGATGAACAACCGTAGAAACCCCAAGGCAGCAGGGAATGAGGAGTACTGGAAAAAAGCAAAGTGAGTGAAGCAGTCAGTGGGGACAGTGAAGTTAGGGGGGTAACCCAGGATCAGACCATCAGGTAGACCTTCATGTAATTCTCAAATCTAATGAATAAAGAAATTTTTTTTAATTTATATTTATTTATCCATGAGAGACAGAGAGAGAGAGGTAGAGACTTAGGCAGAGGGAGAAGCAGGCTCCTCACAGGGAGCTCCATGTGGGACTTGATCCCCAGTCCTGGATCACACCCTGGGCCAAAGGCAGATGCTCAACCACTGAGCCACCCAGGCATCCCTCAAATATATTGAATAAATTCAGATTTACCTTATCTATAGATATGTCCCTTATATATTTCCATTACAACCCAATTCAGCATTCACCTCCCCAAACTCTAATGTGCTGATGCTGCTGGATTGCATTAATTACACCACGGATTATTTTAGTCTTCAATTTCAGAAATTTTGCTTGGTCAATTTTGGATTTCCACCACAGAACTGTATGTACTACTGTAGTCTTCTAGATGCATGTCCACCATGATTTTATAAAAGGGACAGCAACCGACAACAATTGCATAGAACTTAGACAAACAAAAGATTTTCAGGGAGAAGAATTTTTTTTCAATGGCTTTGTTCTGAATTGTCAGGAAAGCCTGACTTTTAACTAGTTTCACTTTCATTTTTAATTCTGCAACCAATGCTCTTTTTATTGCCTTCACCCAGGATGGACTGCCGGCCCCCGCCACAGTTCATCCTTGGTAGTACCACTACACACAGCTTTTCAACACTTTACTTTGAATGTCTCCAGTTTTATACACTTAGCTGACTCTTGAAGTGACATCCATAACATTCAGGAGAGGGTGCGTCCTCTCCTTAGTGTCCCATCAAGAGCGGAGACAGGGCAGAAGAATGGCACCAGTGGAAGGAAAAGGTTCAGTAGATGACTCTGAAGTGACACATTAACTACCTATATGGAAATCTGTCATTTCTATAGAGTGACAGTAACAGACTAGGATTTCTATCACAGAAGAAATTTAAGAGAATTGGGTGGACAAAACTTAGGGGAAGGGTTTTTTTTTTTTTTTTCTTATAAACTATATAAAGCATGAGAACAGGGAGGTAAACCATAGAAGACTCTCTTGATACACAGAAAAATTTCCAGTTGAAAAATTCCAGTCATCATTTTTGGCTGTGATACATGCTTGAATTCTAGGACCCAGGACTGACATTTCAGAAAGGTTTATGTCATAATGGCTACCAGAAATCCTATGTATGCTTGAATCACATTTATACACATAAATCATTATTTTGCCACCAAATTACTTAGACAACTAAAAAGAATTGAGAAAAGCCAATTACATAATGTTACAAAATATTTATAACTTAGTTTGGATCATTCTATGTAGCTTAAATGTCAGCTTACCTAAATACTCTTGATCACCATTTGATGAAAGTATATTTGATGCCTAATAAAAACTAAACCAGAACATTCACTTTAAATTTTCCAAAATAATTTCTATAAAATTACATTTTCTGCTAATGCAGAAAAGAGCTTTTTGTGTGATATTTTGCTGGTTGCTTGAAAATGTGTTATAGAACACCTGGATGGCTCAGGGGTTGAGCATCTGCCTTTGGCTCAGGTGGTCATCCCGGGATCCTGGGATCAAGTCCTGCATTGGGCTCCCCACAGTGAGCCTGCCTATCCCTCTGCCTATCTCATCTCTCTGTGTTTCTCATGAATAAATTAAAAAAATAAAATCTTTAAAAAAAGAAAATGTGTTATCAATTAGAAATAGAAGTTTAATTAGTGAGACTTAGAAGAACAAGCAGAAAATTTTTCCCATCCCAACCTAAAATTATTTAAAAAGTTTTTTACTTAACTAAAAGTAAGATCCAAGTAATCTTTTACTTGAAGTAGTCTGATTTTGCAATCAAACCTAATTACTTTCCTATGCCTGAAAGCTATATTGACATCAGCAGTTTTATGAAAATTTTTGTACTTCCAAAAACAACAGGTAACTTAGAGATTGATCACTGGGACGCTAATGGCCATTTTCTACAATTTTACATTAAAAAAAAAACTGCTGTGCTATCCATAAAGTAAAACAATAAAGTCTATTTGTAACACTCTTATTTCCAGTGCTCACTCTTTAAGCCTATAGTGGATATTTCCAATGCCATTTGAAATATTTTATTATTTATAGCATTTTTCCCTACAATATTTGAAAGCATGATAAGAAGGCTTTATTTTATGGAACATTTACTGTACTAAATAGTATTTGAGCTCAGCACAATTCACTGTCCACTTAAAAAAACAATGTTATGTAGTATTGATGAGCTGGTTGTTCCTTAGAATCTCAATCCCACTTCCCAATAAAATCAGTAAAGAGGCCATTTTTAGCCAACAAATATGGCTGAAGTGGGTATTGGTACAAATGCCTTCAGTTAGCTATGACTTCAAATTTTATTGGTAAAAATACAGTGTACTGGGATCCCTGGGTGGCGCAGTGGTTTAGTGCCTGCCTTTGGCCCAGGGCACGATCCTGGAGACCCGGGATCGAATCCCGGGTCGGGCTCCCGGTGCATGGAGCCTGCTTCTCCCTCTGCCTGTGTCTCTGCCTCTTTCTTTCTCTCTCTCTGTGTGTGTGACTATCATAAAAAAAAAAAAAATACAGTGTACTGGTGGATAGAGTTGGAATGCTATACTCTCAGACATGGTATTAAATTGAACACTTCATTTTGTTTGAGAAATTTAAATAAAAAATAGAAGACATTAAGATTTGAGCAAATTATTTTATACCAAAAGTGTTGAATGTTTTTAGCTTTTTACCTGTTCATACTGTGTACGTCTTTTTTTACAATCAACTGTTGAGTGATGTGAATGAGCTGGATACTCAGCATGTTTAAGGATATTCTTCCAAAAAGAAGATAGAGAAGAAAGTTCTAAGTTTAATTGAGACTTGTGATCCTTGTTTAATACTTCTAACACTCTCTGGTGTAATTGATATTACTCTATTTCTGGAGGGGACAAAAAGGATAATTTGCAGAAGTTAAATGATTCACCAGTAGCCACACAAACAGTAAGTGGCAGAGGAAAGGTTGGAAGCTGGTGGTGTCTGAATCCTGCCCTCGTTTTTATTCTATCCCACGTGCTTCAACATCACAATGGATTTCCTGGTACACTTTGGCCTTCCTCTTCCCTAGTCATTCTTTTCAACTTGGCCTTTTCTACTCCATTTCTGGTTTTCCCTTTTGTTTCTACTTGGTTTCTATCAAGATAGACTATGCCATTCAGAATTAGCGGGGAAAAGTCAACCAAAACTAGTTGTGAGGAGTACACCTGGGTGGCTCAGTGGTTGAGCATATGCCTTAGCTCAGGTCGTCATGATCCTGGGGTCCTGGGATTGAGTCCCACTTCGGGCTCCCTGCAGGGAGCCTGCTTCTCCCTCTGCCTATGTCTCTACCTCTCTCTCTTTCTCTCTCTCATGAATAAATAAATCTTAAAAAAAAAAAAAAAAACAGTTGTGAGAATAAATCCTTAAAAATACAGTCATGTTATGCATGTCAACATGCCCTGGCAAGACACAGAACAATGTTTGACAATCTAGTCACTTGAATTGGTGACTGCGTTGGTGATAAGAAAAGAAAAAAGTTGGACCATCAAGAAGTACCAATGACACACCACTCATTATGGGTTTACCTACTGCCTGGCACTGAATGTAGCCATTAAAGACAGTATCTAATTTAATCCCCATCCCAACCCAACCCCATCCCAACATCCCAATGTTTCATGGCATAAACATTATTACCGGTAATTTACTGAGAAGAAATCTGGGACAGGCAGACATTATGCAGTTTACCTAAGGTCATACAGTTTAACAAGTGAAGCAGAAATCTGGACTTGAATTTGATTGGTTACAGAGATTGTGCTACAATAATGATTTGGGTGAGCTGCATCTAGGCCACTGGTGTGCGCTTTTTCTTGAAAGAATATTTTGAGTAGAGAATAAGATGGACAGTTATGTGCTCTCAGTGTATTTTTTTCAACACAGGTGTAGCAAATTTCCAGTAATCACTTCCTTAAAAAGTATCAAAGAACCAATACTTTCAAAGAAAGAAAGGAGAAAAGGAAATCCCTCCTTTCTTCCTGGGTTGATGGCCAGACCCAGACTCCTGAGGCAAATGAGCAAGTAGATTCTGAAATCACAACAGAATTTTCCTTTTGCTCTAATGGAAGGAGTTGTCTTCCCAAACATTTTCACACTTGGCTTTCGCATCCGTTCTGTCAGTTGAGTCACCGCGCCACTGCTTGAAGCAGAAGCCGAAGTTGGGGAGAATGCCAGAGGCAAGGGCCACTTTTCGGTCACAAAGAGATTCAAGTGCTAGCTCTCCTTCTCTTGCACATCCTGGCTGGGCCCCGTGCCAGCAAAGCACTCCTAGATCCTCAGGATGGCAACTGGGCCTAAATGGGATGTAGAAAGCTTTCACTTATCCTATCATTCTGGATTGCCTGTGTCGACTCCGACTGTGGACGAGAGGGAAGAATAATAAGCACAGCCAACTGCCAGAAACTTCTCGTTGCCTCAGTGCATATCTATTTTTCAGCTGGATGACTTTTATTTTTGCATTTTTAATTGCTTTATTTGTATTGCCCCTTTCCTCGTGGCAATTTCTAAATACCACGTTGGGGAGTCTTTCATGTTCGGAACAGTGACAGTACCACAGAGATCTCAAGCTAAGCATGAAAGCCTGGATCTAATATCTTCTTGCTGCTTTCCTGTCTAATAGGCCTGCTTGGGAATCTCACTGCTGTGATACCAAGACCAAATGGATGTTTACTGAGGAAAAACCAGGAGTTGCAGCAAAGCAGACAGGAACGACAACATGACAGGACTCTAATCTGATGACACGTCCAACTGCACCCACATTAGGCAACCATTAAACAATGGTGAAGAGCACACCCAGGAAAGAGAGATCCAGCACCCTGGCTCCTGACCCGGCGTGGCCAGCTGTATAATGCTCTCCAGCAAGAAAAAGTAGGTAATCACAACCACTCACTTTTTATTCACAGAGATAGGAGAATGAAATCTGATCATGTCTGTGGAGTGCTTTGAGGCCTTTGGAACAAAGGTATTCCACAAATATATATTTCTAGGTATAGTTGTCTATGTGTGAGTGTGTGTGTGTGTGTGTGTGCGCGCGCGCGCGCACTCTTTCTCTTGAGTAATAGGACAGAAAGAGAATTTCCTACATGACATGCCACGTACATTTCATAGTCTCTGTATGCTGTGTGCTCATATATCTAAACATTTTTACAGGTAAGTTGCTTTCTGTCTTATGAAAAGCGTCTCTTGGCTGCATTGGGGTCTTAAATATCCATGGTACAAACTGGCAGCTTAGTGCTTTTCATTCAGTATCTAGCAGACGAGCAAATCCCAGGGCTGAGCTATTGATCCAGCTGAACTCACAAGCAGTATGTCCTTATTCTTCTGGTTCAGTAGCCTTGGATGTAGTATACAAAATAATTTGCCGCATTCTTCAAAGCGATTTTCCCTTGGGGTAGGAAAAACACGGTTGGAAAGATGCAAAGATATTTCACTACATTCAACAATAAAAGGAACATTTTAAATAAGTTTACTGACATAAAGAAGCCTTCTTGTTTTATGTTTGGTGTTGTTTTTATTTTTACTCTGTATTTCCATAAAAAAAGGCCAAAGGAGTGTAACTTCAATCAAAACCCTTTTAAAATAATTTTAACCAGCCCACTGTAAGCTAATCTCTCACTCTTTTATCATTTGGGGTTTGGGGAAAACAATTTCCAAATCAGCTTTTATTAATGTTTATCACACTATTATTTCTTGCCCCTTTGTTCCTTTTTTCTAACTGATGTATCATATTATTGTCAAAACGTGAAACAGTATTTTTCTGTCCCATATGAAAGACAAACAAGAAGAGAGAAGACAGAGAAACAGTTGGTGGTCACCATGAAAAGAAGAAACATGTCAAGGTCTTTATTTATTACCCCATTCTACTTTTAGAGACACAGGGTTTGAGTGCTCAGGAGGATGACCTGGATGCTTAGTCCAGTAAAGACTTTGAATTTAAATTGGAACTTGATCAAAACTTAAAAGCTAAATGATCAGTGCTGGTCTCTCTACAACTCAGTCCCTCCACCTGTAAAATGACCCTGCGTCATAAAATCAGTGTGAGACTCAGGTTAAAAAAAAAAAAATGTGTTAAAAGCATTTACCACAATCCTAGAATATAGTAAGCACTCAAAAATAAGTACTTAATATTACGAATGGTAACACCAGTAGCAATAATGGCAGTCATGGGGACACAAAGCTATAGATCAAACTCAAATAAGTCAAACTCTTAAGAAAAATGTTTACTGCCTAGCACATCTTAGGCACTGTCTTAGACATTGTACTAGGCACTGGGGGATACCAATTAAGAAGAATAAGGCATGGTGTCTACCCTAAAGAACTAACTATCTAGTTAAAATGATACATGGGAAATATATTTAACAGAAGACAATTAACGATCAAATGAATAATAAAGGCAATCAAATAGGGGGTTTAGAGAATAGAGTTCATAGAATGGAATAGTAATAGCATTCATTATCAGACAAAAATGCAGAAATAAGACATATATGTATATACACATACATAAATATATTGAGAGAGATTATTTCTCCAATATTTTTATCCACAACTCACACACACATGCAATACACATAAATAGTAAACTGTCAGAAAACATGATCATTGCACCATCATCCAAATATTAAGTAGTTCTGAGAAATCAATCTCTATTTGATGAGCTGAAAGAAAAAAGCCAATCATAAAAAGATAATACAAGCAAGAATTTGAGTAGCCTACGTAACCCATTGTCAAGTATTACATTTCAGTTTGCTTCTGGGAAATGAACTGGGCCAACATAGCTTATATCTATACGAAATGAGGAAGTGGTCCTTTCTTTAAACAAAGGCAACAATTGGGCTGTAATTGAATAATCAGTAGTCTTTTCTGCAGGTGTACAGATAGTGCTCAGAGCACTGAATTGAAGATTTTATGTACAAGAAGAAAGGATGATTATCTAATAATTATCTTAGTGATTATATTAAGTAGGTGTTAATGAATTATTAACAATTTAATTATTATTAGTTTTTTATTACTATTCACAATTTGGTTAAGTTTCAAGGAACCAAGATAAATTTATACTCAGGATGTTCATACTTATTGCTCAGTCTCCTATTATGCTGATATTATCTCATATTGGTGATATTTGAAAATAAAAACTATTTTAAAAGAGATCTAAATAGAATTTAAGTTTACTACTTTAGATTTACTTATACATTAATTCAATAAATGTTTTAAGAGTGGGGACACCACTGTACATATAACACATAGAAAGGGGGACAAGTCAATACATATAATTACAAATTACATTTTATAGAAGAATTGATAAGTAATGAAAAAATGGTATTAAAAAATGAAGCAGAATACTACATGGATAGAGAATCTTTTTAGAACTCTCTTAGGAGATGAAATTTGAGCAGAGACCTCAGTGAAAAGATAGGGTGAACCATGCATGTGAAGCCTATGGTAAGATCATTTTAAGAGGAAGGAATAGGAAGTGCAAGGCCATGATGCTGAAGTGGACTTAAGTCATTTTCAAGAACAGCAAGGAGGCCAGTATGTCTACAGGCCCAGAGAAGTCTAATAAATTGCCTGAAATTTTACGCTGAGTTTTGAATATGAGAATTTGAATTTTTATATCTATACTTGATGAACTTAGTTTTATGTATCCGAAACTGCCACTGACTGTGTTCTTTTAGAACACAGAAGAAAGAAGGTTAAAATTAATTTAAAGTGGTCCCAGGGTAGTAACCTCAGGAACCAGTCACCGTTAAAAGCAAAACCAGACAATAGTCAACAGACATAGCAAACTGCAGAAGTAAACCTGCAATGTCTTAAACTACTTGGAATTATTGGACAGAGAATATATATATCCTACAAAAGACTCCAGGGCCAGAATGATTTTCCAAAGAGTTCTACAAATTTAAAGAAAAAAGATAATTCCCAGGAAAATTACTTTAAGTGCATTTTTAAAATGCTACTTAATTACAAAACCACTGAAAAGTAACACAAAAATTAAAACTATAACAGGAATATTAAATAGGTTGTTTTAGTTTGAGTAAAATGCCTATCTTTTGCAGTCTGATTGACGTGCTAAAATGATTCTAAAACTTCATCTTGGTTTAGTTAGCAATGTCTGCTATGCCATTTTAAAATCTAAGAGAAGTAAAAATTGTCAACAAATACAATAAGTGTACTGAGACCTCTTTCAGACCAATAGTCAACTCTAATGCCTCCATGGGAAAGAGAAAAATTGGGCAAATGATACATACTACAATCTAAAGAAGCAGGAATACAAATGACCAATTAGCAAAAGAACTATGTAATTTCTTTAGTAATAAAAGAAATAAAAATTAAACCAACCATGACACTGTATTAGCCTAGCAAGATGAACAAACAAATAAGAGAAAAAAAAATTCACTCCTCCTCAGCACTAATAAGTGACTAGTCAAAGAGCCATGATCTGGTGACATATAATGTACTTCCTTAGAGTTTCAGACCTCTCCCACATGTGTGACTTACCGAATCTGTTCCCTGTATAATGAGGGAATGCTCCACTGCTTCATCATTATGCAGAACAAAATTATTTTAATGTGACTTCCATCGGTGTTTTAGTCTATATTAGAAAAGATTTAATTATTATCTGGGATGCTTTCCAGTGTTCCAGATAAGTGATACGACTTTTCACAAATGAACTGAAAAGAGAAATCTAAAAGAAATTTCTATTTACCACCATGGATAGGATAGTGATTTCTCAAAATGAGGCCCAGTGATAACCTACGTCCTAACCACACCCATCTGAACCTAGGAATCTGCATTGCTAACAAACTCCCAGGACTTGCTGATGCACACAAGTCTGAGATGCACTGATCCAGAGGAATCAGACAGAAAAATTAATCCATACTGGCACACAACAGGAGTCATAGATGCGCCTCGGAAACCCACGTCTGCAAAAGCAGCAAGCACATGAGGTAAGGCATTGCCACGTGTAAAGGCCCTTGCAAAATCAGCCTGGGAATCCAGAGAATGGCCTCCAAGAATGGGCCCTATGTCTGACCCTGGCAGCTGACTTCCCAGGCAGCTCTATGCACTGAAGCTGAAGTGAACGCAGTAGGACAACTCCAGGCAACTTTGCTCCCCAGCCTAACCCGGTGGGGGCAGCAGGAAGCCAGCTGTGCCATTCCCTTCTGGGCATTTCAGTTACGGCCACCCTTTCAGTCAGCACACAGACACTCTGGCTCAGCCTTTTACCTAATTCTCTCGAAGGTTACAATGGATCTAATTTTCTGATTTTTTGCATTACTGACCTATCTTCTTGCCATCTTCAGTGACCATGAATTATATGCCAATAAAAGATGAAGATGTATTCAAAATAGACAGTACAGAATAAACAATGCATTCAAACTTTTTTTTTTAAAAAAAGAGCTACACATGAGAATCTTTTCTCTTGCAAATATAGACAGATGAATGGAGAATGTGATATTGGACACGATGGTGGCACTCTAACGGCAGTAAAGTATAACTGAGTACCTGTCAGCCTGGTCGTGGCTTGTTTGTTCACACTTTGGGCCAGTTTCACGAAAGGGAAAAACAGAACTGTATTTTTCCATTTGGAGAACTGTAAAAAGAAAATGACATTTTTATTTGTTATATGAATAGTCTCCAATTGTTTCTTAGTTTCTTTGAAACCAGTTTTAAAAAATATTTCTGGGAACATTAATACATTTTCTTAAGTAACAAATTGTGCTTTTATCTATCTACATTTTCAGTTTCTCGATATACAGTGAGGACTTGCAAAATCACTTCAGCATTTCTGCAAAAGCCCAAATGTAAACAAAGAGTAAATACAAATGCCAGGAGTCTGTTAAAATTCGACAAATGTGCCCTCTACCCACTATGCTTTGCTTGAATTGGGTTCTTTGTGTCTCCATTTCCCCTGGCCTTGGCCAAGTGCATTTTGTCTCTCACTAGTGTCCTGATGATGATGACACAATAGTGTGCATTCATCGCAGTGGCATGTGCAGAACTATGGTTCAAGGTTCCGTCATTGTTTCCTCGGGGTAACCATTGCAGGGAGTGAGTTGTACTTGCCCTTAAGGATGAATACTATGAAATTTTGACTCTCTCGATGGCTAAAAGTCTCTTTTGTCCAAAATATTGTTTAATGTAACCATTTTTTTATAGTACAGAAATAGTGCGTGAACATACAACACATTTTAAACAGTACATTAGGGGGGTAAAAGATAATATTATCTTTGCTCTCCCGCCACCAAGATGTTCATGGATTTGGAGAGTTTGGCTAGAATTCACTTTTATCATAATTGTTGTGAAAGGGATATTGAATTCAGAATCTATATAAAACAAGGAAGTAATTCCAAATAGTTGTGTCCGTATTCATCACTGATCACTAAAGGGACTGATTATAAACGTACTGGGAGCCTATCAGGAAGGCTCTGTTGATTTACTTTACATAGATAAACAAGCCACATAAAAAATGAAAGTACAATGCTTACTGAATTGTAAGTGATTAAACATTAATGACTGTAAAGCTTAGTCAAACAGTGAAAGTCTTAAAGTCTTCCACAGTACATCATGTTGAGTGTCAACGGATAAAACAGAATGCCAATATTAGTTGGAATGTTCTTGAAAAGAGTTAAGCTTTGTCAATAGCTATAAATGTACATATGCCAATATCTAAAAATCTATCAATCTCTCCACACTGTTTGTAGAGGCTGGATTAGTCTGGCGGTACCAAAAATATTCTGGTACTGGTTGGCAGTGAAAATTAACAAATCTGTAAGTAATTTTATATGCACTTGTTTATTTTGTGTCATGTGTATGGGTGTCGGTATTGATATAATCATGTATTTATTATGTATACTAAAAGAAGAGATGGGATGAATAAATCAAGTGTTTTTTTTTCTTCTGAGCCTTTCAATAAAGTGGAATGCTATAGTGAAAGCAAGTTTAAACCCATATTGTCAAATATCAAATAATTATTAAAAAGGAAGCAAAAAAAAAAAAAGACAGTCATACATCCTGTTTTTTTTAATCTCAAAGAAGTCCTCTAACTCTGTCCTCAGCCACTTTGGACAATCATGTTACAGGAATAATATATTTGAGTACAGGATAGGTGGCACTGTAATTCCAAATCTCTGTATTGTCCAGTGCCTCTACTTCTGTCACAGATGAATTCATTGCCTTATCTGACAAAAAAAAAAAAAAAAAAGGCTATTTGATCCTGCTATTAAAAGTTCATTTCATCAACTTCAAAACAACTCTTTCACACAAGGAACCAAGGGAACAGAGTATTCCCACCAGCGTGGGAAATGCCTGCTGGTAACCATTCAGCAAGCGAGAGCATCATCAAAAAGGTACTGAAGGACAGGGTGCATGGTGCAAAGCATATTTGGAGTATATCTGGGAATTGAAAATGGATCAGGTATGAGATGATATTCAGGAATAAGTTTTAGTTTTATTAGGTGCGATAATGTTATTTTCACAATACTACCATATTTCTCGTGGCAAAGAAGTAAAGCCTTTAAGTAATGAGAGTCTATTTCACTGTTTCTTAATCTCTTCTGGCTTATGGGATTCTGAGACACAGGAAAAAGCTAGGGGTCCTTTGACAGAATAGTGCACCTGTGGACCTATGCATACATTTTTTAATGAAGATCAGGGGATTTCTAAACTCCTATTCTAGTTAGTGGGAGAAACAGCCAAATTCACTGATGATGACAATAAGTACTGAATCTGAACGACCATGACATTTACAGGACTTGAAGTAAATTTTACATATTTTAGGATCTGGGGGCCTTTGTGATGACTATAGAGATATGATTTGAAAAAGTGTGGAAAAAAAGCCAATCAAGATGGAAGAAAGGATTCAGAGATACTTAAGGGCAAAGACGATCTTTTTCATGTTATATCCCTGGAGCCAAAAAGCCACCCCTGGCATATGTATGGTAGGCACAAAATAACCTTTGTTGAAAAAAGCAAAGGTTGTGGATAAGCCACCAACTAAATATTCATCCTTATAGTTCTTTGCCTGATGCTAAATGGTTCTTATACTTCTAAGGTAAAGACTCCCCCTTAGATCATCCCCTTTCTTATTCCCTACTGCCTCCAGCAGGGTCTGAGTAGCCTTTGCATTTCTCCTGTTGGTAGGAATCAACCCTGTGGCCATTAGACCATGATCTCTTTTGTATTAAGACAAAATGTTAGGGCCTAAGTACCACTGTAAAATGAAATAATATCTTTAGCGCCGCATTTAAAATAACAACCTGCCTAAAGGCAAAAATATCTTCCCCCTCATCACCCGGTGAATCTATTTCACATTCTGCATTTGTTTGGTGAGCAGTCCCATCCCCAGGCACTGTGAAAGAGAATCATGGGAATGGGATGAGTGTAGAACCTGGGAGAGACAGGCAATGTGGAAATAAACTGTGGTAGGATTAAAGAAAATTTGGCCCCAAAACACAGTCATTAAGTATGCACTGTGTTAATGATGAAGGTGGGGAAGGCAGGCTGGAAAATGCATTTTGATATTTTAAAGATAATCCCCACTTCATCCAGATACTTTAATTTAAAAAAAAGCATTTTTACAAAGAGGAGAGCTTTGCCTTTGTAGACCTACTATTTTGGGTATGTCAGAGGGAATCCACATCATATTAGTTTAAAGATTAGAGAAACTATATTTTACTGATATACTTGAAATAATTGCTGGAAAAAATATCCTGAATTCTTTGACATCTTGTGTTATTTCAAATTAAAAGACTTTGGCTTAAAATGTGTGTTAAAGAAAAATTCCACAAGTGAAATGCATATAGTATTGGTACCTTGTAGTATTTTCTCTTAAAGTTAATTGGAGAAATGTTTACATAGAATCATTCACTTTGCAGCAATGTAGAAAAGCTAAGGCTTTGTTGAAAGTTGTCCAGACCCCCCATTGCCACCACTACAACAATTTCAGCTGATAAAAGAATATCATGTATAGGTAAGAAATATGATAGTGGTTGTTGGACTGTTTTAAGTACTAGAAGTTAAAAATTTTAAGTCCTCCAAATAGAATAAATATATAAAGCCTTATAGATAAGATATTCTTCCACAAATTATAGTAGAGTATAAAATAAAAAAGAAATCGTGCACTTGAAATGATCATCTGTGTAACGATATGTCTGAGGATAAGAAGATGTTTTGCAACATTAGACCAGGTTTTAAAACTTTAGATTAGGAGTCAACAAACTAGGGTCTTTGATCCAAGTCCAGCCTGTGGCCTGTGGCCTGTTTTTGCATGGCCCTCAGTCTAAGGATGGTTTTCAAAATTTTAAAGGGCTGTACAAAAAACAAAACAACGAGAAATATGTGACAGAGGCCATATGTAACTTCCAAAGCCTAAATTATTTATTCCTGGCCATTTACAGATATGCCTTGCCAATTCCAGGTTCAGATTCTAATGTACTAGTGGCTAGCCTTCATGCACAATTTTGGATTCAGTTGGAAATGCCACATTATTGTACCAGAGACACCTCTCTTCTTCTGCAGCAATTTGTGCCAGTTTAGAGTCCCCAAAAAGATGAAAAACTTCTCTAGCAATGAATCAAATTCTCAAATTTCTGTTAATATAAATCATACTAATTATATTTGGCTTCCCTATCAGAAGTAATGCTTTAGAAATAAAGTTGTCCAATGAAAATTTTAGAATTGAAAATGTTTTGACATATTTTGAAGAAACATAGATCTGAAGTGCAAAACTCAGACTTTCTGGAGGCACTGAAAAATTCTTATACCCAACTGTAATACTCTTACAGTTGAGAATTCTTCAGAAAAAGCCATATATGTCCATGTGTTTTTAAATATGCAGCTTCATGTGAAGATATTTAAATATTTTAATATAAGAAATTTTCAAAAGTATTCATTCAATTACATAAAATCCTTTTAATGCATTGAATTATCTTGTCAACTAACTTATACAGTTAAGAATTCAAGCTCAACTAATAGAATTTTGTCATTAACATTATTACTATTATTGACACTCTTTCTAAATTATATGCATGAAAATATAACTTATCATGGTATGGTACCAAAAACTAAGAGTGGTCTGGCCATGAGTAGTTAAAGGTTCCTGTATTATAAGCTAATAATATATTTCAGAATGGTCTTTTACACTTAATAGGAATTAATAACATAATTTTAACAAAGTTATTTTTCTCTTTTAGTATATGTGCTGCCGAAGCGAGCACTATTTTTCTCTTTTAAACAAGCCCTGCTTATAATGAAATGTCAAAAATATCTTATTTCTTATAATGTGAAATTATTAATTGTGGTTATATCTCTATTAAAAGTGGTATTTAGAGATAAAAGTATGAGAATGTGTTCTCATAAACAAAAGAAAACAGCAATATTTTTCCTATAGTTCATTTGAAAACTATTACAATTAAAAGAAACTAAATTGTGTTTTGAGAAGTACATTTCATGTAAGCAAGAAATTCTCCTCTATTCAAAAGGTTTTATTAATAAATACACTATTTGCTCTTTGCCATAACTTTCATTTGAGAGGCTCATTCAAGAGGCCCTGAGAAACAGTAACAATATTCAGATCAAATGCTTAGACATTTCATAGTTCTTGAGTAATGAATTACTGCTATTTTGTGTTTTTTGGTAGTCTACTTGAAATCTTTGACAAATTCTACATCAAACAGGTCAAGCCACAAATAATGCCCAAGATCAACTTAAGATCAAGTAAAAATCAATAACTTGTAATATGGATTTGGAAGGATGTGAGTCAATGTAAAAGCCGCAAGATTTTTTTCTTCATTCTTTTAAAACAAATGCACATCTTCTGTGGGTAAAACCCAAAGCAATCTCTTTTAAACCATCTATTCCGAAAGATAAAATACCTCCGAAACAACAAGCCTTTGACATCTGTGACACGGGAGACATGCAGAAGTCATTAAGGGTATCCCGAGGGGGTTCCAACAGTTGCTTCACTTTAGGGTGGGTGTGAGAAGACTTAAAATTAAATTACTTTAAAATAAAGTTAAAGCACTAAGCAATTTCCTGCTTTCGACTCAGTAGGGTTTCCCGTGAGAAAAGAAAGTAGGCAAAAAGTTCAGACAGACAGACAAACATATTTACCCCTAGGTGGAAGGTACAAATTAAATTAGCCTGCTACAAAAGGGAGATGTTTTCTCCTTCTGTTCAGATGTCATGGTAGTGAGGAAACATAGTCTGGGGCCAAGAAAAATGGCACAAATGCATTCATCTGAGCTACCATTCATCCTGATCCAAGGACTAAACAGAACACATAAAAGAACAGCACTGTTGAAGGACTTCCTCTCCCTAGTTACCAAGTTGAGTCTTGCAAAGGAACATGGGAGCAGGGGGTAGGGATCTTTCCAGAATGTTTCAGTGTTGATGGAAGTGTCAGAGGATGTTATGGAGTTAATGACTGAATCTGAAATCACATCAGTGTAATTTCATTCCATATTTCATAGAAAGAGCTGCATTTTATGGTACACAGTATGGTGTGTTTAAAGGTACATTGTGAACTTTCTTTCCCTCTGTAGCTGGAAACCAATATAGGCACTTCCAAAGAGTCAAGTATCTATTATAGTGCCTCATTAATATGCATGTTTTTGGCACTCAGTTTGGTTCAGCTGGTATGCTTTCCAGTATCTCATTCTTTATTTATATGAGACTAGGAGGTGTGACCTATGGAGCCAGTTGGCTGTCATGAATTGGAATATTCATTAAGCCTCATGAATTATGCATTAGACTGCTTATAATACTGAGATCCACATTTGATCTAGCCAGAACTCTCAACTGCTTCCCATTCGATGGAATGATCCACATTTTGGTCAAACTATATATGTGTTCCATATACTGCAGAAAGAGTATTTGTGTATTTGCTACCCAGAAAATCTTAGAGATTTTGCTACTCGTATCTGACTAAGTAGGTTTCATATTTTTTTCATCTTTGAAGGGCACAGCAGACATGGTTCTCCTCTGGCAAACTAGGTTTGAGTAGCATTCTCCTCTACCCTGATTACTATTTCCATCCATTACTGCCCTTGCCTATAAAAGTCACCAATGACTGGTGAGCAGCCTGGATTTACAAAAGATATGTAGCTATCTCCTGGTGATCCACACATAAAAGCAAAGCCAAATATAGGACAGAGAGAGTGCTTTTAAGAATTTCGTTTCTCTTATCTAAAATAAGGAAATCCTTTTACTGATAACCTTACCATTTCTACTGCTTTTTTTTTTTTTTATGGATAGGTATATCCAGGCCACATAAAATCTAATTTGTAGATTTTGCTGATGTCATAAGATTTTATCAAAATTCAAAAACAGCATTTATTAGTTAGGCATTAAATATTCCAGTTTTTAAAATTATGTATCAATACTAAATTCATGTCTTGAAATCCACACCTTGTGAAGCAGAAAGACAAAAACAGCTGAAAAGATCAGCTGGTAAAGATTAATATAATCTCTTGAACATATATCAGCAAGCTCAAGTGTTAAAGGCATTCCACTTTTTTAGATTCGTAGTACAAGCTACCCGAGTTAAAATTTCTCCCCCCAAAAAAACTGTTTTAAGCAAAAATAAGGTTTTTTATAGTATGGATCTCAAATCTTTGATAACCATCCACTTACAAAAGTTGCTACTCTCTCTTCATGTAGACCTGCCTTGGAAGGATCTCCTATTCAGGGGAGTAATTTTTATGAGTTAAAGGCTAAAACATAATTTAAATTTGGTCCATTCTATTTGTTATATTCTGGAAGACTAAACTAAAGAATCTATAGCCAGCTCTACAAAAGGTCATGGGTGAGTCCTGGGTAAAATAGCATTGTTTACAGATTTTTTAGTGAAGAGATTAGCTGTCATTTATTTTCACATACCTAACTGAGGAGCTTTAGTGGTTCCCAGCAAGAGTGTGTTCTCGTCTCTTTCTTAGCCTGTCACATCCTTGTCAGTTTCAATAAAATTACTTACCTGAATTATGCAAATGAGGTTTTGTTATGTCCAGCTCCCATTATTGTTCATCTCCACTACAGCTGAAAATTCTAGCGGACCCCTTGCTTACACTGTCTGATTCCAGGACTCCTTAGGTCAAGACCTTTCAACCTCAGAGCTTGACTTATGCCACAACCATTTGACAAATCGCCCAGACCCTCACAAAAGCCGGTTGAGCTCCAGAGTGGCTGCTCTCTCTATACACCACTGTTTCTCTGTTTTGACATTTCCTTCTCACTTTTCCTCTCAGTAATTAGACAAAGGGAGAAAAAGACATTTGTGTTCAAAGAATGCTTTCATTTAGGACTGTGATAAATGGCTCCCCTTTCCAAGAAGCTGCGATCCCACTGCAGGACAGAAGGTTCCTTCACAAGGGGGCCTGGACAGCGGAGGCCGCCCACCAAAGCCTTCCCGGACGTCAGCTTTGCCTCTAAAAAGGCTGCAGAGATGTCCAATGATCTTATCTGTGTTTTCAGTAAAACCAAAAAAGGGAAAAATGTGGCATGAACTACCCATGTTAAAACTACCATAGTTGTAAATACAAGGACATTGAGTTTATAATTTAAGTATTTCTAGGAATGTTTGGCATTGGAAAACAAATTTGAGACACAAAGGCATTGTGATTTTTTAAAGTCACCCCCTTAGTACCCTTAAGAAGTCTCTGTTCAAGTTCTAAATTTCAGATTATAATATATCCCACTCTCCTCTCTGTTTTGTATATCATCTTGAAAATGAATGAATTAATAAAACTATCAGAGATCTGACATTTTAGTGGCCCACAGCAAATTTGGAATATTTGTGGAGAATGTTTGATCATGTCCTTTTAAAAATAAAATGCAACTCTATCACGTTGCAAAAAGGAAAACTGGTATTGTAATAAAAAATTTTTAATAGAGAGTAATTTATGTCAACCATGTTTTCATAAGCTTCTTTCACAGTAATGAGTTAATGTTTATTGTTCCACCGGGGAAGAAAGATTGCCAAACATGCAAAATAATTGGAACTGCATGTGACTCAACTGTTGAGAGTTTCGGTGAAGAATTAGCATGTTCCTGCTCATGCTATAGTTAATCTGTCGCCTTCGCTCATGGTAGTGCATTAATTAGAAAATCACCAAATGACATTCCCAAAGGAGGGAAATCACCTCTACAATCTGATATAACACTTGAATTGATAAACCAACAGATCTACCTTTGAAGTTCAAGGTATGATACGCAACTCTATTTACAAATTAAAGGGAGAAAATCAAGAAAGTGTGGGATTTTTTTAAAAATTCATTAGAAGTTGACATATGGCATTCATCTGATTAATGGAGCACTCTACTTAGACTCATTTAAGTTAGCCCTGTGAACTTATGACAGTTTAAACATTTGCAAGAGACCATTATTTTGATATTACATGAATTTCAGTAATTAATAGACCTCACATCTTAAAATAGATCTTAAATAGTACCTACTAACGGATTTGCAATAACATTTTTTTTAATAAAAAGGAAACCCAGCACATGATTTTAAAAAGACAGTGTCAATTTATGTAAACAAACAATTTGTGGTGACTTCTTCCTTGTGTTTAGCCAAGTGAGCTAAAACAATGTAAGAGAATAAATAAGTCAGAACTCCTATCTCCCAAATCAAAACAAAGCCGAAGGAGGAATCAATTTCATTTGGATTTTTACTAAAATCTTTGTGAGGGAACAGGGTCTTTAGATGTTTCCCATGTAAAAGGCACTAGACCAGGCAGCCTGATATGCTTGAAATAATGTACCCTCAGGCCTAAAGGCCAGGATGCATTCCGCTTCAGAGATCTTTTCCAAAATAAGGGAATGCATTTTGGGAGAGAGGGAAACCACGGGAACTCATTTGGTAAATCTTTAACTGATACAGTATATGCTCAGTTTATGGTTTCCATTCATTCTGTGATTTGAACAGAGCAGAGGTGAACCTACTAGTGCATAGCCTAACATGCATATCAGTAAAACCTCACAGATCCAATATTTAAAGAGGAACATAGCTTAATGTGAAAGAGAGTTCATTATCTTCCACAAATATTAAGTAATAATTATACGTAGGAGTTCTCATTATGGTATAAACACTAGAACTTTAAGTGTAAGGATGTCCCTAACTGAAACTGTGTATGTGTTATTATATGATTCTAAAGATTTCTGGGACTTCCCTTTTGACTAGATTTTGTGTGCTTCAACATCAATCACTCAAGTTTTTTAAAAGTTTGGTCTATTATTTTTAGTGACTTATTATATACTTCCATTTGAGTTCTGTCAACAAAGTATGTCTTTATTTTTAAAGCAAAAATGCTTGCTTTTTCTGATGGATCATAATAAAATAATTTTCTCTCTCAATTTCAAAGAAGAATCTGGTTTAATTCTTTACTTAATATGACCTATTTCAAAAGATGGTCACGATTATTCAGAAGTCACAGTCTAAATTTATCTACTCTGTAACACACCACTTCTGTAAAGGCAGTGATAATATTGTATTTCCTAAACAGTAAATGTTTGTTGAAAGATTATTTTTAACTGAGCAACTATTATGTTACTCACTTCTACTCCTGGGGTGGGGGCTCAAGGTCTAAAAATAAAAACAAAAACAGTCTGCAATATAATTATAAAACAAAGAAGAAACTTCAAATGATATATGAACATATGAACAATATTATAGGAAATTACAACAATGATTATCAGGATACCTAGTCATAGGAAACATACCTATAACTATGAAGTACCTACTAAATTATACTTTTTAGCCTAAAGAAATAATATTCGGGCCTTAGGTTAGATGCTCCTCTAAAACGTTAGTTGAATTTTCCATGAATCTGAACAACTACTTGTGTAGTTACAAGTATGATGGAATTTTTGCAGAAGTTAGAAATCTCCTTACGTGGCTCAGTGGTTGAGTGTCTGTCTTTGGTTCAGGTCCTGTTCCTGGGGTCCTGGGATTGAGTCTTACATCAGGCTCCCCATAGGGAGCCTGCTTCTCCTTCTGCCTGTCTCTGCCTCTTTCTGTGTGTCTCTCTCATGAATAAATAAGTAAAATCTTAAAAAAAAAAAATCTCCTTACCTAATTTGGAAAGATTATCCCTCATTTAGTCAGGAAGTGATTAAATAAAGTGTTTAACCTATAGCTATGTTTCCACCACCTGTTTTCTTATCCTTTTAACCAGGTCTTCCTACCCAATAATTAGCTGTATGGGAGAACAAAAAACAGAATGTCTTTCTGGAGTCACCAGAGCAGAGTAGAACATGACCTCTTGATGAAGGCGCATGGTCTGAATTAGGAGACTGCATTTGATTTTGAAATGTAGCTATGATAACGGTTTCCAATTTCTATTCAAGAGTAGAAAATTATACAATCTGATTTGTTGTGGCAACCTCTTTTATTACCTCTCCTTCTCCATAAAGTGGGTCTTTAGAATACTTAAGAAAGAAATACTTCTTTTTGAAATATAGAGGGGAAAAAATCATTATTGTCCTTCCCCCTCTCTCTACAAACATCACCTGTTCTTCCTATACCTTCAATCCCATTTCAGTGGTTGGCACTAACCTCCTCCCATTACCAAAATCACAGAAACCTGGAACTCATTTGGATTTTTATTAACTCTTATAGTCTCCCAGTATACCATAAACATATACAATATGTGCACCTTGATAGGATATGTATTTGTCCCTTAGCTCACCCCCTTCGCACTGCCTTAATTCAGACCCTCCTAATTCTCACCTCCACAGATGCCTTAGCCCTCACCCAGCTTCTCTGTTGTCTCAGACATTCCACCTCATCCCCCCATCACTGTGGGAGTCCTCAGTACAGAAGGCAAATCCAAACATATGGTAGCTTACTACCCTTCAATAGCTCCTACATAGATTTCAGGATAAAATCAAATGCCTTAGGAGAGCCCACCTCCCCACAGCAGATTCACACACTTTCTCATGGATCCTTCATGCTTTCACAGGGTGTCCCTGTGGCTGCAATGTTCCTCTCTCCCTCCTCTCTCTCCACCTACTTCAACACTACTCTTGATTCCATCAACTTGTCCCAGAACCTTCCTCAACCTGGTGTTTGCTTTAACTGCTTTTTTGTGCTCTTAGCACTCTGTCCATTTATGTGTCCTAGTACTTGTCTGTGTATACCACTAGACCTTGAACTCTTCCAATGCAACAAATTTATTCCACTTTATTTCTTTCAGTTGCCTAGAATTTATTTAGCTTTTGATTAAAATCCAGTAAATGAAGAGATTTCCAAAATGGAGGAACTGAGCTTTATGAAGTTTCTGATGATTGAATATTTTGTTTCCAATGAGAGCAAGGAGAAATATGATAAAAAATTACAACAGTAGAAATAATGATGGTGTAAATCTGGCATGTTTCACGACGCTATGCATTACATTTAGAAGAAAACTAAAACTAGGGGCATCTGGAATGCTCAGTGGCTGAGTGCCTGCTTTTGGCTCAGTTCATGATCCCAGGGTCCTGGGATTGAATCCCATAACAGGCTCCCCACAGGGAGCTGTTTCTCCCTCTGCTTCTCTCTCTGTGCCTCCCATGAAAAAATAAATAAAACCTTAAGAAAAAAGAAAACTAAAATTAACAGATGTAGACTTTTGGTTTCAGCTCCAATATGCAAAGAGCTTAGAACACATCACCTCATCCAGCCAAAAAGAAAAAAAAAAAAATCTGGCCAATGTGTAAATTAATGACTTTTCTTGGCCTTTTTAGAGCACTGAGGGTTGCAGGGCAAAATATTACCCTGAAATCAAGAACACAGGAACATCCTGAGATAAAGCAAACAAGATGTGTTTATGTGTAGCTGTAAACTGGTAGGAACACTTAAAAGATTAATTTTTACAAACTGAATTTGTATTGTATGAGAATAAGAAACTACTGGGGACTACAATCTCAGGGAAGCCTTCATACTTTTATGGACTCTACTTGCAGGAAGCCTACCAGGTTCTCATAGTGAAGATCTATGAGAGATAACACTCATGGCTCTGAGACAGGGAGGGGAAGGAGAATCATTGTGAAATTTCCCAAAGCTTTCTCAATAACAAAAATAGACAAAGGCACCAGGGAGAAAGAGAAAGACTTGCCAGAACCCTATTCCATTTAGGGCCAACCAATCATTTGACTCCTGTTCCCTATAGCGTTTCTGCTTTACTAAGGAGAAGAAACCATATTCAGTAGGAGTCAGGGCTTCAAGGAAAAAGAATGGTAAGTCTGCAGTCAGAAAGGATACCAGAGGGGAAGTGGGGGAGCGAGATAAATAGAGGCACATGTTTGATGGTCATAGCCACCAGACAAAGGCCCACCAGAACATGGATATTCAATTGGAAGGCAATAGAATGCTCTCCTTCCCCCAACATCCTCCTACCCTACCAAGAGGGCTCCAGTATAATAATAGTGGATTACGGCTGAAAGAGCTGCAAGGCACCGACTTCCTCTGTGGAGAAGTATTAGAAAAGCTCAAAGTCTAGAAGGAAGGAAAAATAAAGGCAAGAGAGACCCTTAAAGCCTGTGATACCTATAACTACAACAGTCATTAAGCACAGTCAAATTCCTAGCCATATGTCCATAAATCCTTGCAATGAAGGCCTGTTTACTTCAGTTGCTACTATCCAATGCAAAATATCCCTGGCTTTCAAAAAAAAAAAAAAAAAAAAGACAAGGTATGACAAAAATAACGAAGAAAACACAGTGTGAAGACAGGAAGCAATCATCAGAACCAGACTTAGAACTGATGCAGATGTTGGAATTATCAAAATTTTTAAATAATTATGTTTAATATGTTGAGAGCTCTAATGGAAAAAATAAACAGCATTCAAGAACAGGTGGTTTATGTAAGTAGAGAGATGGAAACACTAAGGAAGAATTCAAAAGAAATGTTAGTATTAAAAACATAGTAAAAATGAAGCATGCTTGCAATGGACTCATTAGGAGACCAGCATGCCAAGTAAAGAATCAGTGAGCTTAAGGATAGCTCAACAGAAACCAAAATGCAAAGGAAAACATAAATGAAACAAACAAAACATCCAAGAACTGTGGGACAGCTTCAAAAAGTATACCAAATACCTAGTTGGAGTATCTCTGATAGAGATAAAAGACAGAACAAAGCAGGAGAAATATTTAAAGTAAAATTGTCAAGATTTATGATAGAACTTAAAACATAGATTAAAACAAAACCAAAAAACCTACCTTGGCATATCATATTCATACTGCAATAAATGGAAAAAGGAAAAAAATATATCGAGAGAAGCCAGAGGAAAAGACACCTTATCTAGAGGAATATAACAAGAATTATAGTAGACTTTCCACCAGAATTCATGGAAAGAAGACTGTGACCTGAAATATTTAAAGATCAGTAGAATAGAATACAGACTCCAGAAATAGACCTACACAAATATTGTCAACTGATCTTGGACAAGGGTACAATTTAATGGAGAAAAGACAGTCTTTTCAATAAATGGTGCTGGAACATAGGACAGTCATACATACAATTGAACCTAGATACAGACTACATACCTTTATCAAAAATTGCCTCACAGTGGATCATAAACCTAAATGTTAAATCCAAGGTTGTGAAACTTCTGGAAGAAAACATAGGAGAAAATCTAGGTGACCTTTGATTTGGTGATAAGTTTTTGGATGCAGCACCAAAAGTATGATTCATGAAAGGAAATATCAATGGATTATATTTTATCAAAATTGAAAACCTCCCTTTGAAAGATAGTATTACATGAGAAAGCAGGCCATATCTTGGAGAAATATTTACAAAACATAAATCTGATGTAGTAGATTGTACCAGAATAGAATGCAAGAATGAGAGAAACGTCAAATGGTAAAATGGGCAGGAAATCTAAGACACCTCACTGGAGAGAACATATAGATGGCAGATAAGGATATGAGAGGATAATCCACATAATTACTCACTAAGAGAATGCAAACTACCTTCCTGGATGAGTTCTTGGAACAGAGGGGAGAAAAAAAAGAACAACAGGTAAAAACCAAGAGAATCTGAATAAAGTATGCCCTTTGGTTAATAAATACCAATATTGATTCATAACTTGTGACAAAAATACCATACTAATGCAAGATGTTAATAATAGGGGGAAACGGGTCTGAGGGATGTGGAAAATACTGTCTGTACTAGCTTTGCAATTATTCCACAAACCTGAAACAACCCTAAAACAAAAATTTTATTAAAAAAATATATATAAAACTGGATACACGTCCTTCAGGTTCACATATGTACATGAATAAGGAGAATTTCAAAGTCACTTTCAACCCTGTATGTGCCTTATTTTTACACATAATCATTTTTAACATACACTATAATTCATGATTCAGTTAGCAAATGCTTCAAAGGCTCTTCAACAATTCCTAGCATACAGCTTGACCTTTAAGATTTTCATACATTTTGCCATAAGAAAAAATGTTTCCTTGTAATGAGCTTGATCTTCTGCTGTACTGCCTATGACTGTGACTAACAAGGGCTGACAAGGAAGCGTTCTCTGCCCTGCTCCCTCTCCAGCACCAGCCTGCCCACCCAGTTTCTCTGCCTCTCCCTCACTGCTCACTCGGTGAGGCTCCACAGTGAAGCAGCACATGGAGGCCCTTCCAGGGAGCATGGCTGGGGCAGCCCCGGGATAAGACAGTAAATGTGCATTGTCCTACAACACCTGCGTCTATCCTGTGTTCCCGAGAAAACAAGCTGACGGTTGCCGCCATGCACAATAGTGACGTTGGGTTTCAGCAAGGGGATTCTGGAAAATAATTGAAGTGGAATAAGGTATCATTTACATCTATCCCTAAGTTTTCCCATTTGCTAAATGATAAGACTTGAAAAGGTTCCTCGCTTCATCTCCGAATGAGAACAAACCCTAAGGAAAGGCCCAGATAAGATCTTCATCACAGACTCCACGATGCAAGGTCAGTGTGACCCAGGAACTAAATTACTCTCTGGAGATGCAGGTGCTCAGCTACTCCTTGGAGTCGCAAGCTCCCAGAATGAAATGTTCCTAGCCATATCTATACCCTCTGTTCTCCCCCCTCCCTCACTGGGGACAAAGGCAGGGCAGAAGAGGCCCCCAGGGGGCAAGAGTGGCAAAGAGATGTGTGCAGTCTTCCCCTGGCAGACAAATATTCATTTTTATGAGTTGGAAGCCTCCGGCTCCCTCCCTTGAATCAGGGCCTGCCGCAGCTCAGGCTGCTGCACGACGTATTTGTCTTTGCCTGCACATTATTATTTTATTGTTATTACTCTCATTCCTTCCTAACTGTGAGCCAATGAGCAGAATTATTTTTATTTACTTTGATTTTTTGGATGCTTGAATATATTACTTCAATATAGTTTATAATCCCTATAATAGCACATAATGGTTATACTTTAGACATTTAAAAGCAATTGGGCACATTCAATATGCTCGTGACATATAACTTTATAATGCCCTATCTCTTTCTGTATTAAATGTTTCATGTTAATAAATTCTAGCCTATTTTGTATGTTTTGTATTTGAGGATATAAACTCATAAAAATAATAATAACTGGCATGAATTTTTCTGGGAAACTTACAGTGTGAAAACGTAATGGAAAACAGTTGATACCGGAGGTAAAGCTCTATAATTGAGGGAATCAAGTAGAACAGGAACATATCCTAAAATTCAAATGCAATAGGATTCTGACCAGATCCAAAAATGATATCTTGGAGATGCAACTTTTCCTACTGCCAAGAAAGCAATCTATTTTACATTATGGCCAAGGGACATGACGTCATCGTCAGAGGTGACCCAAAACCTAGAGGCAGACCAAGGGTGGTATCTCCGGTGCACATCAGCGTCCACTGTCACAGCGGTTCCCATTGTCCTGTCAAACGTGTGTGGGGTAACGGAGAGCATGCATGCTGGTGGCCGGAGGAAGGGACTCATCATCGTCGGAAGTCATTTCAACTAGATCAGACTTCTTCTCTTTGTTTTCCCAGAAGAAATTCATGTCTCATTGTACACACATAAAGACAGTAAAGTGTGAAACTAAGAAAGAAGGCACTTAAATCAAGTGGCCCAAAGGGTTGCAGGAATTTAATAAGTATAATTTCCGTAGCTTTAGGTTTGATCCCTTGCACCTGCCCAAGCTAATCCTTTATTTTCATGCCAAAAGATACTCAGCAGCTTCTCTCTCTGATTCCTCATGATATATATTCATCCCATAACAACATTCCTTTTCTCTAAATCTAGGCTGATTCATGAGGGAAAAAAAAAAATTCTCTCAGGTCCTCTGTAGGCAATGGCCAACTTTGGTCCAATTAGGTAACTATGTTTCTGACTCAGACTTTTTTTTCCTCCCTCCTGAGATAACTCCATTCCTTCTCTCTTTGGTTCTCCTTTCCATGTAAGTTCCTCAGCACCGTGTACAAGGAAAATCCTACTAGATATTATACCAATTACCTATCATAAAAGAGTAGTTAGCTCCCAGTAGGTGCTCAAAAAATGGTTACTCCCTTAAATGACAGGTTTTCATTTTTTTAATGGTTTGATGTGATTTAACTGGACTTTTAAAAACTACATTACCTAAAATCTCCTTGGTTAACTTCCGAAGTAGTTATGTCATTACTGAACTTTGATAGCAATTTCCCAGTGATATCACACGATTTTAACAGAATCTTAAAAAAAACAGTTCTCCTATTTCTTTTTCTATTGAAAAAGGAAGCTAACTTACCCTGCTAGTGGAGTATTTGGGGTCAAAGGATAAATGTAAGATAAGAAAAAAATGATAAAGAGAATTATTTCTAGACTGCTTGTTTTTTTAAGCTTTCAAACTTGTTGCTTTGGATACTATAAATCATTTAATCAAGAAAATCATGTTTTACCCATTGAAATCATGTTACAAAGAGAGATAAAATTTGACAAAATATCTTTCCCTCAGGAAAACTGAAGTGGAAGAAATAAAGTCCTTTTATAAATACACAGAACAAATTCTTACTTTTTTGAATAACAGCCATTTACTTATGCTTGTAATAGAGATAGCAATACTTTTCTATTTAATAAAATTTAAAACATATACACATTGTTAAAAGCTTAAATTATAGGTAATATTTTTAAAGGGATATTACCATTTAGAGCTGCACACGTTAATAATCCTCTATAAAGCATAAATGGAGATATTTAAAAACTACTAAAATATGAATCAGCAATAATGATGATAGCATACATCTGCCTGAAATAAGAAAATAAATCTAGTAAATGTTTATAAAATATTGATGTGAAAACTGAATTTGTGGGGCCAAATACCACAGTAAAGAAACACTAGACATAGTTAAAATCCAAGTTTACTCCTAACCTCACCTGGTTTATTAAGTGAGCTGAGCAAGTCATGTAATTTGTCTAGACCTCAGTTTTTTAATCTTGTAGAATTGATAAAAATTTCTCTATTTCCTTTTTTCCATCTACATTTTGGAAAGTTATTCATTCATTCCCATTATTTTAATGGCTATCTTTGAATCAGCTTATATTTACTGGAAGATGTCAGAATAGCAGTCCCGGTTGCTTATAAATATTGTCCTTTCTCATTGTTCAGTGTCCTTTTATAATTAGCTGTTGTCCAGACCATGTACATTGTTAAATGTTTTGAATCAGTGCCTTAAATATTTGGCATGCATTTTTTTACCCCAAATCCATCTTTAACAATATATATAACCTATTTTTCAAACATTATCAAGAACATGGAAAATTTTAATTCAATCTTCTTTCTAGTTCTATATTATTATTTATCACTGAAGTCCCTCATTTAACTGCCCACCTTCCAAAAACAGATTTATCTTCTGACAAGATTGCTTATATATATATATATATATATATATATATTTAAATATTTTATTTATTCATGAGAGACACACACAGAGAAAGAGAGAGGCAGAGACACAGGCATAAGGAGAAGCAGGCTCCATGGAGGGAGCCCGACATGGGACTCGATCCAGGGTCTCCAGGATCAGGCCCTGGGCCGAAGGCAGCATCAAACTGCTGAGCCACCCGGGCTGCCCGAGATTGCTAATATATATTTTTAAATTAATTTGCTCACTGAGGCTTTTATTATTTTCATTCCCTCCTCTGTGGTTGATTTTCTCCTTACTTAAATGTACTCTTTTAAAGTTCTCTCAGAATTTGTCTAGGGTATAAATGCCCTATCTTTCTTGTCTGAAAAAATCTTCATCTTACTATCATCCTTACATGGTAATTTGGCTGAGCATAATTTGGACCATGCAAAATATAATTTCCCTAAATTCTTTAAAGACATTAATCTACTACCTTTTGAGAATAAGTGTCACCCATTTGCAAGTAATCTGTCTTTTCTGTTTGCATTTAAATTTTTCTCTTTATCACTGATGTTATACAATTTCAATACCTATGTGTCTTCATTTGGACTTGCATGTTTATGATGTTTGAATTCATCACTATGTCTTCACAAATTTTGGATTTGAGTATTAAGACCTTATTATTTTGAATATTTCCCCTCTCCATTTACTTTCTCTGTATGAAACTCCACTGAGTATGTAGTAAACTTTTTCATTTCATCCTCCATGTTTCTTTAATGATCTCTCATGTTTGGTATCTATTCATTTCTCTGTGCCCCATTTTGGATTTTTCCACAAATGCATCTTCCATGTTACTAAGCTTCTCTTCAGCTATGTTAGGCCCATTCATATAGTTTTGATTTTTAATCAACTGTGTTGTTAATTTATAGAAATTTTTTGTCTTCGTGTTTATTTGTGTGTGTGTGTTTATTTTTTAAATGTGCCTGTCTTTTTTTATATAGGCTGGGAAAGGCTGTCTAATATTGGAGTTCTGGAATAAGAAGTTCACTGTTGTCCTACCTATACTTTCCCCTCCAATAGTTGTAACATTAATAAGGCCAAATTTTAATCTCCTATTTTACTTGTTAATTAGGTCCCAGTATGTTTTTTTTTAAATAAAATGAATTACATATAGAAAACATGGAAGAATATAAGAGTCTTAAACACAAATGCCTGCAGGAACAATGCAAATAACAAGGAAGTGCAGCTAGCCACTGGGAAGAAAATGACCAGTATAAGCAAATAGCTGCTACTCAGCTGCAGCCAATTTTTGCCATATGGAATGGTTGCTAGATTTTCTTTTTCAAGAGAATTAAAATATCTTGTTTTTTTCCTATGAATTCTCCCCAAATCTCAGAGTTGGAAACTAATTCACTTTTAGAACATTTCTGGTAACCAGAAAACATGTCTTCTGGCCATATTTGCAAGCATAGATTTGATAATCAGACATCTTGATTGAGATTTCAGCTTTTGGAAAACAATTAACTTCTCTGATCTTTAGTTTCTTTTTTTGTTTGTTTAATTTAATCTTGTTTTTATTAATTAAAATTTTTTAAATTTATTTCCATTTATTTAATTTTATTAATTGTTTGTTTTTTTAAAATAAATTTCTTTTTAATTGATGTTCAATTTAAGGCATTCAAATTGGCAAAGAAGAAGTCAAACTCTCCCTCTTCGCCGATGACATGATATTCTACATAGAAAACCCAAAAGTCTCCACCCCAAGATTGCTAGAACTCATACAGCAATTCGGTAGCGTGGCAGGATACAAAATCAATGCCCAGAAATCAGTGGCATTTCTATACACTAACAATGAGACTGAAGAAAGAGAAATTAAGGAGTCCATTCCATTTACAATTGCACCCAAAAGCATAAGATACCTAGGAATAAACCTAACCAAAGAGGTAAAGGATCTATACCCTCAAAACTATAGAACACTTCTGAAAGAAATTGAGGAAGACACAAAGAGATGGAAAAACATTCCATGCTCATGGATTGGCAGAATTAATATTGTGAAAATGTCAATGTTACCCAGAGCAATTTACACATTTAATGCAATCCCTATCAAAATACCATGGACTTTCTTCAGAGAGTTAGAACAAATTATTTTAAGATTTGTGTGGAATCAGAAAAGACCCCGAATAGCCAGGGGAATTTTAAAAAAGAAAACCATATCTGGGGGCATCACAATGCCAGATTTCAGGTTGTTCTACAAAGCTGTGGTCATCAAGACAGCGTGGTACCAGCACAAAAACAGACACATAGATCAATGGAACAGAATAGAGAACCCAGAAGTGGACCCTGAACTTTATGGTCAACCAATATTCGATAAAGGAGGAAAGACTATCCATTGGAAGAAAGACAGTCTCTTCAATAAATGGTGCTGGGAAAATTGGACATCCACATGCAGAAGAATGAAACTAGACCATTCTCTTTCACCGTACACAAAGATAAACTCAAAATGGATGAAAGATCTAAATGTGATCTTTAGTTTCTGTATCTGTAAAATGGAGATCATGAACTGTTATGATAATTAAATGAGGAAAAGATGGTAGTGCATCTTAAACAGTACTTAATACAGAGTAGTAGTCACTTAGTAAAGTTCTAGAGCTCAATAAAGTTCTTTAGGATTGTGGATATTAAACTGCACCCCCAATATCCAATCCAGAGTGGTACTTATTAGTAGTACTTATTAGTTGTACCCACTAATAACTCAATAACTGTTAGGTGAATGAATGATAACTGTTAGTTCAATAAGTTATAGTTTACAAACTTGATTATATTCTACATATATTTAATATATGGTACTACAGAGTGAGCTGATATTTTTCCTTTTTCTTTTTTTTAAGATTTTATTTATTTATTCATGAGAGACACAGAGAGAGAGGCAGAGACATAGGCAGATGGAGAAGCAGGTTCTCCATCGGGAGCCTGATGCAGGACTCGATCCTGGACCCCAGGATCATGCCCTGAGTCAGAGGCAGATGCTCAACCACTGAGCCACCCAGGTGCCCCTGATATTTTTCATAGAGTTTGTAAAATTATGGTACAACATGAGTTGCTATAAACTGGTTCACTCAACTTGCAAAGCTATTCCCTGAAAAAATGTTAGACAAAATTATACATTGCAGAAAGTATTTAGATCTCAGTAGTCTTATTTACTAGTATCCTTTACATACAAGGATGTGTGAAGTAGTTTATGCATACAAAGATTCCAGGATCTAGATTCTCAAAAGAGAGGACAGAGAGAAACAAAGCTGACATTGTAGACCATTTTCCTGGTTCAAAGGGCTCAGAGTTTGGTAAAAGAGAAATCAGCACATGTGTAATACAAAGGAAAAAAAGAAAAGTATATTTAGGGGGAAGAAGAGGATTGGTTAAAGCACAAATCATGGACAGGCACCTCAAAGTCTCCAGATTAATGCACTGGTTTTCTGGAAAGTGCTCTTTCAAAGCCTCTTTCATGTGCATGATTGTCAGAAATGTATACTAACTAAATCTCAAGGCTGAGGAACAGGCTGTTTTTAGGGAAGTGTTTTAAATTCTATCTTAGCTTCATGTCTAAAGGTCATGGTTCTAAATTCACTTAGGTTTGGAATTCAGGAATATCTGGAGGCACCTTCATTTTCTTAGTGGCTCCATTTTAAATTGATATTCACTTGTGATATAGTAAAAGAAGCATATTTTAGGTTTAGTTCTGGGCTTAGTAAAATTTTGAAGTTCAATGTCAACTTCTATCGTTTCTTCACGTGGTTTAGTTATGTACTGGGGTAAATTTAAAAATAAAAACCCTGGGATTAGCCAGGGCTCTCCCCAGATGCTCTAGTCTTCTCAGAACTAGGCCACTCTCCTAGACTCTTCTGGTGCATGCCTTTGTTGAATGCCCTGAGGAATTTGGGCACTATCAGCATGCCTTCTCTAATAGTATGAAACTGAATTAATAAATTTTACTTTGTGAACAGTCTATGGCATTTTCATAATTTATGAAAATTAGTTTGAATAGTTTAATTTCTCATTCAAAACTTTGGCCCAAAATATATATAATTGCCAACAAGTTCATAATGTAGACGGCTAAATGAAAATAAGAAATAAATACATTTTCTCTACCCCATAGCTATTCTCCTATGTGTTGAGCTTCCATCTGTTTGCCTTTTGTTTTTGTTTATGTGAAGCTTTACATTTTGCCATCAATATGTTATGTTGTGTTGTGTTAACTTGTAAGCTGAGACAAAGATAATAAATTACAGATTTTCACTGACATTTTAGTTGACTGACTACTAAAATCTGATTTGAAAATTCAGCAAGGATATAATAGATTTCAAAGATTGCATTAAAAGTATTTTCTGAGGACAAACTACTACATGGAAAGAATTGGTAATTTCTTAAAGGACAAAGACCTAAATGATGGATATTTCTGTTATAAGTGAGAAGGGAGTATACTCTTGGTATAAGAAGTCCAACTTCCAGAGATTTATTCCCATTATTGCCTTTTGTTCTAATCTCTATGGAAAATGCCTCCAACTGGTGATTCTCCAATTATTTGAGCTAGTGAAAGGGTCCTTATTTTAAAGTGGGCCATAAGAGAAAGAAATGATGCAAAGAGCTAGTAACACATAAAGAATGAAGGTTTAAGTATATAATGACAAGCAGATTCACATGTTTTAGAGATTTATACAAGAGGTGACTAATTCTCTATATAAATATTTTTATATAGTATAGCAAGTAACAGGCATAGTTTGTTAGGGATATGTTAGTCACATCATCTTCTTCAGGCTCTTTGTTAGCATAAATTTGTTCTGCAGCTTCAGTGCTAGGTATGGGCCATTTTTAGGCCAGATTTAAAAATATATATATTTAACTCTTTTGTAGCCAAGGAATGATATTATCAAAGTAGTGTCATTGCCTTCAACCAAAGAATCATGTCGCTTAAATGCACAGAGCGTTGTAGAAAGGCTTCCCAGAGCAGATGGCACCTGTCACCTCACCTATGTTTTCCACCTCTTCAATTACAAGATCTCCCTTATCCCTTTTTTTTTTCTTTAAGATTTTATTTATTTATTCATGAGAGACAGAGAGAGAGAGAAAGAGAGAGAGAGGCAGAGACACAGGCAGAGGGAGATGCAGGCTCCATGCAGGGAGCCTGACATGGGACTTGATCCCAGGTCTCCAGGATCACGCCCTGGGCCGAAGTTGGCACTAAACCACCCGGGCTGCCCCTATCCCTTTTTTCTACTGTTCTCCAAGTTTCAAAGGTTTCTGCATGCTAAATATATTCTATTTACTAAGTAAAAGTCAGTTTCTGATTTCATGTTATCTTTGTTAATAATCATATATAGAGAGACATTTTCTGTGATTCTGATCATTGCACTGCACTGGACTATTACAATTCCAGCCAAAGTGTCAATTTAGCCCCTCTCAAACCATCTTAAATTTGATATATATCCAATTTTTATTTGACCTTAAATATATATGCATGTGTGTTATAGTCTTATAAATCATTTTTGTAGACCCTCTAAGCAATACTGATTCCAAGTTGTTTTAGATCTATTCAGATTCACAGAATCCCTTAGTATATAAGTATAAAGCACACTTCTATCAAGGGAAAAGAATCTGCAAAAGGGAATAACACTTGGGGAAAAAATATATATATGCAGAAATCATACATATACATGTCTAAAACAACCAAAAATCTATGAGTATTCTAAAAAAATACCAGGAACCAAAAATTGGTTATGATTTTAAAACATTTTAAACAATCAAACAAAAAATATCTACAAAGGGTTAGGCCTCACAATAATCAGCTAATGCAATTCAATGCTTGTAACCACTCCACACAAACAGGCTGAGATATTATTTTTCACCAAGAAAATAAACACTTGTCTTTGGACTGACTCCCATGTGGCAGAACCAGGGCAAGGCATTTACTGCTATTCTGCAGCTCTTTGAAAAATCAATCTGAAAGAGAAACTCTGTAGAAGACCCATCTTCTTCTTGTTTCTCTGATATGTTGCACTCTTAAAATGAACCAAAGTAAAAGAAGAAAATGAAAGAAGCACACAGAGTAGCAAAGACAAATGATGGAGAAAGCAAAACCAATGCTTCCAAACATCAAATCAGAATGTTGCTCTTGTCCTGGAATTCCCCTAGAGTTACTTAGGACAAAAATCTGGTCCACTGAGATCAAAGCCAGGAAGAACAAAGAAAGTCAGAGTGATAAACAGCCTACTAGGAAGAAATCCCAAACAAACCCTGACAGTTTGTGGAATGACTGGAATAAAAATCAGCTGTTCAAACTAATCTCTCCTTTCGTCCATCAAAATAAAGATGGAGCTTTCTGTGTCCCTGACAAAAGCTAGGCACCCCGAGCCTGACTACTTTTCTAAAGTGAGATAACTGTAATTTTTTAAACTTATTTATACTCACAAACCAGGCCTTTCTTGCTTTCCTCTCAAGGAATTATTTTCAAAGAAGTCACATCCACCCTCACTGTAGACCTTCCGGAACTATGAATGGGTTAGAATTTTTTAAATAGTATTAACCACACTAATTACTCCATGATCCAAAAGGCCTTTCTCTAGTATGCAACACTGGTTTGTATAATTTTAATAAAAAGTCTCCTAGATTGGTCCCATTTCCAAATTATCTGAACAAAGATAAAATATAATTTTAAAAAGAGTCTCAGTTTATTCACATCCCTATATGGAAAGAAAATGCCTTTATTTTTCTATTAGTGACCCAATCTCTTTAAAAATTCTTCATCCTTCCGGATAATAAAAATAGAGCTACTTCTAGCTGAAGCGACTATAATTTAGTTCAACTCAGTAAGTTTAGTTCCACCTAGTAATTATAACAACCCTCACAGGTAACTATGTTCTGGCTAGGCAACCCAAGAAAATGTTCAGTCTTATGAAGTTCTACTGCCTACCCTTGCTCCTATCTGAGAACACATCTTGGTGCAGAGGGCAATGTTGGCATATAGCCTTGTGCTGGGCGGGGGAATGAAAAGGGTTTTTCTTTCTTTTTAAGATTTTATTTATTTATTCATGAGAGCACAGAGAGAGAGAGAGAGGCAGAGACACAGGCAGAGGGAGAAGCAGGCTCCATGCAGGGAGCACGACGTGGGACTCGAGCCCGGGGCCTCTAGGATCACCCCTGGGCTGAAAGGTGGCGCTAAACCGCTGGGCCACCCAGGCTGCCCTAAAAAGGGTTTTCAATGTGCCTGGTTCTCTTAGGATTCTAACAAGTTCCAGGCTGCAGAGTGGCTAAACTAGCTGCTCCCTGGACTGGTGATACCTGAGAAGCTACCACAGCCATCAGGTTCTCTCATTGTGATACACTGGTACTGCGATACCAAAATTACCCAGACAAGATGACCTCTTTACTCTTCAACAAGATCTGATGGTTCACCAGTCGTATTGACATCCATTTATCCTTATTGGAACAAATATGGGTCACTGAGTGCTATGTTCATGCCATGTGGAAGGGGCAACTTGTCCCAAGCTAACAAAGCTTGCCCTTTCCTGCCCCCTCAGTGCCATATTGGAAGTTTCCAGGTTTGAGGATTCTCCTGAAAGGTAGCGACATGCTTGTAAAGGCACACCGCTAATATGCCAGTAAAAGTACACTACTAGTTCCTGCGTCCTAAGTAAAACTCCTCCTTCTCATGGAACGCAGAAGTAAGTAAGATAGAAGTGGTAAGGACATACAGTACCTAAGAATAAGAATGTTGATTTATTGCCACTTTTTTTTTCTCTCTGTGTCTTTACTCTGTCTTGCTCATAATCTCTGGAGATCATAAGGGGCAGATTTCAGTTCTATCATAAATTCTTTTTACTCCAAGGTTATCAGCCTCATGGTGAGGAGTCCCAGCCAGAAAGAACATAATTTCTATACTACAGAAAATACTTTATGGTCTGGATTCTGAAGCCTTCATTTGGTTTACTAACAAAATTTACAAAATTATATTTCACCTCAAAAGACCAGTTTTCTTGATGTGTTCTCAAATGAAAATCTAAATAGGCAGTAAAATCTGAACAAAGACCTTCTTGTTCTAGAGATTATTTACTATTCCCGGCAATACAAAAAATTAAACTACCATTGGGTAGTAAGACTCAAAGAAAGTAGAGTAATAAGATACAGCAATACATCTAAAAAAAATTTTAAGATTGTATTTATTTATTCATAAAAGACACACAGAAAGAGGCAGAGACACAGGCAGAGGGAGAAGCAGGCTCCACGTAGGGAGCCTGACGTGGGACTCGATCCCAGGACTCCAGGATCACACCCTGGGCTGAAGGCGGCGCTAAACCGCTGAGCCACCCGGGCTGCCCAAGAACCCTTCTTTGACAGTTATGAACACAGTCATTCATAAAGTAGAGTTTCATGAGCACTTGTTCTGGAACATCGAGGAACAGGCCACTATTAAGTGTGTAAAACTATTTCAAGGAAATGTCAAGTGTATAAAACTATTTCAAGAAAACCTAGATTCACCTCCCCTCTCCAAAGTGCAAATGATACTAATACATTTTGGTAACTGAATTATCAATTGTTAATATTGTTATTATCAAACTGTTAGCCAAATATCAGTGTCCTCGGAAAAAAGAATATAATCTATCTCAAACATCTGAGTAATTTTTCCTAGAGCAAATAACTATTATCATTAAAAATCATTTTAAAATCTTCAAATAACTTTTTGCACTTATTCAGCAAATACTTATTGAACCACTACTATGTGTCAGACATTCTTCTAGGTTCAAGGGATTCAATAATTAACAAAACTCCATGCCCTGTTAATATTGATGGTGTTCCTTCATGATTGCTGCTAGCAGGCTTGGATAAATATTTCTACCCCACATCAAGCAGCTGTATAGACAGTTTTTTGACTAATCTCACTTATGAGATTTTTTTTTACTTATCTCACCTTTGATTTTCCCACCTTTATTATTTTTTGTTACATTTGTGTTAATTATTTTCAATTTATTTTATCTTGTTATTCATAAACCATTGAAAATTTTCTTTTGGAAAAAAAAGAGAAATCAAATTTAAAATTCTCTTGATTTAAGATATTTTTCCTGTGCTTCAAATATTCACTTTGGATGTCTACTCTTTGGTGCTCCATAAGCATCTGAACTTACAAACACAAAGTCAAATATTCTTTTCCAAAATCCTATTTATCCATCTCTTATTATATTCCCTGTGATGTTAAAGTCATCACCCACTACCAAACTGACTAATACAGAAACCTATATATCATCCTCAAATTCTTCCTTTTCTTTGTCCAACCTATACGCCGATTCTACATTTGATACTTTTAAATCTATCCCTTTTCATTCAGTTATTACTGGTACTATCTTGTTTAAACACTCTCAGTCCTGGCTATGTAGATTCCTGCATTATACTGTTCACTTCCTTTCCTTTTTAAAAAAAAATAAGTCATATATATATATGACTTATTATATATTATATATAATATATATTATATATATAATGACTTATATAATATATATTATTTAAAAAATATTTTTTTAAATATTTTTTAAATAATAAGTCATATATATGACTTAAAAAACTATATATATGACTTTATACATATATATGACTTTTTAAAAAATATATATATTTTTTAAAAATATTTTAAAAAAATAAGTCATATATATGACTTATATATTATATATATAATATATATTATATATATATAATGACTTATATAATATATATATATTATGACTTATTTGTGTATATATATATATACACAAATTTGATCAGGTCATTTTACTGCTCACTATTTCATTGAACATATCATGCCCCTCTACCATCAGACCTCATCTTTCTCTCCAGTGTCGTGTACGTATAAATGTTTTAAGCTTGCTGAATTATTTACAGGTGTAAATTTAAAACACATGCTTTATACTTTTATTATCAACATTTTAATTAAAATCTCACTATAAATTCATTAGAGAAGTGAAGGATTCAGAGAAAAGGTGATAATAGAAGGGTTTTTTTAACTTGTCAATAAATGAATCACAGTCCCTTCCTTTAAAAAAATTATCATAGCTAAATTAGATCAAGTTCCACTGGTGATAGTCAGGTTTAATAAATCACCTTTAAATCAGTTTTTACTTTCATATAAAAGCTAAAAATAGAATTATAAACATCAATATGCTAGAAAAAAGATAAAAATCAAGAAAACAGAATAATAGATATGTAAGATTATATGCGATGGAATTATTGGGAAGAAAATGCTTTAAAAGAAAAGGAAAAAGCCATAAAAGAAGTAATTTAGGGATTAAATAAATACACATTACCTTACATTCTTTTTTGTTCTTCTTTTACACATTCAACTACAATTATGGTACATCAAAGCTGTTTAACCGAACATGCTTGGCATACACTCAATTTTGTGACTCATCACACAAATTTCATACATTTAAAATTTATTGGTAAAATTATTAATTTTCACATTTAAGCCATATATTTGAGAATCATTTCTAACATCTACATCTAAAATTCTTAAGAGTGTCAGATTTTTGTGTACTTTTGATTTTTAAATGAAAACATTTTTATTTGTGGGCAACCTGGGTAGCTCAGTCGGTTAAGCATGGGACTCTTGATTTTGGCTCAGGTCATGTTCTCAGGGTTGTGACATGGAGCCCTGCATTAGGCTCCATGCTCAGCAAGAAGCCTCTCTCTCTCTCTCTCTCTCTGTCTCCCTCTGCCCTTCTCTCTGCCCATGCTCGCTCGCTCTCTCTCTAAAACCAGTAAATAACTCTTCAAAATATATTTTTTTATTTGTCATCAGATACTTGTTGGGTTGGAATTTTCCTCTAGATGACAATTTTCCTGAGTTGAATAGTGTCTCCCCCAAATTCATGTCTACCTAAAAACTCAGAAGAATGTGGTCTTATATGGAAATGGAGTGTTTGCAGATGTAATCAGTTACAATGAAGTCACACTGTATTAAGGTGGTCCCTAAATCCAATGACTGGTATACTTATGAGAGAGATTTGGACAGAGACACAGACATACAGGGATAACACAATGGGACAACAGAGACAAAGATTGGAATGCTGCTTCCAGGAAACACCAAGGATTGCCAGCTACTACCATAAACTGAAAGACACAGGGACCAGATTCTTTCCCCAAGGTTTCAGAGGGAACAGGGTCCTGTTCATCATTTGATATCAGACTTCTAGCCTGAAACTGTGAGAGAATAAATTTCTGCTTTTCAAGCTACCCGGCTTATAACAATTCATTATGGCAGCACTAGGAAACTGATATAATAATAAAATTCTTTTTTTTTTACATTAAATTACCCTGAGATTATGTTGTAGAAGAGGTTGTGATGACTTGTTGCAAAAATCAGACAAACACATTCTTAAGAAATAGCTATTTAGAGATATGATCATGTATAGAAGTAGATTGCCAACTTTCTCAACTTTGTCCTTTTCCTTGCCCTAAAACTTAAAAAAAAAAATAATAAGTTTTTTAATCAGAAGATGGTTTATAATATCTATGTAATTGAAACAGAATAACTGTTTCAATTATCCTGAGTATGTCAATCCAAGGATATACTATCCCTTTACCTCTCTCCAATTCCCACCCCATTCCCCAAGGAAATGGGTAAAGTCCACAAGGGTCATAAACCAGACTCAATCCCAAGTCTGAGCCACCACTAACATCATCAGAGGATCTTTACCACTGTCTGTGAAAATGGGCTAAGCTCCACTCTACTGAACTTACATTGGAAATGTTTCAAAATAAATAATTTAAAATGGACTAATTTTTCAAAGGAAGAGAGAACCTTGGAGAACATCTGCTTCATTCCTCTCATTTTAAAGACAAGAAAACTAAGATCAAAAGAGCTCAAGTGGCTTCCCTTGGTTACAAAGATAATTCATGATAGAATCATAGCTTGAACCCACATCTCCAAAATTTTCTCAACCCCATTGTACTTCCACTGCAGCTCCCACCTGGTATCTGGCTTTAATAAGACTCTCCCTCACCATTTCTCACATTATAAGAGGTAGTCCAATGTGCTTTCTTTGGTTTTGCTTTTGTGAAACCTCTGTATTTGGAGTCTTCTCACAATATTTTTAATATGACAAAATGTACTTAAAGATAAATAATGCACTCAGCACAACTCCTTTTTCTTACGAGAATTAGTGTTTGTGGCAGATGCTAGATTGACAGATTTGAAGACTTGTTTTCAAATTATTACCAGAATATTTAAATCCTAAAAAAAAGTAGAGCAAATAACTGTATTTATGTTTACCAGCCTGGAATGATTTTTCAGTATGTCAATGGATTTAGAGTAAGTTCCACAACAAAATTGAAGATGCTTACAAATTGTATATCCAACAGAGATGTTGTAGTAAAACACACACATAGAAATGTGACACACACACACACACACACACACAAATAACAAAAGCAAAACTGGCTGGAGAAACAGAAATGTTCATTGAGAAATCTACCATAAATTTGAAGTTGTAATCAATGGCCAAGTTCTGGTCATGCTTCATGCCAAAAAGAAAAGTAATGGCTAAGTGAATACAATTAATCACTGTATTTACATAACTATCATTTTCCTATGTAAAGAGCTACCCTGGTGAGTGCTATAACACTTGTCAATTAGTTCTAATTAGTGTTTCTGCCTCTAAATGCTTGACTCCACTTTCAATTACAATTGTTTGCTTGCCTATCTTAACAACTACTGTACTAGATATGCTGGCATGAGGTCTGCTACGTTTTTAGCATAAACTATCCAGCCTCAACACCCCTACTCAGGTAAGCAGTGCCATGCTGCTCTCTGTGTAGATAGAGCAATTTCTTGGACTTGTGGGCATCAAAGGATGACTCATTATTGGGTACCCTCATAAAGACAAATTAAACTCCTTCCTGAAACTCCAGAAACAACTAAAAACTTCATTGCAATAATTTTGCTCTAACTTGGACTTTAATTTGGCCATCCCTTAGGATATCTATAAACAGCTCTGAGAGCAGAGGTATAAGAGATGACTGAAAGGAAAGACATCTGTCAGCAAGTGGCTTGAACACATAATATGGAATAAAATTTCTCTGTATGTTTGAAATAAGTGGTGAATATCTAGAGATGTGAAAAACCAGAGATGTGTGTCTTATACATTTTTCTTTATTTGCCATACCATCAGAATTGTGATTTTCTTAGAGGGGGCAGCATGCGCAAATCCTTAACATTTGTTTTGAAAGTATGAATGTTTAGGTATTTTCTCTTATGAGATTTCTTTTAAAAGTCAAATTATCCAGAAAATAAACTTTATCCTTACATAAAGGTAATTTCCTTCTGATTTTCTCTGAATCCCCCATAGAAATTCACCTGTGCTCTTTAAGCAGACTCTGCTCTTTAAGTCTTACAGACACTGGAGGGAGAGAATGGCAAATAAATGGGAGATGAACAATGTTCCATTCATTCTTTCAAGGATCATGGGGTGAAGGTTTGTAAGCCCTGCAAGTAGACATGGTCTCCTGGGAGACAACTGACAGTGCCTGTTGGATGGCCCACCAAAAGGCCTAAACAAATATCTGCCAAGAGAGATAGGAAGACCAAAACTTCAGGTGATTCCAAAAGGTTAGCAAATATTCCCCCATAGGGAAGGGAAAGAGAAACCCACCATTTTTCTATATCAGAATGGCAGCTATATTTTATATTCTAAATTAATCTTTGTAAACCAAAAAATACCCATAGGAAGTTAAGAGATTCAGAATCTTTCTTTTAATATGTGTGAGTTCAAATATGAAAGTTAGGAAGTCATGAACTCAGGAGAACTGGCTCTAAAAAATTATAGAAATGAAGCCTCCTGGGTAGCTCAGCTGGTTGTCTCCTTTGGCTCAGGTCATGATTTCAAGGTAGATGGAGTCCTTTCATCAGGCTCCTTCCTCAGTGAAGAGTCTGTTTCTCTCTCTCCCTCTGCTCTGCCTCCTGCTCATGTGCTCGCTCTCTCTCTCTCTCTCTCTCTCTCTCTCAAATAAATAAATAAAATCTTCTGAAAACATTATAGGAATGTCACCTCAAAGGAAGACACCTTATGAGAAGATAACAAGCAGAAAGTTTTCTGTTATTTCTATTTAGAAAATTTCTTTCTCTAATTCCTACCTAGAGCAGTCTGACACTCCTACATCTGAAATGAGAACTTGACTAAAGAGTAACAATTTCAATGTCTTAAAGTCAAAGTGCAATGTCAAGTTTGCACTGATCAGGAAATTGAATCAGTAAAGGACCAAGGTCTCAAAACATGCATTGTATAGAAGAGCTGATTGATTTCATATATATCAAAATATTCCTGAATCTAGTTAGGTAATATGTTCTCACTGCTTTTTTTTTTTTTTTTTAAATAAAAGCATCCAGGCAGCCTGGGTGGCTCAGTGGTTTAGCACTGCGTTCAGCTCAGGGCCTGATCCTGGAGACCCGGGATCGAGTCCCACATCAGGCTCCCTGCATGGAGCCTGCTTCTCCCTCTGCCTGTGTCTCTGCCTCTCTCTGTGTGTGTGTGTCTCTCATGAATAAATTAATAAAATCTTAAAAAAAAAATCATCCAAGAAATTTCCTTAACACTTTTTAATTTTAAAATATAATGTATCTGTCAAATAATAAGAGTTATTAGCTAATGGTCAAAGAATCATTAGTGGAGGTACAATCTTTATTCACATATATAACCCAGAAATCTTAAACATCTATTTGAGAAAAAAGAACAGAAAAAATCTACTTGAAAAAATAAAAGGTAGAATTAAGTGATTATGAGACTACTTTAGGAAGGTGTTTGGGGGGGGTGGGTTTAGACTTTCAGCAAATTTAACTATTCCTTTCATCTGTATAGAGGATACATGGTCACATATGATAGCTTTGAGATAATAGCTTTGTTTTCTTTGATGAAGAATTACATCAAATTATGTTTTAGGTTATAAATTACTGTAATTAAATTGTTAAAATGGTATTGGAAATTGATTCACTCTTTTTGGAGGAAAATTTATAATTTCTATTAAATATATTTAATAACTATCATTTACAAAATGCCCATCACATGTTAGGTACTGGCCTAAGCACTTACAGTCATTCTTACAACAATTCTATAAGGTAGGTACCAATATATTTCATGGGATCTAAAAAGCCGTTAATTATAAAGGGCACCTTTATGTTACATAAAGAAAAAAAAACAATGAATTTTACTATGTGCAACATTTTATTGCCATTTATAACTTTTATTTTTAGTTACTCAAAGAGCTCTTCCACAGTTAGACTTGAACTTTTATCATACGTCACACGCATGCATATATAACACGGAATATACAAATTAAATCAATTCGCTGAGATTCTTCACTGTTGAGGTCCTGTCCTTCCTTAATTCCTTTTTACTCAGCATTAACAATGTTTGTGTTTTTCTGCCAACTGTTATCCATATTCCATCAAGATTGCTGGGAATGTGATATTTCTTTAAAGAATTCTCTACTAACGTCTCTATGATTTTCTACCAGGTTTTTGACATCCATTTGCCAACTTTGGTCATTAGCACTCTATTTATTAAACAAAGGTGTCAACAACAGAAGGTTTTCAGATACAGCCAAGACTCATATTCCTTCCTTCAAGGTCCTTAAGTGGCTTATTGAAGGGTTACAAGCGTCCAGTCATGGAACCAGTAATAATCTAGGTGCACACATGTCAAGAATGACGTCTGTGTCAGGCTGCTATCCAGCTGATGAGGACTGTTAAAATGGCATCAACAGGGAGATGGATTCCAACTTCAAAAATGGTAAATTACTAGAATAAATGAAATGCTAGGAGACAGCAATGATAAGAGACGGCTTTGTAGAGTGCTCTGTAGCAGACTGCATGAGTGCTGTACTCATATATATGAGGTGTGTACGCAACCTGCCCCTTCTACTTTTTAGCTACCTGACTTTGGATAGGCTATTTAACCTTTTTACTCATTAGTTCTCTCATGATAAAATATATACAACAATAGTAACCTTGCGAGGTCATGGTGAAAATCAAAAGCAGTAATAAGTGATACACTTCTGGGTATTTATTCAACAGAAACACTCATAAATTATAATTATATATAAGTCTAAAGAGGAAGATTTACATATGAATAACCACTGTTTTTAACGTTGAAAAACTAGAAACTCTTAAATTTCTATCAACATATTACTATATAAATTACTGTATATACAGCAGCAGAATACTGCAGCAGTCCCCCCTTATCGGTAGCTTCACTTTCTATGGTTTCCATCATCCATAGTCACCTTTAGTCCAGGATCTGAAGATTCTCCTTCTGAGGTATTATCAGAAGGGCAATAGTGGCCCAGTAGTAGTTGTGTCACAATGCTTACATCATTGACCTCACTTGGTCTCACAAAGTATGTATTTGATCATCTCACATTATCACAAGAAGGGTGAGTACAGTGCAATACTTTGAGTGAGAGGGAGAGGGACCACATTCACATAACGTTCTTTATAGTGTATCATTATAATTGTTCTATCATATTATTATTGTTTCCAATCTCCTACTGTGCTTAATGTATAAATTATATTTCATCATAGATATGTTCATCTAAGAAAGAGTATATACAAGGTTCAGTACTATCTGTGGTTTCAGGCATCCACTGGGGTTGTACAACATATCCCCATGGAAGAGAAGAGATTAATGTAAATACTATTAAAAATAATGAGATAGGGCTATGTGTGCTGATATGGAACAATAACCTTGATATATTAAATGAGAAAGCAAATTGTTAGAATACAATGGCTCCACATTTAATATAAATAGGTAAATGGAAAATCATATATATGCATATTTATGTTCATATGGACATATATATATGTGTTTGCATATTGTTTTTAAAATGTCTAAAAGCATGTTACCCAAATATTAACTGTGGTTGTTTCAGAAAGATATGATTATCTATGCTTTATCCATTTCTCCATTCCTTGAAATTTTATGCTGAGTTGTAAAATATTTATAATCAAAATTACTGTGAGACTATGCAGCTAGATATTATAAACTCACTTAACTTATACATTTAGGTATTTATTAAAAGACAAAATTATGTACACCAATAGGATGTTAGGAAAATAAGAGGAATATAACTGGATCTGGGCAATAATTTTCCTGAATACATCATCAAAAGTAGCTTAGGTCAAAATTTTTTTCTCTCAATCAATATTCACTCTGTGAATGTATTCTTTCAACATTCTCTGACAATTCCTATTTATTCTTCATATTCTTTTCCCTACTTTATATCTAAATGGGGAGTTCTCTAGCTAGTGGTAGCAGACACCTTTACCCCTCCTAGTAGAAACAGTCATACTAAAAAATGTGGCCCATTTCTGAGTTCATTCTCTGAAATGTGAATTCAATAGCTACTTGGGATCACTTGTGCAAGTGAGGTTTAGGAAACTGTTCCCCTCTGGAATCCTGCTTTTCCTGTGTCCCTATCAAGTAGGAGGCAGAGCCTTATATAAGGGTATTTGATATACAAATGCTCTTTTCAGAACCAAGCCATGGACCTTATCATTAAAAACACATTTTGAACTTGTATATGATTTTCAAGCACTTCACTTCCAGGTAAGCAAAATTCATTGCATAGAAGAAACAAAAGTAATAAAAGCCAACATATGAACAGAGAGATGAGGTAACATGCTATGCTTAGAAAATATTTATAAATAAATGAGAATATATGCTAGTTCATATTAATTCATGAACTATTCTGTGTACCACCACCAAAGATACACCAAGAAGCTTACAATGACCTGCAATCAGCAGTATTTCTGCATCTCCATTTCATTAAGCCATCTTGGCTATCAACTAAGGAGTTTTCTCTCATGAAGCCATGCATATTCCTCTTTATTCCTCTTTAATTGATTCTTTTGTGCAGGTCCTAAAAGGTAAGCTTCTTAACACAAGCATCTTGACATCTTTATTATTAGCATAAAAGTATAAATTGGTACAAGCCTTTGGAGAGGTAACTAAGAAAAACACTCCTATGCAGATTTCTGAATTAACATCCAAATCATATGCCTAAGAACTAAGAATACTGAATTCTTAATATGGGTCTGGAACTTTACTAACTGGTGTACAAGGATTATCCAGTGAGGTGCTGGCCAACTTGCTTGCCAGGAAGGAAAAGGAAAATTCCAATTTATAGCATTTGCCAATTTCCATGGTATAAATACTAACCCCATGGCTGATTTTAAACTACCAAGATTTTAATACCCAGCTCTCAAAATTCCTGAATAATTAACAATCGGCCAGCTTCAGCACATCATTACATTCTATCCTCAAAACAAAACTTGAAATTAGAAATTATGACCCTCTTTTACAGATGTTTAAACTGAGTTAGAAATTAGTCATGTAATTCTCCCGAAGTTCATACTGTTAGTTAGGGGCCAGGGGTTGTCTTTCTTTGCTTTATGCTTTTGCATATGTATTATAATTCTAATCCATTTCAGAGAAAAATGCAAATTAGCAACCAAAGAATAAACTAAATCAGAAAGAAGAAAACCCACAGCCAAACTTTCCTCTGGTGTGCTATTTGCCTAGAAAAACCTGCCACGGTAATGGATTCCAATGGGGTGTATAACTTAGCAGTTAGAAAAAAAAAAAAAAAAAAAAAAAAAACAACTCTAGCTTGAAAACAGAACTGACAAAGCTTTCATACATGCTTGACATCTTTTCCTTAAGAATTTTTTTTAAAGATTGTGTTTAGTAGCTACAAAATAAGAGTTAATCAAGGGCTTAAACTTGCCAGATCCATAATGTGGTGATATTTAGTTGGGAAAAAGTGAAAATAACTTCTCCTATAATTATTATTCATCATTTAGTAACATCTATGATTCTATAATATTATGAATATTTCTGTAAAAGAGTAAAAAGAATAACTCTTACAGAAGATTTGGTAAAATAGTCCAGAGAAAAAAGAGATTCAGAAACAATGGCATGGATGATTTTTCCATATTAATTAGAAGCAGTATCCTTTCAAGGAACTCATGGAAATGAAGCTCTTTCTGAAGAGATCTAATGTAGTAGAAAGAAAAAAACAAAAAACTGAGCATATAAATCACCCAGCATTGAAACCTGAGTTTGAGTCCGAGCGTTTCTACCTCTGATCTGTATATCCCTGAATAAGCTGTTTGCTATTTTTCTGAGCAAAAATAAATAATAATTCTGGTCCAGATTCAAGTAATATGATGATAACAGTAGCTCATTTTTTTTAAATCAATTTGAATGTGCCAGGTCTTGTGCCAAATGATTCACATGCACTGTTTCATATAATTCTCCCAACTCAGTGAAGGAGTTCCTACCTCATTTTACCATTGAGAAGCTGCCTTGCTTAGAATATAACTATTAACTGGAAGAAGAAGGCTTCAGAGCCAGGGTTTCTAACCAAAAAAACCTTATTCATCACACTACATTTTGTATGTATGCCATGAAAGGGGACGAGCACTTCTGAAACTGAAATGATGACATCTCCTCCAAAAGGTTGTGATTTCTTGAGATCTGGAACCATGTCATGGTCCTCTATCTGTTCCCAAGTACAGCAACATACCAAATGTGTGAATGAATACAGGAAGGAATGATTGTATTATTGAAAATGGTTGAGCATCATCAATACTGTACTATATACACTATCATTACCCAGAATCTCAAATATGTGCATGCTTTGTTAAATATTTTGAGAAAACCTTCAAAAGGTTTGGGTTTGAGCAGTGATTGGTAAGGTAATTAATAAGATTTACCACCCAATTTTAAATATGCCAGTGTATTTGTAACTGATTTATTAGAAGCTATTTCTCTGTTGAGTGGTAGTTGAAAGGCCTTTGCTTTGAATGCTTTAGAAAACATTTCTTTATCATATCATCCTTTTCCAAATTTTGAAAATGTAAAAATTTGTCTTATTTCTGCCTCTTATAACTTACATATAGATATTTACCTTGACAAGGACTCACAATGGGGTATTTAATAAAAATAGGAAAATGTTGATTTGAGCTTCCAAATGTTTAATGTTTATGGTCCACATAAACATTAGTGGAATTTTGCTTAGCTTCATTTCCTTGTTTTTGGAGTTGACATTTATTATTTTGAGCTAATAAGACCAACATCACTAGGATAATCTCTGTTTAGAACAGTTAATATTTCTGCTCCATCCCACATATATGAAACCTTATGCTCCAAATCACAAGGGAATGAGTACAATTCATTATCTCATAAAAACAGAAACAAAAGATAACAAACAACACATGTCCTACTCTAATGGATGAGAATGGCAAGCTTCTTTTTTACAGGGCAAAAAATACAATCTCCCTCATTATAAACTGTCATAAGCATTTATAAAATCTTTTTTTAGTACATTTTTAGAGTATTTTGTGAAAACTTCCTTTCCTTCTACATAGTTGCTTCCCAGTATGATTTCTGATTTATTCATTTCCTTACTCTTCATATTTACCCTTCCATGTACATGTTCTTTTTCTTTCTATTCATTTTATTAGACTTGGGGCAGGGATAGTTTCTTATTTTTCTTTTTTTTAAGATTTTATTTATTTATTCATGAGAGACACAGAGAGAGAGAGAGAGAGAGAGAAAGAGAGAGGCAGAGGCATAGGCAGAGGGAGAAGCAGGCTCCCTGCAAGTAGCCCAATGTGGGACTCAATTCCAGACCCGGGGATCACACCCTGAGCCAAAGGTAGACACTCAACTGCTGAGCCACCCAGGCATCCTTCGCCTCTCTTTCTTTCTCTGGCTCCTTACACAGTACATGGCCTATAGTGGATAAGCTTAATACACATTTCTGCTAACTTTTCAGTCATTCCATTTTATTTTCACTATACAACTCTTTGTGGTACAACCTGGTATTGACAAAGAAGACAGTGAGGGTGCTGGAAGTGAGGGGAGTGAGAGAATGTGTGATCCATTTTTTCCACCTTTAAGAATGTATCTAGTTTTTCTAGCATTAACCTGAGCACTATCAGACTACCAGTTAGGTCAAACAGAGTCTTTCGAGAGAGTCTCTGAAGAGGACTTAAAGGAAATTTTCCCCTCAACAATTAGCAAGCATAATTTATTCACTGGAGGAGGGTAAATTGGGATAATCCACAGAGATTCTTATATTTTGTAGAACCAGCAACACATACCATCCCCCCTTCTTCAATATTTAATAGAGTATGTTCATCCACTACTTAGCACAAAAGGTTAACAAAGAGTTTCTCAAACTTCTTAAAGATGGACCTTATAGATGGACCGTGAACCAGAGATTTGTGCCACATCTTTCTTGATAAACTAGACCATGACATTCTCATCATAAAACTCCTTCACAGTTGGCACACCTAGCAGGTTGGCTTTAATTCAACAGACCATGAGATTCTATTACAGTCCAGTATATCCATAATGTGGGTACTCCTAGACAAAGAATTTCATGTTTAGCCAGTTCCAACCAAGAATAACATAATTATAATTCTTTTTTTTTTTTTAACTCAAGTTCACTAGATTAAGAATTCTGAACTTTGGTTTCCCCTAGGACTCACTCCTCAAAGATTTGAAACAGCTTAGAAAAGACAAGGATTGGAGGTAGTGGGGTGGGGAGGGGGAGTAATTGTAGCCAACATGATGTCTTTGTGGAGTCATCTGATTCTGTCAGCACAGAAAATAGAAAGAGTGGAATGGAGAACAATTGGGGTATTTTTACCAAGCTCTTAGAGCTTAGCCTACTAGGGGTAACTGTTCTGGGAAAGAATTCAAAGGAAGCTGAAAAGATTGCAATGAGATTTCAGTTCTTCCTAGTCTTCTGGTTAAAAGGACCATCCCACAGGCTAAGCTTTGTGGGGACTCCAGAGAAGAGAGAGATCTCATCTACTTTAAGAATCTCTGCATTTGAATATGGCCAAAACCCCAGGCATTGAAACTGCAATCTGATGAGAGAATTGCAAAAGAATGATTCCCATTTTAGCAGCTTTGTAAAAGAGCATAAAATGTTGTTGTAAGGAAAACATCCTGGCTGGCTGGCTGGCTTGCTGGCTGGCTGGCTGATTCCTTTCCAGGCTCTCCTTGTAAGAGACTGTTCACCAGACTAGAAAGAATAGAAAACTGTGACACAAGCTTGTCAAAGTAAAACCAAGAAGTGACCCAGTAAAGGACCCAGCAGGGCATAACCCTGGAAAGCACTTCTACCAGTAAAGAACATACAAGAATAGACTTCGTTTGAACATCGCTGATTAGAACTGAAGTATCAGTGGAACCACGAGAAGGAATGGCACATGAGACTTTGGTACAAGAGCAACAATATATAAGTGACAGGGGTTTGCTTGCTCCAATCAATCTATGCACCAATGCATCAAGAAATACCTTAGTGCTTTGTACATGCAACACCGAAGGGACATACTTTTCAAATTGCTACATTCAAGCAAAGCAACTAGCTATAACATACTCTATAAAACAGTATTAGTGAGTAAATGAACAATAATAAAGCTAATGACTTTTTGGAGTGGGAAGAGATCGTTTCCATCAAAAATCTTTAGAGAAGAAAAAAAAAATCTTTAGAGAAGGACTCATGAACGAAGGAGAATCTGATCTGGTCTTGACAGGTGGACAGACATAAAGAATGAGGAAATGCATTAAGTATGGCCCAGATGTGGTAATGGAACACAGAAAATTGGAAAAGCGGGAACACATAAAGCATGGTAAGGATGGATACAATGGCATATGCATATAGATACATATACATCTAATCGTGTCCTGAGATATATAGACATAAATAGGCAAACAGATAGATTGACAGGTCTTCCTCTCAAACCTAGCCTTCTCTTTTTATTCCTAGTAGCAGCACCACTTCCTAGATTTGTGACCTTGGTTTCATTATTTAATCTCTTCCAGTCTCAGTCTCTTAAATGCAACATGGAAATAATCATTGTCCTTAACTTATTCAGCTGTTGGATAAATGAAAATGAGTGCTAATAGGCTTGAAACAGAGACTGGGCCATTTTAAGCACTCAAAACATGTTTGCTGTTATTACCATTTTTATTGCCATCTCCGTCAGGTCATATTTCCTTCATTTTCTTGTGGTCCTCTCACCAGAATTTGAGCTGTTTGAGGGCAAAGAGTGTCTTATCCATTTTTTTACTCTAAACATCTAGTATATTCCCAGTAGAGTAGGTGCTCATAACAGTCTCCTGAATGTTGAAATGGTTCCTCATTCTATACACGTATATCTACATTTATGTATCATAGTTTCCAGGTTCACATGCTTCTGTTCCCAGGCCTTCTCTTTCTAGACTGCTCTATATTCTTCCTTTCCTGATGCCATGGGCTTTGCTTCTCTAGTGTTGTATGTAGTCTAATGGTTGTTGTAATCCAGGCTGTTAGTTTCACCTACAGAATTTCAGAGCAGGAAGAAATAGTAATCTGCAATTAGTAATCCATGATTCTGGCTTCTGACCTCCCAATGCCATATATCCAATTAGTGAACTCAAAATGTGAACACTGAAAGAACACGTATCTAAAATAAATACCTAGTTAATGTGCCCTGAGTGTTCTACTCCCAGTAACTACATTAAAACATTTTGTTTTCTATAGGTGTGAGTACCATTATGCCAGCTTACATCCTGGAAAACAAATCTATTGACATCCACACACTCTAGAGGGTTAAGCCTAAGTTAAAAGATTATTCCCTTCCCTAGCTACTTAGATTACCAAAAAAGATAGCCATATAAGATTACTTCGCCTTTTCTGACTTTAAAAAGTTGCCTGCTTGCTACCTTTTTTTATCTGAAGCCTGTAGGCAGATTCTAATTTGGCCCTGCAAAAAAATCTGCTTGGCCCTGGGCTGAGGGAAGATGTTAATTTTCATGACTGTTTTAGAACACATCAAAATTCAGTATGCATTTTTTCAGGATTTCAAAGCAATATGCTTAAAACATGCAATTTAGAACTAGAACATATAGAGCATTTAAAAATATTCAGGTTTTACCAAGAATCCATCCGGTCTATTATTGCAATAAGTAGGATACAAAGATATCTTTATCTGGTTGTGAATGAAACTCTATCTACTTAGAAAAAAGTTCGAAATAAAATTTTAGCTCTTTTAATTCTACAGAGGTTTTCTAGCTTTGACAGTAGAAATTTGGTGTGGTTGAAAAGAAAGAGATTATAAAATTGAATATGCATTAAGCATTTCTCAAAAATAATTGTAAAAGAAAAATGGTTTCTAGTCCTTAATATTTATCCTGAATATAGCTTAAGTTAACACTCTTAGCCTAGTCAACAAAATTAACCAAAAAATTAGAATAGGACCTAATCCACCCTGAAGGTCTGTTAAAACGGGCACGTTGAACATTTCCACGGACTTCATCCACATTATTTGTGCTCTCTTATTATTATTATTATTTTTTTTGTGCTCTCTTATGTCAAGCAGTGGTGACTCCTTCCTGAGAATAGTGGGTAAGAACTTTTAAAAACAGTCCAAAAGAAATGAATTTGTGAATTTCCACCTCCTACATGTCAGAATGCACTTCTGTCAGTTTTAATAAACTTGTTCCTTTTGGGTTGGCATTGTCCTGTACTCCAAGAACACCAGAAGTTGGAGACTGAATGGAAATGTAGTTACAGATGTTAAGTCTTTTTTAGCTGAACCAAATGAATGTTGAAACGCATTCAGTTACTTTCTGTTCCTCCCAACCAAAGTCCAAAAATTTCTAGTATCAAAATGAGATCAAGAATGAAATAGTGAACAATCTCATCTGCATGTAAAGACTTCAGAGGGTTCAGCTTTAAAAAAGCAAAAAAGGAAGAGAGAAATGCTTCATTATAATTTTCTGCGCCACATTTTTAGGCGAAAACTAGCTGCAGCGGGCTTTGGCCCCACTCAAAGATGAGAGACATGAAATCCACCTTAGCATTGCTCCTGAAATAAAGCAACAGCTTAGCCTTTCGGAGGCAACGAGTTTCTGATCATGTATTTTCGGCACGAAATTCAGCCACTGTTGAAGCACATTGTTCCTTCCTAGAAATAGATGCTCTATCATCACAAAGGTTAACATGACTTGAGAGTCTACTGTGTGTGGGTCTCTGTGCTAAGAGCTTCACACATATCATCTCATTTAATGCTACAGTGACTTATAGCATGAATACACTGAAACCTCCATTTTAAGAAGGAAGCAGAGTCTCAGAGAGGTAAGTAGCCCAACAAATCACAGGTAGGCATAAGCACAGCTAAGACCCAAACCAAGGCAGTCCAAATTCGAGGGTCCTCGCTTTTGGTGAAAGTGTAAGAAATCTAGATTATGCACTAAGTACCATAGCAGTCAATACTATAACAAATTAAAAATTTTAAAAAAATCACAATCATTTCAAATTAAAAAACAAACAAACAAACAAACCTTGACAAATGGGAAGAAATCCTGCTTGCATGTTCTTAAGAGGCAGTTCTATCAGATTCTATTTCAGTAAATTCCAACAAAGCTTAGCTGAATTATTTCACTGAACTTTTACTATAACATTTTTACAAACCACAGTTTCTGATCAATGATGCTTTGGCTGTGGAAGTGAGCACATGGTAATACTTATCCCTCTATACTTTGAAATCCAGCCCTCTATTTACCAAGCATAAAGGCAAATGCCAGTTAAACTACTCTTAGTTCCATCTTTCTGATGTTCAAGCACAGGAACAATTATCTCCATCAATATTTTATGGCCTAATCCTAAACAGACAGTGCCACAGTGTAGGCAATCGTCCTGTTAACATGCTGTTAATTTTCAGGCATAGAGGCAGAAATGGACTATACAGTTACTGAGAAGGCACAGCAGTACATTTCCCTAAGGTAAAATTCTCTTCACATTCTCTGGTCTACCTTCATTGATAATAAGGGAATTAGAAACATTTCAGAGTTGTGTTCAGTGGGTTAAGCTTGTTCACTCTTTAAAATTCATGGAGAGAAGGAAGCTTTCTCAGTTTTCCAGTTTTTTGAAATACAAGGTTTGCAACTCCCCTATTCAAACCACATATCTCATGATCCCACCTACCTGCCATCTTATTTTGTTTGGTTCGGGTTTTTTTGACTTAACACTTTAAATAGCTATTATTATGTAACAAGAGTCACAGCCCAGATCCTTGAAATCTAGACCACTGGACATCAATTAGAAATATTTCTATGAAATATGAGATAAGAATGCCAATATAACAAAAGCCATAGGAAATTTTAATGCAAATAATTTTTACAATTTCAACATTAATACAGAGTACTTCAGTCGCCTAAATAATTTCATTGAGAAGATCACAGCATTGACTGTATGATTAGTTCTCTTTCTTTTCCGATTCTCATAAAAAGATTGAAGACTAGGGTGGAAGGATGTAGGATGCAAACTGTCATATAAGACCATTCCTTGTAAAAAAATAATTTAGAGGAAATGTGGCCAGAGAAATTATGTAAAGATTCAAAGAGCAGGAGTAACAGTGGAAGAAACAAAGGATCCTTCTTTATCTGTTTATTGATAGGCTAAATACATTTCTGGCAGCTGTACTTGAGAATAGAGTCTGTATTATCTTCCCTGTGACTTCAAGTTTGACCTTAAAATTTATCTAACCTCCGCTAAGTCTGATACAATTAGTCTTTAAACCCAACTTGGTTATGACTTTTTTTACTGAATAGAAAATTTCAGCAAGTTTCCCTCTCAAAGGTAGCATACAATTGAGAATAATTTCAAGACACTTCCATTATTTTTTTCTCCCTTTTTGTATGTCATGAGTTTCCAGATTTGCAAGTGTTAACTATATATCAAATGTCTTGTCAATTTTAAAGAATAATGTTCAAATACATTTCTCCTAAATATAAGGTAATAAATATCAAATTTGTCAAGGTTGTCCAAATGGAGTAAAAGCAAGAAAGTTTGATCAGTTTGGAAATCTGGTGGACTTGGGTGACCATGGTAATAGATACCTTTTACAGGTTTGAGAGGAAGGGACTTTATGTCTTTGTACAATTCTCTAGTTCTTATAACACAAAGTGCAGAATGTCCTTGTAAGACTATTTCTTACTTCTTTGCCAAATACAGTTCTTAAGTACTATGTTTATATAACCATCTGCCATGTTTACATAGCAGAACTCAAAGGCAGAAATCTTTCCCTTGTCAGAAGCATGGCCGTGCCCATAAGCCTATCTAGTATATAAATTATTTTGGAGTAAATTAGAATCCTCCTCCATTAATGTTCATTAACTTAAAAGCAGGGTCAGGCCTAATGCATACTGGAGAGGTAGATGGCTTTGCCTTAGAAAACCCTGTCTCCCTCCTGTTGCTCTCCATTGATAATCTAGTGACTGCTGATTGCCTGGTATTTTTCATGTTATACCTCACCTAGACAATGTTTCTGCCCACCTCTCTCCCTTCATTCATTCAACAAATATTTATTGAGCACTTACCACATGTCACCAAGCAGTGCTCCAGGGAGGTATTGGAGTTCTATTAATGAACCAAAGAGAGATCGCTGGCCCTGTGCAGCTTATATCTAAGAACAGAAACAAAAAAGAAATAATAAATAGAATAAATGCATGAATTATATAGGATGTTAGCAGATAATACGGCTATGGGGAAAAAAGAAAGGAAAGTAAAGCATGGTAAAGAGGATGATGATTATAGAGCTGGGGGAGGATAGGGAGAGGATTGTACTTTCAAATAGAAAGGCCAGGGTGGGCCTATTGAAAAAGCAGCTTCTTTTCCTTTTTTTTTTTTTTTTTTTCATGAATAATTCTTTTTTTTAAAGTACAAAATGATTATTTTTTTGGTATTTTTTTTAATTGAAGTTCTATTTACCAACATGTAGTATTTACCCCAAAGATACAGATGCAGTGAAAGACTGAGATACCTGCACCCCGATGTTTATAGCAGCAATGTCCACAATAGCCAAACTGTGGAAGGAGCCTCGGTGTCCATCAAAAGATGAATGGATAAAGAAGATGTGGTCTATAGATACAATGGAATATTACTCAGCCATTAGAAACGATGAATATCCACCATTTTGCTTCAACATGGATGGAACTGGAGGGTGTTATGCTGAGTGAAGAGAAGGCAGCTTCTGAGTAAAGAAGTCAGCCATGTGGAAATATGAAGGAAAACTTCCAGGAAGAAAAGACCAATTGCCCTAAGGCCAGAGGAGGCTTGATGTGTTTGGAGAACCACAAGGAGGCCACTGTGACTGAAAGAGAGCAAACAAGGAGAACAATAGAGGAAGAAGTGAGAAAAAAATAAAATAAAACAAAACAAGCTTAGGGAGGAGTGGGCCTCTTGGTAGACAACTGGAAAACTTTGGCTATTAAATCCCATTCCACAGAGTTCTGTGCTTTGTTAAGACTAGAGATGAATAGATTGATGATATATTTATTTACTCATTCATTTAATTCTTTATTTATCCATTCATTCAACAACTATTTATGAAGGCATACTACGTGATAGGCCTCATGATAGGCAGTAAGGCTATCACAGTAAGCAAAAGCAGACACAATCCCTGTCCTCAGGGAGTTTATCATCTAGCAGACGCAGACAGACAGTAATCTGATAATCACAGGAGAAAGGCTGTGATGAACAATCAAGCAGAGGGGCAGGATGCTACTATGGAAGTCAGGGATAGGAAAAAGTAACTTAGTTATGAAGATCAAGAACAGTGCCCTGAGAAAAAAGCAATTAAATGGCAAGTGAAAGATAAATAGGCAGTAACGAGGCAAGCTAGAAAAAAGTGCTTAGGGGAAGGACAAGTGACAGGCTGAAAGAAGCAGGGTGATAGCAGAAGACTGAAGGAAGGTGGAGAGGTTGGAGTCGGAGAGCTGAGGAGTGTAATGGGGGTGAGTCTGGAGAGGTGGGTTGGAAGGTGGATTGAATACCCTAGGGCTCAAAGGCTATAATAAGCAGTTTGTCTTTATCCTAAGCCCATAGGGAAGCCACTAAGAGATTTTAAGTAAGGTGGTGACCTGATTGGATTTAAGTTTTAAAGATCACTAATCCATATTGAATATGTATTAATGAGTTTATGTGTCTATCCTCTAGATAATTTGCTTGCATTTTAAAAGGAGCCTTAGAGAGGTAATCCTGAACGCAAGCAGATCCTGGTGGGAATTTTAAATATTGCAGCAAATGGATGAGAAAAAACAAGTCAGGTAGGGAAATTATTGAGCAGCCCATCAATTAAGTCAGAGAAGGAAGTCAGATTCTATGTATTAAGCCTATAAAATATGGCTTTCATTAAACTATTAAGATGTCAGGAAAGAACAAAATATTGGTTTTGTGTGAATACTAAATCCCTTTCATTTCTTTGATAAGCATTTTGAGGCCTAGCCATGTTAAGTGACTTTCCCAAGGTCACAGAGAAATTTCATAGCAGTTCATCCAGTGTAAATTACTAAAAAAAAAAAAAAAAAGGCAAAATGGGCAAATTAATTTAAGACTTAAACTAGAAGGTGTGGACATCTTAATGACTCCTAACTCTTTTGTTTTTACTTCTAAAACATTATGGAATACTTATGTCCATACAGCCTTAAAAATCCTGCTGTTCTCTGGGCACAGTTCATAAATCCCATTCAATAGCCTCATGTGCAATATCTTCCTCACAGTTGTGTGTTGAGTCTTCTCAAATTAGTCCTCAGAGGGAAAGCTGTTTGGTGAGTACCTTTCCTCTCCATCCTCAGCACTACCCCTTCCGACTACTACCAATGCCACATGTATTTGATTCAGTCAACCAATATTAGAACATCAATTATATGCCAGGCAGCCTGATAAAGTACAAAGATTTAAAAAATTCCTATTTTCCAAAAACTCAATATAATGAGAGCAATCATCAAGTAAATGAATAGTCACAAATAATGTCACAGTTTCTCTTTAAAGTTGGATGCAGAATGCTGTGGAACAGGACAAATGTCACAACTAACTCTGCCACAGGTGAAGCAGGCTTCACAGAAGTGACATAAGTTGACAGTTTTGAAGGATATGTTAAAATCTACCTCTGGTTGGAGCAAAATAAGGATTTTTCTTTTTCTTCTTTTTTTTATTTTTTTTAGATTACATGGGGTTGACACACCTCAAATTAATTTTATTCAGCTGTCTTTTGGTATAATGCTATGGCTTATATTGAAGGACCCAAAATGAAACATTTTAGTGAAACTAAATCATTGTTTACATAGGACCTTATTGTGTGATTAACACATGGTCCCTTTGTGAAGGCACATCTGGTACCAACGTGAATACTAGTTGAACTTCCTCAGAGTTCCCGGTGTTTTGGGTTTTTTTTTTTTTTTCCTCCATTAGGGATCCTGTTAATTGTATAACTGAATAAGCTTCCTTTTTTCCATTAGAAAACCTGGGGCCAGGGATCCCTGGGTGGCGCAGCGATTTGGCGCCTGCCTTTGGCCCAGGGCGCGATCCTGGAGACCCGGGATCGAATCCCACGTCGGGCTCCCGGTGCATGGAGCCTGCTTCTTCTCCCTCTGCCTGTGTCTCTGCCTCTCTCTCTCTCTCTCTCTCTCTCTGTGACTATCATAAATAAATAAAAATTAAAAAAATATATATATAAAAAAAAAAGAAAACCTGGGGCCAGATTTGAACCTAAATACTTCAGACTTATTATTTTTATTTCTTGCATGATTCTATGTATTTTAACACGTGTATAGACCATCACAATCAGGCTACAAAACAGTTTCATCATCCCCAAAATAATTACATCCTTCCTCTACCACAACACTGGCAACCTCTGCTGTTCTCCACTCAAATGTCATATAAATGGACTCATCTATTACATAGCCTTTTAAGACTGGCTTCTTTCACTCAACATAATGTCATTTGTGAGAATCATCTAGGTTGTGGCATGTATCAGTAGTTTGTTCCTTTTTATTGCTCAGTATTATTTCACATCATGGGTATACCACAGTTTGGATTTTTTTTTTTTCCAGGTCACAACAGTAACATTCAGAACTGCTATCAACATTCATCTATAGACACTATGTTAATATAAAGTTTAATTCCCACAGATAAAAATCAGGAGCGATACTGCTAATTCAGATGGTAGATATATGTTTAACTATATAAAAATCTGCTAAAACTGTTTTCCAGAGTGGATATACCATTTTGCATTCCCATCAGCAATATGTGAGAGTTCCATTTGCTTCAGTCTTGTCAGCACTTGGTATTGTCAAGATTTTTATTTAAGCCATTCCACTAGATGTATGGTATTATCTCACTGAGGTTTTAATCTGAATTTCCTTAAAAGCTTAGAATATTATACATCTTTTCATGTACATATTTTCCTTGGTCATTTTAATTCTAAGTTCACTTTTGCTCTCTCTTCTTTTTTTTTTTTTTTGCAACCTCTTTTAAATTTATTATATAATTCTGCTTTTTCTCCATGTTATTGAAGAAACTTAGTGCATTACTAGTATGAGTATAAATGCATAAGTTAAATACAAAATAAAGTCAAAGAAATGTAGCATTTCAACAAATTCCAATTTAAGTTCTTTATTATTTTTGTCTTTTCCTATATGTATTTTGTGGTCTTTGAAAGGTACAAAGCACTGTTTTTTTCTTCTTATTTCTAAATCTGATATTTTCTAAGTTCTGGAATAAAATCTAGAAAGAAAAAACAGTAAATCACTGAAAGCAGACAAAATAATGCTTTCAACAAAGAACCCCATGGAATTGTCCTTTTGAAATGTTATTACATTGTCTTTGTGTGCATGTGGCTCTGCCAATTGCATTCTGCAATTCCTATTCTCTGCCAGCTTTGGAGAAGGATAGAGCCAAATAACTGTGGGTTTTTTGATCTACTTGTCACCAAAAAGTTTGACAAAAGTCTCTTAAGCATTAAAACTATAAAAAACATTTACAACAGGATCAGAAAAATCATACAGTTTAACTGAATTGGTTCTGCATTAAATCCATGGTTTAAACCAGGCTCATTAAAAGCACGAATCTTGTTGCAAACCTGGGATTATTTCAAATGAAGTGATTCATACTTTGGATAGCTGCCATAAAAGTTTGGTAAAATATGATAGTTTCAATTAACTTTTCATTTGAAATTGTGCATGTAAAATGCACAGCTAAAAGCAAAACTCTAGAATACTATATCGCATTAACAAAAATGCCTCGTCATTCCCTTGAGAAGTTACGGCAAGTGCTCTTCCAGTACATACTGGGAAATCATTGTACTTGGTATACTTCTAATGAAATGCTTGTCTGCCAAGTCTATGAAGCTAAGCCTCTAAAATCAAGAGGACTTAGTAAAGGCTTCAGAGAGATCTGTGTGTATTTTTTTAAGCTTCTCCAGGGGATTAGCACTATCTGGTCCTTGTGGAGTGACTTCCTGACTGTTGGTCTCCCTCTTCCCAAAATGGTTAAAGAAGGTTTACCTTGAGTCCAGTCTGTACTTTACTAGAATTTCAAAAGTAAGGAGAAGACCTTGCATCTCCTCCACTTGTTTGCTACTGAGTCCTGGACGATTTTTTTTTTTTAAGATATATTTATTTGAGAGAGAGAGAGAGACAATGTGTGTGTGTGTGCGCGTGCACGCACATGAGTTGGGGGAGGGACAGAAAGAGGGAGAGAGTCCTCCAGGAGACTCCCTGCTGAGCATGGAGCCTGATGTGGGGCTCCATCCCAGGCCCCCAAGATCTTGACATGAGATGAAGTTAAGAGTCAGATGCTCAACTGACTGAGCCACCCAGGTACCCCTGGACTTCTTTAGGAGAGAAGGAAGAGAGTTAGGGACAACGGAAGGAAAGAAGAGGGAGAAAAAGACGGAGAGGGAGACAGAGATGGAAGGAAGGAAAAAGAGAGGAGATGGGGGAAGGAAGGAAAGAATTGCTTCTGGACACGATAAAGTCTCAATAAATATTTGTGGAATGAACAAATGAACAAATATAAATTTCTTAAAAGAAGGTATCACAGTATAATGGATTTAATCAATGGATAAACAATAAATACTACATTCTTTCTTGCTAGATCCCGAGTACAAGGGAAGGGCACTGGGAAAGGACACCACAGGTGTCAAGTAGTTTGCATGATTTTGTCTAGAGCCAGCCCAGTTTGACTCTGTCTCTATGTGGATGAATTGTTTGATGTAGTTTAGCATGTTCATAAGCACAAGCTCCAAAGGCAGGTTTGCTGAGTTGAAACTCTGTCACCAGTTTCTGACTGTCCTTAAACATCACCACTTCTGTGCCTCAATTTCCTTATCTGTTCAGTGAAGATAATAGTGATACCTATCTAATAATGTTGTTATGAGGATTTAGAGTTAACAGAGATAAAAACACTTAGCAAGCAGAGTGAAGCCTTAATGTATTGGTTCTTATTATTTAGTAAGAATAAATGATGAAAAGTATATCAACCTATTGTCCAGGCTACATAGAGAAAGAGTGAAGATACCATGTTTGTGATTGTGGGCCTACAAAATATTGAACTGGTATATTAATAAAAACATTTCTGTTGTAATTATTTAGTTGGTTTTCCAGGAAAATTAGCCTACTATCAGTTTAAACACTTTTTCCTTTGTTAGGCAGTGTCTTTGAGATAAGTTAAGTGTAAGATTCTAGAACTGCAGAGAAATATACAAGGGATGAAATTATCCTTAAGGTATCAAGAGAAGCAAACCTCACAGCCCCTGTTGGTGACCTGAGCTGTTGAAGAAAGCCAACTGCCAAGCAAAGGAGTAAGCAACTTGCTGCGTCTCAGGTCTGGAACACAATGGCCAATTATTTATTGCCAGTAATGCCTCACTAAGAAGACAACCATTTTCTCTCAGTAAATTCATATTGCTTGCATTCTGGAAAAAACAAACTGCATGTTGTTTGAACTGGAATTTGGCCATAATACCTAAAGTTAATGTTCTTAAGATTGCAAAAATTATTGGTGATGATAAGAAAACAAGACCATATTTTGATATTTTAATTTTAACCCAAAGAGAGAAAACCCCAGCAGAGTTGGCAGGAAAAGCAATTGGAAAGGACTCAACTCTTCCAAATATTCGTCAATATAGAAATGGTTTTGAACACAAGTGATGAGGAAATCCCACAGATTGAGTTGGCATAGATTAAAGAAATAACACAAAAAGTTGAAGGGGTTTAGTCCATGCAGAACGGGAAGGACTGAACTGTCCTAAGAGGGCCATACTACAGAGTACACCAAATGCCTAATTCATTCATTACTTACTAACATGCTTTCAGTGTTAATCTGTTTATTTTTAACAAGGCCATCTATAAATCAATCAACAGTTAGTACTAAGGCCAAAAGACAAAACTGCCCATTGACTGCTACAAGAGCTTTCAAAAATACTAATGGATCAATAGTGATCATTGGTATGGTGAACCTTCATTCCTTCAGGGATTTGCTTAACCACAGACTTTCTCTGGAGCCAATCTCATAATGCAGCCTCCCTTTGGATCTTCAGTAACCTCATTAATGGCTGCCCTGTGCTCCCTGTCTACTTTTAATTTCTTCTAGTAATAGAAAATACTTCATAATGGAAGATTTAATTAACTGAGTTTCCAAAAAGCTATTTACAGTGAACTGGGAACATTAGCTTTAATTTTTATTGTTCAAGAATGAAGATACCCTTTTTACAACAGATTAAATGCAGCAGGAAAACAACATTTTAACCACACTAAAGTGTGGGAACCCACTGGCAAAAGTCAATTGTGCTGCTGAGAAGACAAAGGCTATGACAGTCTGATCTGAGGGGGGAGAGGCCCTGTTCAAAGCTTCTTGTCCTTTCCTTAACTTCCTTGAGTAACCCTTAGCAGGCCCCATTCGCATCTGCAAGACCTCTAACCTGCGTGAGGATCAGTTTTCTACCACCAGAGGCAAAAACATTATAGTAAGGTGTGCAAGAGGATGAGTCCTTTCCTTTCCTCTATCCCCATACAATAGAATCTTACATCTTTTTCAAAAAATACACAAGAAGCTTTTCTATGCCCTTAAAAGAAGTGCCTTTTATGGCTAAGTCCTATTTTCAAGAAAATTCATCGTTGGGTAGTGTCAAAGAGAGGGAAAGAAAAATCAGTGTGACTTTGATAAAACAAAGGGGTCTTGAGGTCAATCAGCTAAATATTTGCGCAGAAAAGTTCTTCCACAGCATTTATTAATTTATAATAACTTTTGAGTTTTTCCTGACATAAGCTTATACACCTAGCTAGGTTGGCTATTAGTTACCTGACCAGCTGATAGGTAATTCAGCAAGTCATCCCAATTGCACACTTAAACACATGTTTGGGGTATGCATATCGCTTGTTTAAAGTGTGTCTTTAAAACTCTCCCGGAAATTAGCTGCTGAATATTACACACTAGCCATTTCTCAAAGTGAGGATCTTTCACGGTTTTACCTTTTTCTCTCATTTACCAAATGAAATTAGATCACATTACAGACTAATACCTCATGAATTGCATCTATTAAATCAGGGCCAATTTGAGTTATAGAGGCATATGCACCCAGAAACACTAAATGCCCTGTGAAAAAGCAGAAAGGTAGCTTGAAGGTTTATAGCACCAAGTAGCTTTTCATCTGTAAAAGACCTGGGTTCAATTCTTTGCTTTCAGGCTGAGTAAAACTGACATTCATGGCCATATCATGACTTGCATCACAAAAAAACAGATTGTTGGTCTGCTAACAAACGTGGAAGCCAAACAAAGAATGTCACACACATTGCAAATTTCCGCAAAAGTGGAAATCACGAGTGTTGATCTGTTTCTGACTTCATCGTGCCCAGACAAGGAACAGAAACTTATCTGTAAGAGCTCTAACATTTACTCTAATAAAAACAGCATAATTTTCATCTATGTTATCCAGAAAAGCCTTGACACAGTTCGCAAGAACCAAGCTTCAAAGACCAACACAAATCCCAACATCTTTTCTTTGGAAAGGTTTAAATATTGTAGCTTTTATTGTGTTGGGCCTCTGAAGTTAACTCTGATTTAAGAGTTAACTTTTGTGGGAGTTTACTGCTCCCCCAAATAATTCATTACCAATGGTTATTCTGCTTTCGCAATTAATCAGGTTTGAAAGTGCTTCATTTGGTGCATTTGTATTGTTTAAATAAATCTGGAAACACTAACCCTGTCACGTTCAGGGGTCGAGTGTGGGAATGAATCTGTAGACACAGAGGGTAAAATACTTCAAGGCGTATCCCCAAGAGATTTCCCGCTGGACAATCAGAATTTATTTTCCAAGAGGACGGTGTCCCTGTGCAAGTGAGCCCCGTGGTGTGTTTTAAGGTCTCCTTAACCTGTCTCAGCAAATTGCATAAATCACAGCTATAAAGTCTTCCTATTCAGCATGTTGGGGCTTGAGAAAGCTGACCAGTTTCTGACCTCTTATTCTGGGCCCCAACTGACCCTAACTTAGAAGTTCAAGCGGTCAATTGCAGGTCACTGAGGGCAGTCTCAGAATCTCTTTAATTCCACTTGGACAGCAAGGTTAAATTTATGCAGCACAGGTATTTTCCCAGGTTTGGTGATGTGCTGCTTACAGAGTCCACCCCTAGATGACCTAGGAGAAAGAAAGAAAAGGAGAGGAAGAAAAAAACAAACTTTAAGTTGGCGTCCTCCTAACCAGCTCCACTTTAGTATACACCATGTCGGTCGTTTATCAGTATAATGGATCTACAGACAGCCTTAAACAATTGTCAAACATTCTTTTAAAAGCCATTAGTTTTTCAACTAATATATATCTGTTTTGTGCATTTGTTGAACCCTTCACTTGTCACCGAGAGCGGCCTGTTAAGCTAAGCAGAGGCCTGATCAGTTTTCAGTGAGCGCTGCGCCTCAAGGGTTCACCTGGGTCAGCCACAAGATTTATGAGGCCCAGTGCCAGTATCTGATTGGGACTGTTAGTGCTAAAGAAAGCTGACACTTCCTCCCTTTCCCTCCTCCTCAAGCTCGACACACAAAGTCCAGTGACTTAACTTGTACATTCCCACTGGCTGCCTAAGAGGCAGCAAAATTGATGACCTGTACAGACACCAAAGTGGACATCAATAAAAAAAGATGGATGTGAACGAGTGGAGTGACATGCCTCATTGCTGAGGGAATGGAGGAGGGGAGAGAAAAGGTTAAAAAAACACTAGAAAGTTATTTATATAAGCTTCAAGGACAAGGATTTTGTCACTACTTGCCTAAGGATTTGCTCTTAAAATATTCTTTCCTCTAGCTTCTAACCTTCTCAAAGAGAAAGAAAAGAAAAAAAAGAAGAAGAAGAAGAAGAAGACTGGGGACCTCTGCTAATTACTAGACCTTCTGTTGGCTTAAGTTCAGAAAATATTATTACTTTTTTTTTTTTTTTTTGGTCACAAAAGTGTGACACCATGATATGGATGAAAAATCGTGTGAGGAAAATGTAAAGTAACATTCTAAAAAAGAGCTATGATTGACTTAACATTGCCATTGTGCTTAATTAATAAGAATGGTTAAAAGCTAAGCAGATTACATTTTCTAGAACCTAGTAGCTTTGAGTGCTTTGAAATAACATGTTCATTTTGAAGCATCTCCCAAGGAACTTCCCCAAAACACTAGGACTTGTACTCATGACGATGAAACCCACAGACTTGCTTACAAATGGAAGATGAATGAAAGCAACTGGATTAGACTTTAGTATACTGGATGCCTTCTATGTTGAAGGGCTTGTGAGAAAAATTATTTGGTGGCTTAGCTAGCGCTCCAAATTGATCCAAAAAAAAGGCATGTAAAATGAATAAAAGAATAATTCTCAGTGTTTCTCCTCGTTCTTTCTTGATGTGTTTATTTGCCCTCTAGGATGTTTTCTGCATGCTTATGTATTATGTAAATGAGATCTAAATCTAAGACGTGATCAGCACGGTTGGGGGTGATTATGTACTCAGCCACAGCAGAAGAAATAGCAGACTCCCTAGATCACGGTGTTTACACATGATTGTTCCATACTAACTGCCTTGATTTTGATGCTCCCTTCATAAACATGGCCTGATGGTCTCCTACCTTAGAGCAAACTGGCAAAAACTATGCAATTAATTTTTAATAATTCCTGGTGCTCCAGATGCTAATAGTGTCTTTTATGTTGGCATAAACCCTTATGAGTCCAAATCAAGAGAGTAAGAATGAATGCTGTCACACTATCCCTTTTGCGTGTAGAGACTGAGCTTGACATCTTCAAGAGACGAGTTTGAAGTTCTTACCATTTCAGCCACACAAGATGGGTCCATTTCACAGTCCACAACCTAATGTCCCTCGCTGCTCCTGAGATGGCAGCAGTAGGATATGCTTTGCACTAAATCACAACAGAACGTGTGACAAAGTGGAGGGAGGAAGTCCATATCCTTGGTGACTTTGTTTCCTAGCTTGGCATAGCCATCCCATCCAGAATCAGCAACTCTTAAGAGGGTATCTGTGAGATCTCCACTCTCTTCTGTCCAGTTCCTGGCCCTATCTTCCTATGCACTGCCTTATCTAGTACACATACAGCAACCTTGAGCCATGAAGGTTTACTATTAAGGACAGGGTAATATCAGCCAGGGTTGGTTAGTCACTATTTTATGTTCTAAAATAACATAGAGTTTGCCATCAAATAATCTGTCAGAGGAGGCCTTTTCCAACCCTGCTACTTTGTCTGATACCAGCTCAGTTTTAAAAGTCATACTAAACCAATCTCTCCAGGTTCCCCACGTGAGACTTCACATCTCTGCCCTTGGGATTTTCACAACCCCCAGAATACCACTGGCTTTTCTCCAGGCTCAACAAGCTACCCCTGATTTCTACAAAGAGAGTCAAGTCCCCAATGGGACTTCAGTGAGACCAGGAGGAAGGATTTGCATAGGCAGTCACAAGCTCAATTTATGACCTAAAGTAGCTGCCAGCAGGAAAATGATTCCAGTTTATAAAATCCATGATCCAACAGCACGTTAAGAAGGGTTTTAAGAGTTTGATTGGGAGCTACTTAGTTTTAGTTCCTTTAACATCAAATGTATTTTTTTTTTGTTTGTTATGATCACTATTATAGTAATAAAATGCTTTGGGTTTTTTCCCCTTTTTTAGTGAAGACATGATAGAGTTGTAAGAACAACCTAGCATAGTGCTTGGCATCAAGTAGCTTTTTAATACATTTTAATTGACCTTCCCAGCTCCCTCTGGTCTTCTTTGCAGCTGAGCCATTATCTCCCTAGAGTATGGACTTTCAGGGGATCTTAGCCAAAATATACAGCTAAGCATTTTGACAAGTTAATAAAGAAGCCCTGAGTAAAAACCCTTGCTTTGTCTAGAAGATCTAAGAAAGCCTAGGAAATATCCATCTTAGATTCTAATGGCTCCTCATTTTCATTTAGATGCACAAGTAGCATTGGAGACTTTGTCAAAAGATGGTTCAGAAATTGTGGTTACATTTCCTGGACCTGTCACTACATATAAGTTCATTCCAAAGGGTAGGCTGGGGATCCAAGAATGGCACTTCCTAGGGTCTCAGTGCCATCTATTTGAGAGAGAATTTGAAGTCTTAGAGGGTTAAAAGCAATCCTGATTCTTCAATGGCTAATTCTGGATCTTCCACCTGCTGAGACACTTCTGATCTTCTACTAAACTGACAATATAGATTTTCCCATTAGCACCAGGCAGCAATATTCAAAAATTTCCTTAAGCAGCTCAGGAATGGATTCCACTGTGCCATTTGCTATGGGACTCTGATAAAAAGTGTCAAGGAGACATATTTCAGATTATCTGAGTAATGTGAAAGAATTCCTAAATGCTTAATTTAGGGTCAATAGTATGTGAAAAGATCCTCAGACCACTGAGGCTAAAATGACTGGGTTCTGTTCTCCAGATGCACCTACAAGTTTGTGGTATTAAGCTCTGAGTTCAATCTGATGTCAGGCAGCTCTAGGGGCTGACCTTGGTCTTCTCCAAGCTGGAAAAGGATGTCAAGGGAAAGTAATCTCATCTAGCCTCATAGGATCCTGGGAAGTGACATTCTTGGGTTTCTCTAGTTTGAGGTAAATAATTGGTTCTGCCTCACCTGATCTAGAAAAAAAAAAAAAAAGCTTAAAGCCTCATCGGTCTCTCTTTATGCAAAATGAAACTTTCCTGGAATTTGGGATTCTAATGTTATTCTTAAAAATCAAGGATTTTACCAAAAAATGAATGCACCTTGGATATACAACAAACAGATTAAAAGCATCCTTATAGATTAACACTAAAAGTATGCCAATTCTCAGATTGTTTCACCAATAGTTTTTTCCATAAGGCAGGGAATCATAGTAAATGAATCAAAACTACCCTTCGACCCTTTGTTGATTTTTTATGGTATTTTTTCCGTTTAAAAAATCATCACAATTATGCATGAAAACTTTTTAAAAGTTACTAAGAATTAAATTAGAAAATCAACAAATGCTGATAGTTTAATGAATCTCAACTAAGTGAATTTTCTTGAATTCATTAATCAGTATAGATGTCACAATTGAAAAATTGAGTTGTAAAAGTCACTATCTCAACCTAAATCTCTATTTTACATGTAAATATATAGCCATATATTTCATATTTTCCTTTATGAAGAAAGATCATAAAATATCAATACCAGATATGCTATTCAGGTGTCTCCCCATAAGATCAAAGTGTTCTAAACATCTTAATGATTTAACATAAGCACTAAACCATTCAGAAGTTCTCTCAGAATAAAAATTGCAAAAAAAATTCATTGTCAAACTATGTCATTAAGAAAATATAGTTTTTTCAGTCTTTGGCCATTGACTAATATAGCATTGTCAGCTTGGGTCAGCAAAGAATGCTGTTGAAGATTTTTCTATATTAAATATTTGTTTACTTCCTAATCAGGCAAATTCATGCTATTTGTTCAATTTCTCGTGATTAGGCATCACTGGCATGTAAGAACACCTTGTAGGGACCATGGGGCTAATCCTTAGCAGCAACAAATCCTTTGTTGTGCTCACACAGCAAGGTTGTCTTTTGCCACAATGATCAAAATTTTTATTTCCACTTAAAACACATTTCAACAAAACAAGCATTTGGCTTGGTAATTTCTTCTTAGCCTATTTAAACTTTACCAAAATATTTATTTGGCAAAATTACTATTTGATAAGGAAAATATTTTCCAAGGTAGATGCAATTGAAGATAGCCTGTCTACTTTTTAAATGGAAGTAGAATCTTAGTTACTTTAAAGGAGAAACTACTATTATTGCTTAGTACAATAATCATTATTATTATTATTACTTTTGTAGAAAGGAGAAGGAGGAAATGGAGGAAGAAGAAAGAAGAGGAAGGCGGCTCTCTTTTTTGCACAGAATTATCAAAGACTTTTCATCAACAGCCAGTAAAATGTGCGTCTTATCCTTCCTGAGACTCTTTACTTCATGGAAACCATCTGATGATAATTATGGGCAAATAACATGACCAAAATGAAAAGCTGGCACTTACATGGCTTATTTAGTGAAATGGGCACCTACAATGGTCCAGTAAAGAGTGCCCCACTCTGTTCACATAAACCATTCGACCATCTTTATAACCAACATGGATCATCACCTAAATGTAATGTGTAGCCACTCAATCATTAAGACCTCTGGTGGTTACAACTGCCTACTTTGTCACGCTGGCATCCAATTTGTACTTTTCCCCCAAACATAGCCAACATTCAAAAGCACAGAAAACTCTCTTTTTTTTTATTTAAATTACCTTGGACTTCTTATTCTATTATGCTGTACTAAAAAAAAATCTATATTGCAAACTGTGGTAATACTTTGCATTGTCTATTCCCAGGATGACTTTTTTTAAAGTATGTTGTGACTCCCGATTGTGCTCATACTCATTCAACGAACAAAACTTACACCTCAATAAACAGCAAGTCTGTATATTAGATGAGAAGAGAATATGCAGGGGGAAAAAATAAAAAGTTTCTAAAAAAAAAAAAAAAAAAACAAGAAAAAAGAGAAAAGCCTGTAGTGCAAATTGGAGAGCAATTCCAATTGCCTTTTTTTTTTTTTTAAGGTTTTATTTATTTATTCATGAGAGACAGAGTGGGGCGGGGGGCAGAGGGCAGCAGGCTCCATGCAGGGAGCCCAACGTGGGACTCGATCCTGTGTCTCCAGGATCACGCCCTGGGCTGAAGGTGGCGCTAAACCACTGGATCACCAGGGCTGCCCGTCCCCCCCACCAACCCCCCCACCCCCCCCCCACCCCCCCCCCACCCCCCCGCCACCATTCCGAAGGGTTGTTTCTGTCACCAACTTTGTTCTCGTTTCCATGAATTGTTTTTTTCTATTAAGATCTGCTGGGGAAATAAAAGCAAAGGGTAGAGCAGAATTTGCTGGAGATGACAGATGGCTCTTCTTTAATGACTTATAAAAGTGGTATCCCAAGTTTTACTTTATGGAACACAGAAGGAATATACTAAGCAATGCTACAGATTTTATCTAGCATATCCATTTTGCTAATTTGTGGAAATATTATCATTTTACTATTATGATTATTGACACTTTTTAAGGAGCAGGTCTATTAAGTTCTTTTATCCTTTCTAAATTATGATTAAGGATGAATGTTCTTAAAGGGATGCCTCTGGTCAATAAAAGGGGAAATTCACAACTAAGTGGTCTAATTGTAGTTATATAAGGGAGTTTTCTTCAGCCAAAGGATTTTCTATTAAGAATAAGGAAACTTGGGACGCCTGGGTAGCTCAGCATTGAGCTTCTGTCTTGGGCTCAGGGCCTGATCCTGGAGTCCCAGGATCAAGTCCCACATCAGGCTCCCTGCAGGGAGCCTGCTCCTCCCTCTGCCTATGTCTCTGCCTCTCTCTGTGTCTCTCATGAATAAATAAATAAAATCTTAAAAAAAAAAAAAAAAGAATAAGGAAACTTAAGTTTGCTACTTCATGGGAGGTATTCCATAAAATATGTCTTATGAAAATTAAAGTCTATCTATCTCAGTGAAGTTACAGGTTAAAAAAAAAAAAAAACAAGCACCTGTTAATACACTTTCATTCATTCTACAGATAAAATTACTTTTTTTTGATATTCATTCACTGAATGCAAATACACAAACAAAACACTAGAAAGCTCAGTATTAAGTATAAGTGCTTAATTCTGGTGCACAACCTTCCAGAAAGAATGTATATAAGAAGCTCCTAGATCAGATCTTTATTAGAAGAGCAGGCCCAATTATATTTTCTTATCCTATTGGACCTCTAAACCTTTTACATCACTTGAAAGGATTAGTGTTTTATTTTAAATTGATCCAACTCCATACAGTGCGTTTTGTGTGAGACAAAGACCAGGAGACTCTCTTTTCCTGTGTCTTTAAACTAGTACATAACTTCTGTTTAAGGACCTAGTGACAACTGTAATGGATAATTTACAACCTACAGGGCTTCTGGATTAAATAACAGAGGTTCTGTAAACCAACAGGCTTCAGACTTCGGTGAAAGCACCAGTAATTTGTTTATTGCCCTTTCTCAGTTCCTCAATTACAATTGATCTCTGCTAAACAGTCTAGTGTTGCTAATTGTTGGGAAAGGGGGAAAATAACTTAATCTCTATAGGCATCTTCTAGCCTAGAATTCATCCTTATAATTCCACGCCATAATCTCACCTAGGCACAGATAGATGGAATTCATCCGTACACCTAGTTGAAACAAGTACTTTAGAATCGAATTTATAAACAACCAAAGTTGAAGGAGCTGTGTTTGGGAACAGAAGAAAGGGTGACTGATTGTATCTGATATTGAGCCAATGACAGACAAACAAGAGCACTTGATTAGAGCTCTTGTCCTGCCAGATCACGTATCTGAATTCTACTGATAGGAGTTTAATCAGGACTTAATCTCCTTATCATGTCTAGGTGTTGACCAACTCTAAGCACTTAACAAAATACAGAACCCCTACAGGCATTTCCACTTCAAAGTCTAAAGTACATGCTTTAGGTGTCTCCTATCTTATTTTTTTTTCCATTAATAGTGTTGAAAAGAAATACTTGTCATCAACTATCATGTCCTAATTTAACCTGTTTAACTTCTGAATTGTTTGTTTTAAAAAGGCTTATTTATACTAAATCTTCATTTTCTTGACCCACCATGTTAGAAATTAGAAATACACTTTACATGTGCATGTATGTATGCATGTAATGCATGTCCTAATTTGTTTAACTTTTGAACTGTTTTAGAAAAGTCTGATGTATTTATTCTAAATCTTTATTTTCTTGACCCAGCATTTTCAAATTTAAATAAATATGCACACGTACATACATCTGTGTTTGTATAGTATGTACTTTAAATTCTAGCTTCTCGTTCTAATACAGTGTATCACTTGAATGTCCAACTGAACAAGTAGTACATTAAAACACAAAGGAAAATCATCCTTCAAATCCTTTGGACATTATACATTACAGGTCAAGTTCAATGACAACTTTTGTCTATTGCTCCCTGACTTAGTGAGCTTTCATTCCACTTTGCCATATTAAAGTTCTTCCTTTAATCTTTATGGCAACCGAATGAGAGAGAGTAGGAATGTTTACTGTTTACTCACTGCTAGTTAAAATTGCTTATTTCACTTGAAGGTATCCTCCTATGGACTACCCATAACTATTTCTTATTGCCAAAATGTAAATAGTTGTATGTGAATTGTTTTCATGTCTCCACTACAGATGTAAATTACTTTTTAAAAAATTAAGGTGACATTAACGAAATTAACAATAAAAATAATTAAAACTACACAAAGCAGATACTACACATCTAGAAATGAGAATTTATATATCTGTGGTTTTAATGTACTGGTTAGTATTTTAATTATTTCAAGAATTTGATAGTCTACTTAATTTTTATGGCAGCATATATCCAAAATAATGCATAATACCTCTCTTTTGTCTAATGTACTTCAACTGAAAGGTATTAATCTCAGAGACAAGAAATATTTTACTATTTGGAAATACTGGTAAACTCAAATGTTCAACTCAGTGTAAATTAATCCTTTAGGAAAGAAATTATTTAAAACCAAATATTCCTCAATTATTTTATTTCTTCAATTATTTTGCAATTTATATTTTGTTCAACTCAAAATACTATACTTTGAGAGCTTTATTTTTATTTTGTCTTCTCTGAAATAAGTTTACTCATTTCTAGTTTTCAGTATAACCACGAGCCTAAATCAAATGCTAAATATCCAACTATATCTGTTTCAATCAAATATGATTGGTTGATTTTAGAGGATATTTCCATTTGAAATAGAGACTTGAGACCAACTGTTTAAATAGAAGACAGAGAAGACAAAAGCATTTTAAATGTTACTTCAATTTTCATGGAAGACTTTTCAGCAATTTTATTTTTTGAAAATTTCTACAAATATCCATAAACACTTTAGTATCTCACTAAGCTCAGAAAGAAGGCAATCTATGATAAATGCTCCTGTACCATCATATACATAACATTGTAAAAGATAAGTTAAATTATAAATAAAACTCTCTTAAAAATATACATATTAAAGCTATTGTCAGAGTATATTTTAATAATGTGTTTTATATAAAATATAACAGAAAACTTGATTTATGCAAATAACATTCTAATCTTGGAATTGCTTTTAGATAGGATTCATTAAATTTAAGTTTGGAAAGATCATGCATTTCAAAAAAATGGGTAATATTGAACTAAATAACAATGTTGGCTAAGCAGCACTGAAGCATAAGCAGGGAAAAATAAAATAAAAGTCTATTATTTTCTGACTATGAATGCTTTCTAAAGTAACTCAGATGCTTCCATTTTATTTGAATATTGCTTTTTGTTTCCTCTATTAAGTAGTGCTTAAAAACCACAACTTCAGTCAATCAGTAAACAGGATCATTACTTCTAAGTGTTTCAGATTCTAAATCAAGGGTTTCATTTAATTTTCCTAGCAGAATAATGCATATAGATGAGGATGTCAAATTGCAAATAACCTGTATTAGAATAGCGTTTACAGTGCTTATGGTAAGTAATCAACATTATTGACTTAGCTCAGGGATTTAAAATGCTGAAAAACACTAACAGAATAAATTGATTGGAAGAATAGAGAAGTACATCACTGTGTTAAAGATTTGAAATGAAAGTGAAACACATTATAGGATTTTGTAGTTTAAAAGTACATGTGCATATATAGATATGCACGTAGATGGATAATGTGGGCGTTATTGATTTAAACTCTCTATTGGGATTAAAGGGAGAATGCCTAGTTTCGTTTCAATGGTAATGTTGGCATTCATTATCAATATGATAAAATACAAATTGGTGGCTCTGTAATACAGATTTAATGCCCCTGCTGAACTTTTTTCCATTAGCAGCTAATGGCTATTCCTGTTTACCTTCTATGACTCCAAATGCTCATTCCATCTTCTTTTCTGTGATCATAATGGTTATACAGGAAATGATTTTGCTAAAAATGAAAATATCCTATTTTATTTTAAAAATGATAGAACTTGCATCTGTAAACATGACTTTAATCTATGCCTTCCATGATGTGTCAGCGTTCTCAAAAAGAATCTTGTTCTGAGTTTATAAAATAGAAATGAAACATCACATAACTTGAAATAGTAAGAAAAAGACTTGTTGCAATTATTAAAGTGAAACATTTTGCTCTCAGAATAGCTTATATTTTTTAACATATATACATAGAGTGAGCATTTCCTTTCCACTATTAAAAATCTTTTTATCATGATAAACAAATCTATTCATTGAATTGCTTTTCTCTATTCTATATAGCAACAGTTTATTTTTAGGATGGTTTTCAGCTACTAAGTTAGATTTATTTAAAAAAAAAGAAGAGTACAAAAAACTCTTATTAATTTATTTTAATTAAGCCCATTACAATAATCCCTGGGGAGAAAACAATTAAACATTGAATAAGGAACAATAAAAATCAAGTTCATTTCCTCTTTGCAGTTGAGTTCCCTTAGTCATCTCTTTTTCTCAAAATAAAGTCTTTAAATTTTGTAGACTTTTCAGTGAAATAGCATAATTTTAAATGAGGTTATGATACTAATACTTAGTATTATTGCACATCTATAGTATACAAGATGCCATTCTAAGTATTTAATGTACTCACATAATTATCTCAAACTTATGATATTAAAGAAATAAGCCAATTTAAAAATGGACGAAAGATCTGAACAGACATTTATCTAAGGACATATAAATGGCCAATAAGCACATAAAAGATGCTCAGGATTATTAGCTATCAGGGAAATGCAAATTAAAACCATAACGAGATACCACTTCACACCACCATGATGGCTATAATCAAAAAGACAGGTAATAGCAAGTGTCGGTGAGGATGTGGAGAAACTGAAACCCATGTACACTGCTGGTAGGAATGCACAATGGTGCAGTATCTTTGTAAAACAGTTTGGCACTTCCTTGAAAGATTAAACAGAGGGTTACCATACGATCCAGCAATTCCACTCGTAGGTATATGCTCAAGAGAAATGAGCACACATGTTTACATAAAAATTGAGATGTTTATAAATAGTCAAAAGGTGGAAATAACCCAAATGTCTATTAAGTGATGGCTGGGTAAATAAAATATAACATATCCATCAAAGAAATATTTGACAAAAGGAATTAATTGCTTATAAATACTACAGCATGGATAAACACTGTAAATACTATGTTAAATGAAAGAAATCACACACAAAAGATGTATTTCATTTGATTTCACTTATACGAAATATCCGGAATCAACAAAGCTACTAAAACAATAGAGTAGTAGCTGCCTGAGACTTGATGAGGTTGGAGGAATGGACAATGACTGCTACTGGGTATGAGACTTCTTTTGAGAATAATGAAAATGTTCTAAAATTGGTTGCGGTAAATATCGCAAAACTATGAATATATTTAAAAGCCACTGACTTGTCCAAATGTGCAAATTGTATGGTATGTGAATTATATCTCAATAAAGTCATTTCATATGTATCTTAATATATTTATATAATATTTTTTAAAGATAGCAAGGACCAACCATACAGAGAGGTTAAGAAACTTGCCTGAAGTGACAGTGAGGGGTAACCTGAACTGAACCAAAGTCCATACATATCCCCAGTAAACTTACTGGCTCTGTCAATGGTACTTTTGCTCTTCATGTGATGACTGATTTTATTTAATAAAATATTTTGTTTAAAAAATCACTCCCCCATATAGCTCCAAATGAAAGATTTCTGAGTTAATGCTGAACTGCCACTGTTTTTATAATAAAAAAATACAATGTATGACTAAGTCATTTCAAGGTATTAATATGGTTTGTTTGAATGTCCACATTCTTAAGAAATCAGGACAGGCTGCAAGGATGGAGCATGTTCAGTAGCTAACAACAACAAACCCATTCTCCTTAGATACCAAGAGTTTACATTTTTATTACTTTACCCTCAAGAAATGCAGTTATCTAGTCATATTTCTTAGCCCAGAAAAAAAAGGCAAATGTCAAAATATATTTGTTATGTTATTGCAGTTAATTTCTCTTTTCACTTAAAGATTTTGTAGAAGGGCTTGTGGAAATGCAGGATGGATTCAGAGTACTTGGTAGCTAGGGAAACTAAAAGATCTTCTAGCAAAATTGTACAACAGGAGAAAATGTCACTCAAAGAAGTTATATCACTTATAAAGTCACTAGATCCTATAGCAACTAAAATTAAAGGCATCATAATCAATCTCTTCACAACGATATCAATAGAAATAATCAGCACTTATTGAAAATCGTATGGGTCAGGCAGTGCACTACACATGTCTTATCTCATTTCACCTTCAGAACAGGTACTGTTACTATTTCTGTTGTACAACTAAGAAAACTGAGGTCTAGGGAAGCTAAATAACTTGCCCAAATCATCGAGCTGCAAGCAGTGAACCTGCAATTGAAATCCCAGCCTTTCTGATCTGTTCTTAAACACCAAACTATACTTTAATCACAATCAGTTCAGCAATCTCTTTTATATTAAAAATAAATATCAGGAAAGCTAGCACATTATCAGAAACACTAACTAAAACATGAATCATATAATAAAAGTGAATCATAAAATAATTATTTGTTCATATTATATTTATTATATTCATTTATTATTACATTTATTACATTTATATTTTATGAGATAAAATATAATACAAGTGAAGCATAAAATGAAATTTATCATCATAAAAAGAATTAATTAGCCAGAATTTGGACTCACAGAGATATTGTGACAGATTGTAACCTTCATCCCTAAACAATATATAATGGCAATAAACTGTTTTCTCATCCTGCTGCATAAATCAGGCAGATTTATACCAGAGAAATACACTTGCGGTAAATAATACACAGTTAATTTAATACCTTTTTTGAAGTTATTGGTATGCCTTTTAACCATGACTGTGCCTCCGAAAATGATGAAATCAAATTACTTTGAAGACTCAAAGATAAATTAATCGTCATACACAACATGGAGACTGCTGCGGGAGGAGACACAAGAGCACTGATGTCTGTGCGACCGCAAGCAGCTCACCTAGAATGAGCCCAGCCTAGTCACCCAACACTCCTCTCCGTCTGGAATAATCTCTCCCCTCTCCTGCCCACACTCCTACAAATGTCCAGTCCTCTCCCCTTGCAATCCTCCTCCAACTCTGAGCCCCTGGAGACAATTACAAACTAGAGTTGCCCTGTCTGAGTTTCAGAGATAATTGGCTAGAATCAACATCACTCATGCCATAACTTACATACTAATCATATGTAATTAATCATGTGTTTTATTGACTTGAGGTTTTCTATACATGTGTTTTTTTCCCTCTGCCTCAATGATCAGACACTTCCTATGAAGAAAGACTCTAGACTTCTAATGATTTGTCATCTAAATTTCACCTAAGGAAGCTACGTGAGCTTGCTAGAATGCTTACAGACGTTAATGTACATGACAGTGAACAAAGGCAAAAAAAAAAAAAGCCTGTTTTTTCATTTTTTAATTTCACATCTATCACCCAGATACTTCCTAGAGCATGCCCCCCAGGGCTCTGCCAATTTCTGACCTGTCATCAAGCTATAGACTCCTCTGCTTTAAGAACTGATCACAGCCATTTTTGTACAGAAAACCTTGTCTAAACATAACAGGACCATATTATATAATAATAATAAAACATTGCAATATAGATAATAACAATATAATGGTATTTGTATCTTTGTTTTTCCCTTTGAGAAACGCAATCTATTTGCTTAATCAATTTGGATTGATAAGATTTGCATGTATTTTACAATGCATCATTGTATTAACCATGATTTAAAACTCTTGGTTTGGGGACAAGCAGCCCTCCCCTTAAAGAAATAAGATACTGAGGCTGCAATATCCTTTATTTTTTGTGAGACTTTTTAAGCCTTTAGATGGAAATACTGGCGTTCCAAATTGGTAATTACAAAACAGCAAAGTGACTTCAAGATCCACGGCATCTCGACCATATACCAGTAAGTAGACAGTACTCATCCAATCCCCCTGGTCTGTCCAGCTATAAGGAAACAAAATGTTGTTTGCCCATTCGATCTTCTTTCACTTAATCCTGAGGAATATTAGGATTTCCATTCATTTCTGTTGGGACTGAAAAACTTCATTCTTCTGCTGCAGGCTAGACCGGGGATATGCTCCATGAAGCAGCACCACAGAGCTAGCTTTCGCATTGCGTGTTATTGCTGCTGCTGCAGATGCTCAGAAGAGTTACACCTGGGGCGTCTTGCATTGTGCTTATAGGCATTTAATGGGGATCATTACCCCCAGCAGCTAGAGGATCCCCGTCTACATTTCCTGTAGGATCCCCCAGTAGACAGAAGTTTGTATGACCACTGTGTGAGCCTCCTATTCATAATGACAGCTCCATCCGCTGTGTGGTAGGTGGGGCTCTTCCTTTAAGTCCTGTTCAGACCATGTCAGGCAGCTAGTGTCACACTCAATTGGGTTTTCTGTTCTCCTATCTGCTATTCATCTTTATATGTTTTGCTTCGTATCCTTAAATACTGTAATTCCTAATCCGAAAAGTTTATGTACTATACAGGATTCAATTTTACTAGGGTAGGGCTAATTGTCAAAAAGAAAGAGAGTAAGAATAAAAGGGAGGGAGGGAGGGAGATATGCTCCTTAAGAAATTCAAAAGCTCTTGTGATTTCAATCAGATTTAGACTGGGAAGAATTTTGTGCACTTTCCTAAAACCAAATTTAGAGAAAAAGAAAAGAGGCATATTAAGTAGATTTTCCCCTCCAGGAATTTTTGATATTATTTTATTGAAATAAGAAAGTGTAAAATGTGAACTGCATTATAGTTTCATCATTTGACTCTAAATATCAGTCTGCATTTGAAATGCATTTTGTCAGTACTACAGGTTCCCAATCTTTCATCCACAATTCTAAAACCCAAACAGATCTGAAAACCAAATATTTTCATAAGATAATTCCAAAATTCATGTGGTGGCAAAATGTGACTCAAATTACATGAGCTTATTTATCCATTTAGCGTGAATGCTCCTATATTTTATTTTAGAAATATTTATAAGTTTGATTTCCGGATGTTGCCTCAGCCCCCACTGGCAATGCACATAATAGATGGTATATGCACTCTTTAAATGCAAAAAATTCTAAATTATGATAGCACATCTGGCCTCAAAGACTTCATATAAGGGATCATGGATTGATAATTGCATAGCTAAATGCTAGGACTTAGAAGCAATGCCTAATGCACATGTGTGTATGCACACATATATACATTCATGAACGCATACAAATGAAATAACGAGAATCAGGAGAAAAATCAAGACTATATTAAACTTCAATCTGTATTGATCATTGCATTGTGTAGGAGAAGACTGAAAACATTATAAATGAACAAAAGGAGGGTATTAGCGAAACATTCAAACATGTCTGTAAGAGATACAGAAAGCCATAAAAATGACACTACTGTAAACTGGGGACATGGAAAATGCTCACAGTACATTATATTAAGGGAGAAGTAGGTCACCAACAGTTCGAAGAAAATGCAAATTTTATAAAACCATATACATTCATACATAGAAATTAACGTGAGCAAATATGTAAAGAGAGACCAATGGTTATTTCTGGATGATGAGTTATTTAATGTTTTTTATTTTCTACTCTCTGGTTTTTCTTTAGTTTCTTTTTCTAGCATATCGCTCCAATGTTGTTTTAAGCTTTTGTTTTGTTAAGAAAGACCAAGTGAACATGAAAGAAACTAGACAAACACTTAAAAAAATACAAAAAAAAATAAATGATAACCGAGCTTCAGATGCTGAATAATTGCTTGCCCTTCTCTAGCTGTGTATCTGAAGAGCTGGTGCGGTGTGAGTTTGCTCTGGCGGGTAAGAGTTCATTTCATGAAAAGAGAATTACACAGAAAAACACACAGAAACTTTAGCATTTATGGGCTGTGCTTTGTATACAGAGATGATGTTATTGACTCCCTGACACTGAGGAAACATCAGTATTTCTTCATGGCTGCAATTACCTAATTTGGGAAATGAACCAGACACCATAGCTTCATCGAGATGATAGCTGTGGACATAAAGTGCTGTGGCTGCCATTTTTTTTCAGCTTCTTTTCTTTTTTTTTTTTTTTTTTTTTTCCTGCAGCAAAGCAATAATGTACGGTCCTAAACTCCCATGTACTTTAAATTGTCTATGTTCTTTAAATAAGCAGCATTTCAAATTAGGAATGGAAATCTCACTCTCACTTAGCACTCTATACATGGCATCACCTTTGATGTTATAACACAAAATATTCTGATAAGCATATAAAATACTATTGAAAGTGCTACAACACAGGATCCATTTTCACAGTGAGAAAAAGCCATCAAACTAGAATTTCTTGTGAATTTATATCCTCAAACTTTGAAGGCCAATCTAAATATTGATCTAAACTGCCCATGCCAATCTCCAGGTCTCCAGGCCACGTAACTCCAGATGCAGAGTAATTCCTTCTACTCTGGGGGCTTTCAGTCAAGGTTTTAAAGTATTTTGTTAATGTATCAGCAAATATCTATTAAATCTCTGTAATATACATAATCTCTCCATTTTTTCAAGTCCAAAGCACAGGTCTTGCCCTGTCCTTAGAGAACTTATATATTACTTGAGAAGAACAAACACTCATCTCAGGAAAGTTAAATCATAATATAAAAATTCAAAGTAATCTGAGTCAGGCGAAGTCTCAAGGCTGCACGTGATTAAATGCCAAATGTATGCAAGGACTTTTAAGTCAGAGTATTGTTGATTCCTGGGGTTTGGAATGCATAATGCAAGAGCGTGAAGGAGGCTGGGCTTCAAACACGCCTTGAAGAAGTGCAGGATATGAGCAGGGAGGAGGATGCGCATACCAGATGGGGAAAATAGTATAAGTCAAGATTCAGAGAGTTAAGAGCAAGGATAATATCAGAGCTAGGATTCCTTGGAGGGCCACTATAAGTCTGGCCCTGTTATCTCATTCAATCCTCACAGAAGTTCTATGAGGTTAGTACCACTGTGAGCCCCTTCATGACCACCCTATCTAAAATGGCCTTCCCACCACTCTCATCTTCTGTTTCCCACTCTCATATTAATCTGATTCATTATCTCCACAACAGTTTCACTATGGAAACATATCTCACTTATTAACTTGTTTACTTCTTTAATGCAAGCTCCACGAAGGCTGAGACTTATTCAAGCACAATATCCCTAGTGCCTGAAAAAATTCCTGGCTCAGAGTCATGCACAATATATATGAATCATCTCCTTTTACAATCATATCCTTTTCAAATGAGGATTCTAGTGCAGTGAGAGGTGGAATAACTAGCCCAAGGTCACACAGTCAGTATTTGAACTCAGGTCTCTCTTTACTCTAGAACTACAAGCTACATAATCCATACCACCACCAACACCAACACCCCAAATACTTAAAAAATACAACCTGTAGGTCCCTTTTGGAGAACATATAAATTTTCATGTGCTTCTCATTTTATTTATTGTTCACTGCATCCTATTGATAAGAAATTAAATTACAATGCAAGTTGAGGGTCAGACTATAAAGGCACTGATTTCCAGGTTAACTTTTCTGAATTATATTATGATAAAACATTAGAGCACATAAGCAAATTTGGGGAAAGTGTATCTGTCACGTTTAGAGGTTGGAACAAGACTAAGCCTAAAACCAGAACTTTAAGAGATTGCTGTGGCCAATCATGAGTATATTAAAGTGTCGACTAGGTTTTACCAGTATATAGGGAGGAGCGAAAAAATACAAGAGGAATTACAGAGAAAATCAATTTTTGTCATGCAAGTCTCTCTGTCTGCAAAGTTTCCCACCCACGTCTTCTCTATGGGAATCTTAGCCTTCAAAACTTGTATAAATCTAAACTCCACGGGGATTCCTTCTTATGGAATTCCTCTAATAATTCTAGGCCCAGGGCCTTTGAAGCACTTTGCTCGTGTTCATATAGTACTACACTGGAGTGTAATATGGTTAACAACATAGGGAAAGAAACCAATGCATAGGTTTGAGAGCTCCTTGAGAGCAGGAAATAGATTTTATTCATCTGTTTATCCCCAGCATCTACCACAGCCTTGGGTAGCTACCACACTAACATTGATAGCATGAGTTAAGCAGATATCCTGAGGTCCTCTGGCCTGGGTGGGGAAGAGAGGTGGCCATTTGGACAGAAATAAGCACTCCGGGACTGAGCTGGAACAATCGCTTGGGAGTTACTAATAGACAGAGATGCCTAAAAGAGTAGCCAGGGAGAATGACAAGTGCAATTTTAGATATTAAATAAACTGACGTGATAGCTGGGGACTCAAGCTGAAAAATTCTTCTAGAAGCAAGAGGTAGGATACTGAAGTTGTGAAAGTCAAGATTGAGGATGTGGGACTTAAGTATTATTCACATAAAGATAAAAGTTGAAGATGTAACCCCTAAATTCAAAGCAGCTGTAACAACAAAAGACCAAAGAGCTAAGAGCTAAATTGTGGACTAACCCCACGTGGAGGAAGCAAAGGGAGAAAGAACTACCCTGTGGAGAACCACGGAAGGAATTAATACAACATAACCTCCTTGTCCAATTTTACGCAAATTCATTTTACAAAGCTTCTCTTCACAAGTAATACTGTGTTTACTTCTTTTTATACTCAAAATTCAGCTTCCTTGAGTATAAATATTGGTAGACATCAAGCTTCTCTTGCCCTCTCTGTCATGTTATTATCAGATTCTGAGTATTTTTTAGCATCTAAATGTGTGTTCGTGACTATCAGGAAACAGTTTAGAGATTTCCATCTGATCAGATATCACATATTTACCCAGAATCAGAATACAGTGATTAAAAGGACTGTACAAGCTTCAGTAATTTCTTTTGATTATCATTAACCATACATATTGCACTTTATGATTATTCCAACAGATATCCAGTATCAACAGATTGTAATTTGCTTGCAAGGTATAAAATAGGCATTAAAACTATTTCTAAACTATCATTTAGGATGATATATGAAGCATTTCACATACCAGCAGACTAAGTATCATAAAATATTAGTCAAGTACTAACATAGTCATTAATACTCCTCTTTAACAAAAGGCAATTTCACAGCCTCATTTACCAACTGGAATATCCCAAGTCTACTTCATAATTAAGCTTTTTATTCATCTCTGTAAATTCCATTTAGTGCTTTTTAGCAATTTCTTAACATAAATGCCCTAGATGTTGTTAAATTGGATTAATAGCTTTATAAGTAATATATATTATATGTATATATTTAACTGTAGGTGATTTGACTTGTATTGTAGCAATCACTTTTTTTAATGCCCTATTATATGCTTAGAATTTATTTTATTGCAACTAATTTTGAACCTCAATATTTTGCAACCTCTCTTTATGATGTTAGTTTTATAAATAGAAGGATATGGGGAACTGAGGGTTGTGGTCAGCCTTAGCTCTTCTCACATTGTTTTGGCCTGAGGCATGCCTGAGGACAGAATCATTTCAGGTGGATTAGAACCCAGATAAATAACCATAAAAGTCTTGCAACAATATCTCCTCTTTAAAAATATATATATTTCCAACTCTTTTCAGTGTGGATGGAGTATCAGAGTAAACAACTTCATTAGGCATGTGAAAGCACATTTTAGAGAAAGTACATTTGGCTGAAAATTATAAGCATCTTCCTGCATCAGCCTTTTTTGAATTTAAGGACAATCTTTCAATTAACTGAGCCTGCTCCTACATACTAAAATGTAGTTTGAGTTAACAGCAGTTTGATTGGACATTCAGAATTACAGCTTCTGGAAGTTCTTAAAAGGTCACCTACTCCTTCTCCCTGCACTTAAGCAATTAAAATTGCACTTAAATATGGAGTGAAAGGACAGAAAAGGAAAAGCAGATTTATTGAAGACAAACAATAGGCCAAGCACTGTTGGTTCCAAGACGAATAAGTCAAGGCCTCTGTCTCAACGAGTTCACAGACTAACTTGGTTTATGGCTAAATAAACAACTGAAATAATGCGTATGTAGTTTCGCATAGTGCCTGGCACATAAGTGCTCAGTAAGTAGTCCTTATTTTAGCTTGTAATAAAGTGCTCACCAAGTGCAGGAAGTCATCAAACTAATGTACAAAAGTCCAAAGGAAACATGCTCGCATTTTAGTCTAGAGGATCTCAAATCAAAATGATTTCATTCATCCATTTATTCATTCACTCATTCATTCCTGAAAGGCTTTAATTACAGTGTGGCGACTAAGAAAACAAACCCGAGAGAGTGGCTTCCAATCTAAGCTCTACCACATGACCAGGTGTTCCCTCATTAGTAAAATAGGGATGTAGCTACCTCTCAAGGGCATTTGAAGGGTTGATGGATTTCCATGAATTGATACATGTAAAGTGCCTAACACAGAAAAAGTGCTTAAAAAACCCAGAGATTATTCTTTTCATCACATATGTGTTAAATGTCTATGGAACAAAGAAGTAGGTGTCCTTAGGGACTGGAAAGAGGACAGCCTTTGCCCCAGCCACATCCTCACTGTTCTACCCTCACCCTCTGCGGTGGGGGTACCCCCACCCTCTGTAGGTAGTCATACTACCTCCTTTGATGTCTTTGACCTTGTTAGCGTTTGCACCTCTAGTCCGTGACCTTCGTTCATACTGTTCCTTCTGCCTGGAAAACTCCTTCCTTTTTCTATATAATTCCTAATTCCTCATTTTCAAGTTAACTATGCCTTTTTCTGAGAAGCTTTTCCTGAATGTTTAGTTTAAACCTTGTTTCTTTGTTACCTAATAACACAAAACTGAGTTCCTTGACTGCATATATGTCAGTTTGTAATTGTAACAGGGTACTTCAGGCCATGTCAGTCTTTCCTACTAGAGGATAAGCCTGATGAGGGCAGTCATCTTGCCTGTTTTTCTCAAACATGTGTCCCAGTTCCTAGCACAGTGCACAGTGAAGTGCATAGTAATCCTGCAATAAGTATGTATTGCAAGAAGTGATGAATGTACTCACCACTTTCTGACTTTAACAATATAGAATCTCCTACTTTCAATCTTCTATAACAAAAGTAAAAGTCAGGTTAACAAGGCTAAGAAAGCAGCTGCAAGGGGCCACTACCTCATTCCATTTTTAAAACAATCCTATGAAATCAGGAGTACCATATGCATTTTCCTAATGAAAAAGTTAAGCCTAAGAGGATCTCAGTGGTACAAGAATTCTAGCGAGAAGAGACTGGAGTTGAAACACAGAACTACTCCATTTCTGCTTGTAACAGTCTCCTTAAGAAAAGCTCTACCAAGATAGAAAAGGCCTTATTTGATAATGCCTTTTGGAGCTGATGATAAAACTCCAGAAATTAATAACAAGTAAGATCAATTGAGAGTAGTATTTTATCTTCCCTTTTCATTTCTGAATGGCACAACTGTGATATTGGGTGCCACTAGCCTTCCACATTCTCATAGTCAGTGAGAGTCTCTCAATTTCTTTTGCATAGTTTCATAGTTGCCTTTACAGCAGTCTAGGAAGTGGCACACTTGGTCTACAGAATGTATTTTGGTTTTGATCCAGTCTCTCATTCTCTAGCCTAAGGCCATAGGCATAATATCTCATTTAAGCATCTGACTACATGTCCTGAGCTGACAACCTGTGGATTCTGTATCCTAGCAAACAATCTAGATCTCTCCAAGAAGAAGCCTTCTAACCTTATAGTGATTTCTACATTGACCATTATTTTGTTAGAGGTAAATCCTCAGTCCTTAAAACATTTAACTTATAAAATTATTTTTAATTATAAAACCATATATATATAAAACCATATATATATAAAACATTTAACATATAAAATTATTTTTAATTATAAAACCAAATATATATATATATATATTTGGTAAAACAAAAATTTAAAATAGCATAGAGGAGTATAAAATAAAAAGTTAAATGTTCCATTCCCAAACCATCTCCTCTTCCATTACCAGAGGAAACTACTTTTTAATAATTCCTAGTTTTCTTTTTTGTTGTTGTTGATTACTTTTAAATAAAATGTTTATAACTCTGTCTTTATCACTTTCAGATAATATCAGTACCTTCCCAACTGTGAAAATAAAGAATTTAAACCAGTTATATCTCTCACCTCTCTCCCCCTCCCACTTCTTATTTTTCTTGGTCATGTTACATAATTTCTATTTTTCTAGTAACACATTTATGAAATATAAACCACACCCCTCCACTTGCTCTTTATAATTAGTAAGCAATATATATTTACTATGTACTATTTAAGATGAGCAAATTAACACATCTACATCTTCATTTCTTCTGCCTGTTTTCTATCCATGTCTGTTGAATAAACAACAGTTGTATAGCATTTATATTCTACTCTTTACTTATTTTTGCTTTCCACATTTTGTCTATAGATGGATTTAAAACTTTGAGAATAATGCATAGTATTTAAATAATAATAATTTTTTTAAATATTTATTTATTCATGAAAGAGAGAGAGGCAGAGACACACGTAAAGGAGAAGCAGGCTCCCCACAAGGAGTCCAATGTGGAACCCGGACTCTGGGATCACACCTTGAGCCAAATGCTGAGCCACCCAGGTGTCCCTAAATAATTATTAAGTAGATAATTTTTACTATGAAATTGATAAGATAATCAGAGAGTTTCCAGAATTCTGTAGGATAATGGCTATCCCCCAAATTTAAATCATCAGACACCTTCCAAAAGCCATTTGGGATGAAAAGAGATCAGATAATATCTATAATCCATGCCAACTCCTGAACTAGGAAATAGAAAAATTTTTTTTCAATTTACATGTAAGTGGGAAAACTAAAACCTGACACTAGCAGAGGCAGCCTCTGAGCATCCTCCAGTGGAGAATCAGCATTGGGAAACAATTCCCCATGAGGTCTTGAGTTTCTGCACATTTCGTGAGCAAGGATTGAGTTGTACTTTGTTCCAGATTATCTTTTCAATGATGTTTGTATAGCAAACAGCTGTAGAAGACAGAGACAGTATTTCCCCATATGGGGGTGGAAAAATGTCTAGTTTGCCTTGGAAGATAAATATAGTGTCACCATCTGGAACGTAGTGTAGCCCATTTATCACCCAGTATAAAGATTTGGGTTTGCAAAGCTTATGGTCCCTATCCTATACAGCAACCAACTTCATGTGCAGACACACCACAGCCTTCTTTACATTGCTGTGTGGAAACTGGGCTTCGAAGGGCACCTACCTGGGTGACTCAGCGGTTTAGCATCTGGCTTCAGCTCAGGGTTTGATCCTGCATCAGACTCCCCACAGGGAGCCTGTTTCTCCCTCTGCCTATGTCTCTGTCTCTCTCTGTATGTCTCTCATGAATAAATAAATAAAACTTAAAAAAAAAATTGGACTTAGAGAACTTAGAGAGAACCAACACAAAAATTACTGATGACCTTAATCATTGCTATTGCTGTGAGTAATAATAAACAGTCCTTCATCTCTGATCCTGGAGGCTTGTGTCTTCTACCAGAAACCATAAAATTTGCAGGTTAGTTTATGAGTAGGGTAAAATTTCAGACTCTTTGTTCTTAAGACAGGTAGGGACTGTGAGGAAGGGAGAAGAGTGCTGATGAGGGGAGGTCCCAGTGTTGGCAAAATACAGATAACATCAGCTAGGATTCCACCACAGAAAGGAATGGTCCTACCCTAAGTGGGAACTACTGGGAGGTCTGAGACAAAGTACTTACAAGCAAACGGCTGTGGGGGAAAAAGGGAGCCTAGGAAAGTATGCATAAATAGATTTGGGGAGAGGCAAGACCCTGGAAAGGAAGGTGTGCAGCAGTTAGTGTCCCCTAGAGGTGAATGGAAGAAGTAAATAAATGAGCCTGAGTGCCCCATTGAAGGATTGCAGGAGATTAGGAGACACACCAAAAATAAAGTAAAAAAGAGGGGTACTCCTTAAAAAATAAAAGCCATTATCCCTCCATCATTGCAACAAAAGAGGGACCAATTAAAACTAAGAAACCTAGATAGTCTCCACCATCCAATATTCTTTTTCAGCGTGTACAGGACACCGATAGTTATTAGGTCACAAAGAAAGCTTTAATAAAGTCCATCATGTAAAAATAACAGAAACCGTATTTTTTATCACAGTACAATATAATTCAAATTAATAACAAAATCACAAACAAAAACAAGCTGCCTTTCCACTTAGAAAACTCTACTAAATACCTCTTGGGGAAACAGGAAAATGTAAACGTAAATTATAGAATGTCTAAAATAACGTTAATATAAACTACACATATATCTAATCATGAGATCCAAGTAAAACAGTACTCAGAGGAAAATTCATTGCTTTCAATATTTATGTTAAAAAAGAGATGATACAAATAAATAATTTCTAACTCAAAGGTAGAAATAAAATGGAAATTTAACTAAAATAAATAATAAGGAAAATAAGTAAAAATTACTGAGTTAGAATCAGAAAAATAAGACAACTAATCAATAAAATTGATTCTTTGACAATTTTAATAACATATACCAAACGGCACCTAATCTGAACAAGAAAAAAACAAGGGAGTACATGTAATCAAGTAAGAAATGACAAGGACAAAATAACCACTTAAATGGAAGAAAATTTAAAAATCTTAAGAGACAAATTTGCACAACTTTATGCAAAGTTCCTTCATGCACAGGAAACTAATGAAAAACAAAAAATAGAGTCCAATTTGAAAGATGAAATAAAGGTATCCAAAAGCTGTTCTCCAAACAACACAAGCCTCTGATGGTGTCTCAGGGGAAATGTATCACATTTCAAAAATCAGATAATCCCAATCTCACATAAGCTGTTCCAGAGCATGGAAACAAGGAAAATACATAGGTACCTTTTTAAATGAAATTACTATAATATATATACCCAATCTGAAAAAAAAAAAAAAACTGCACAAGCAAAAACCACCCAAATCAAACTTCATATATTATATTGTGTTTGTTTGCTAGGGCTGCTATAACAAAATACCACAGACTGGGTGGTTTAAACAAAAATTTATTTTTTCACAGCCCTTGAGGCTGGAAGTCCAAGATCAAAGTGCTTACAGGTTTGGTTTCCTCTGAGGCCTCTCTCCTTTGCTCACAGATGGCCACCTTCTTGCTATGTCCTCACATGACCTTTTCTCTGGGCACACGCACACACCTCTGGTGGCTCTTCCTTTTATTATAACAGGAGTCAGGTTGAATTAGAGCCCCACCCTTATCACCTCACTTAATCTTAATTACATCTTTAAAAGCCCTATCTCTATATGTAGTCGCATTAGGGGATAGGGTTTGAACGAACGAATTTTGGAAGAACACATTTCAGTCCTTAATAAACTCTTAAATAAAACATCGTCAAACAATTCAATGACACAGAAAAATATAATTATAGATCATTCATTACTAAATAGAGTATATTTCAGGAATCAAGAATAAAGTTACCAGCCAAAATGACAGAGGCAATATCCTTTGGATTCGAGCATTCTAACCTCTAGAAATTTACATGAAGATATTTCCTTACATATATAAAACAACATTTGCAGTTATTGATGACTGTAGTATTTTCTAATAGCATTAGACTGAAAACAACCCAGATGTTCATCAATAGGAGACGGTTCACATCAACTATGGCATCTCCTCAAAATGCAGACATCAAAGAAGTGAAAAGAATCTCTACATACTGCTCTAGAGTGATCTTTAGGACATATTACGACATGAAAAAGTAAAATACAATACAGTGCATATAGTATGCTGCCTTCTGTGTAAGAAGAGAAAAAATATACACATACGTACATGTGTACATAAGGAAAAAGTATATATAGAGAGATACACATTTATTTTTGATAAAAGAAACATCTATGAATTGAGGAAGGAAAAAGTGGAGGCAACGGAGATACATGAGACTTCTCTGAGTATGTCTATAAATATAATTTTGACCTTAAAACCATGTAAATATGGCACAGCATAAAAAACTAATTCAAAAAAATGCTAACTCTAAAGGTGAAAAAAATTTTAAAAGGTGAACTCAATTCTGCATTAAATTGGTAATATAATCATCTAGAGGAAAGATGTATTTTTAGTGCCTTTTGAATAAAACCCTCTTCACATCCTTTGTGGGATATAGTCTAAGGATAAAACAGAATCTTAAATCTCACTCACTGGTTTTATTTTTAGCAGCAACAATAATTCTATTATTTTGGGGGTTACCAAAACCAATTTCCGCAGGGCTTCGAAAGGTATGTTCAATGAGTGTCAGATTTAAAATCTGGTATTTCTTCATAAATGGCAACATTATAAGGTACATTAGAAAACAATTGGGAAAGAAGGGCATAAGACTAGTAATACTAGAAGTAGCCAAATCCTTAATATAAGAATGAAGAAGAAAAATCTAGTAACCTTTCTTTTTTTAACTTAAGTGAACAAGGTAGCAACTGTATGTAATTTTAAATTTTTAACTCAACAAATAGCTCAAGTTTTGAGGTTTCAGAAGCTGAAAGCCTTTGCTCAGCTTAATAAATGTGCTCAGCTTAATAAACACATAAATGTGTTTATGCTATATACTAACAATATTTGGGGAATTTAATGAATGTGTTAGTCTTTGTTCTGAAGGACACTCCATGATGCCATTTGGTGGCTACATAAAATTAATCTGGTCTTGACTGGCACCTTTTATTTTCCTAAATGAGATGAATGATTAGAATTAAGCAAGTTCTAGGATGCTTGGGTGGCTCAGTGGTTGAGCTTTTGGTGGGATAAAGTCCCACATCAAGCTCCCCATGAGGAGCCTGCTTCTCCCTCTGCCTGTGTCTCTGCCTCTCTCTGTGCCTCTGCACACACACCTCTGGCCGCTCTTCCTTTTATTAGAACAAGAGTCAGATTGAATTAGAGCCCCACCCTTATCACGTCATTTAATCTTAATTACCTTTTAAAAAAATCCTATCTCTACATGCAGTCACATTAGGGGATAGGGTTAGATAAAAGAAACCCAGGAATAAATAAATAAAATCTTTTTTAAAATATTTTTTTAAAAGAATTAAGCAAGTTTTCCACATATATTTGTATATGACATCCAGAGAATAATCTAAACTCTTGGGTTTCTAAGGAGTCCTCTTCTTATTTTGGAGACCACGCATATCACACAAGACAACAGAGGAAGGGAGTTTTGAATGACCAAGCTTAGATGATAGAATATGATGAAATCCTTAAAAATAAATAAATAAATAAAAAGATTCCACATCATTTTGGAAATTTAATTCTACAAACTCAAGATGGGAGAAACCAGATGTAACTGCTATTAATTTTATTTGGTTTTATTTAATTTTACCTCATTAATTTTTGGAGGGTTGACCACACACATTACAACGTAGGTGTGGAAAGATAAATATAGTCATATGCTTGAAGATGGGAAATGCTAGCCGGGCCAAGGGAAGTATTAACTCCCTTACTCTATACACTGCAGACCAAATCTAGACACTGTTTCATTCTAGGCATCCCGTTTTTGTTTTCGTTTTTGTTTTTGTTTTTTATTTTAAGATTTTATTTATTTATGAGACAGACAGAGAGAGAGAGAGAGAGAGTCAGAGACACAGGCAGAGGGAGAAGTAGGCTCCATGCAGGGAGCCCGACGTGGGACTTGACCCCAGGACCCAGGACCAGAACCCAAGCCAAAGGCAGATGCTCAACCACTGAGCCACCCAGGTGTCCCTAGGCATCCCATTTTTAAAATTATATTGATAAATATTGATGGTTCAACATTCCAAGCTCTTAGTTTATTGACCTTTTCATCTTCGATGACCTGCCTCCAGCTTTCCTTAGCTTCGCCCTCCCATGGATGGCAGGAGGCAGTGTGGGGAGAAATCTGTACATAGTTTATTTGCGTTGATTCTCTGGTCTTAAGCTACCAATTCCCAACCCTGGCTGCAGGTTAGTATTCCTGGGGAGGCATTAAATATATATTCATGTTTGAAACCCGCTCTAGAATAATTAAAATAGAATTGGCGTAAGTAAAGGGAGGAGATCTGGGCAATTTTAAAAGTTCCAGAGATGTTTCCAATGTGCAGAGAGGGTTGAGAATCCCAGTCCTACACAGATTCTAGGGGCTTTGTGGACAATGAGCAGTATTTCCCTGACAGTGATGGGGAGATCTGGAAAAGGTGTGCTGAGTTCCTAGATGTTAAGATTCTGATTTATTAAGACAATGTGGGAAAATATACTAAACTACTTAGGCATTATATTCTGGGTACTTTCTCAAAACATTAATTTATGCTCCAAGAATTTATTAACATCATTTATCAGAGAAGGGGAAAGAATACTTGGGCAATATTTTGATAGAAGCTTTCAAAGCCAGTACTGTAAATAAAATCGACGAGATGTGTTTTTTTTTTTTTTTTCCCCAGGTCAGATACTAAAAGTGTCTGGTGATTTACATATAAACATTTCACAATAAGAATGTGACCTAGTAGCTACCTCAGTGAAACACTTTTTTTTTTTAAGAGAGCTGTTTTAGCATGATAGTTTCAAATTATAAACATATACTATACAGTGAATGTCTTAGGGGTATGAAGGAGGAAGTTAGTCTCACATGCATAGGCTGATAGAAGAAGACAGAAAGGATGTAATTAAATGTAAAATAAATATATACTTTGTTTTCTTAAGAATGAAGCAAGTGGTAAAAACTGTGGTAGATCTGTTAATCTGTTGCTATGCCAACAGTAAAATTTTAAATGGATCCAAGAAATGGGACAATTTTCAGGAATATAAGCACAACCTTTTTCAAATAAGTAAAATCATATTCATATTATTCCCCCCAAGGGGATAGAGTCTTGAGGGAATTAGTGCAGAATTAATTGATCAGGGTTTTTTTTCCCCCCTCGTAACCACAGCAGGCATAAGGAACAGAATCTCACGCTATATTTTTCTGAGATCTAGATCTGGATTTAGGTTAAACTTTTTGAGGATTGTGGGCAGCACTGTTCCCCAGTGTGTAGGTAGCAGGACAGCATGTTTCTACCATTTTAAGACTGATTAACATATAACCAGAGACAAAAGTCAATAAATCTTCACCTGTATTTCTCAGCATAATACCAAGATGATATAGTTTACAAAAATAAAAACATCTTAATAAAATACATCTCATATGCAAATTACCAGCATCCTTTCCGAGTCAGACAAAGACAGGCATTATTTTTCCTAAGGAGAAACAAAGATTAAAATGAAGGATGACCCGAAATCTACAAATTATAGAAACTTAAAATTATAAATTCATTCAAATTCTATTTATATGAGATAGGATTTTAACAATCGACTATTCAGTGTAATGACCAGCTTCCTCCCTTCACAAGTAAATACAAGCATTTGGCTTTTTTGAGGGAAAGTTGTTCTGTTTACATTATAAAAATACATTTAGGAAAACATTTAGTACATCCAGGGGGTCTTTCCTTAACTATAGAGCAAGTCGGGAATAGATTGTCTCAGCAAAATAAGATGAAAATTTAGTTCAACTGCCTTTCCTGAAGGTATTTCTGTAAAGAAAGAATAGATAATTCACAGTAATTAAAAAGTATTTTCAATTAAACGCTTGTCTGTGTGGGTGAGTCTGCCTTATAGCCTATGAGGGGGAAAAAAAAAAAAAACCCTACTTCAGCTTCTTCCCAAATGTTTATTTTTAAATGACTGAAGTATCAAATGGAGCAACTGTGAACTACGATTCCTTATTATTTTTTTATTCTGAGGTTGAGAAAATATTGGAAAGTGGGTAGCATGAGGGAAGAAGTAGCATTCCTTTCTCTTCCATGAGGTTTCTATCATCTATCCTTAGTTTTGGCTGGACTGTTTGAACACGTAGAGCTTGCAAATCCACAAATATACCGTTTGAGTTCATCTTTAAATCCTGAGCATATTCGCATAGAGAGAGAGATCGCCTGTTAGCTCTTGGAGATCACCTACTTGTACTTTATTTTGTTTTCTGAGTAGCAGGTCACTACTATTACTTATATTAATACTACAGGGTAACTGACAGCTTTTTCATTACATTACAGCCCTATAGCTGTCAGTTACCGTGGCTATGCATTCATCTAAGAAATAAAAGCTCCGCTTATAATACCTGTTTCCATATTTAGTGTACATTATTTCTTGGAATATCTAGGTATCCTGGGATACAGGTGTAGCATCTGTTAGTTACTAAAAGAAATATGAGGTTTGGTGAACATACATGATCATCGTACTCTTAAACATGCCTGATTGTCCAGTCTTGTACCACAAACTGTGTCCTTTCAAAAACAGTAGCATTTTGGAAAAATGCTAATAAAAAAAAAAAATGGGATGCCTGGGTGACTCAGTGGTTAAGCGTCTGCCTTGCACCCAGGGTGTGAACTTGGGGTCCCGCGATTGAGTCCCACATTGGGTTCCCCACAGGGAGCCTGCTTCTCCCTCTGCCTGTGTCTCTGCCTCTCTGTGTCTCTCATGAAGGAATAAATAAAATCTTTTTAAAATGCTAATGAGTATGGTCGAATACATACAGGAATATCTGATCTTTACCAATGACTTCAATTTCTTTAAAAAGACTTATTTTCTATTCATGAGAGAGCGAGAGAGGCAGAGACATAGGCAGAGAGAAGCAGGCTCCCTGCAGGGAACTCCATGTGGGACTCGATCCTGGGTCTCCAGGATCACGCCCTGGCCCGACGGCAGATGCTCAACTACTGAGCCACCCAGGTGTCCCAGATTTCAAATTTTTTAATGTCAGAATATCATCTTTCTAAGCAGAGCCCTAAGTAATGACCCTGACTCTTGTCTCTCCCAGCCCCCTACATGCCTCAGAAATATTAGCACTTCTGCTAAGAATATTTTGAAAACCACTAGCCTTCATTTGCACCATATTCTTTCATCACGTTCTTTGTAAGTTTTCTCCTCCAATACGAAGTACTATATATTTCAATATGCAAATGTTTGACAACTTCTCCATCCCCTCAGTTGTATTAGTCATGTTTTATTCAACCTCTCCATATTCCTCTGTTTCCTCATCTATAAACCAGACTTTATAATAGGTCCTAACTTTTCTAAGTATTATATTTATACATGAAGTATGACATAAAATAAATGTTATCTAGTAGTTCATAAGCATATTTATATATTATATGTTTGTATGGTATAATACAATATCTTTTTATTTATTTGTAAAAAGTGCTGAGGATAATAAGCAATAAACACAGCATTCATCAATTACAAAAATAAATGCTTAAGTGGAGTTGATGCAATTGTATCAGTGTGAAAGCAACATATTTTTTTACAAAAGGACAAAACACTATTTTCTAATTTGTTTTTGCTTTTTAGTATTTTATCAGTCCATATTTTGTTGACTTCCACACTAGAGTTACACCAAAACTGAGTTCAAAAGAGTAAGGAAATGACCAATCACTGAGCTTTTGTCTTCCATAAACAGAGATTTCCAGAAGTCCAGAGTCTCAGCTGTAGATATGAGGATGTTTGGGGTTGTCTGTCCCCTAATTCTTGCCCTCAGTCAATCTCATCTGCTATTTTTCAGGCACACCACACTGTTGCCGGCTCTCATCGATGGTCTGTCAAGACCCTGAGGAGCTAAATATCATCTTTAAACCTAGTGATTTCAATGTTTACTCTATTTTCAGAACATTTATAACATGTTAAATATGGCAGCAGCCCTGGCCTTCAGAGACACCTCTGCTTTTACTTCTCTTTCCTACATTTTGTTTGCTTTATATCTTTTAGTAGAGACTGGGATCCTAATTGGCTTAACTCCTGGGATGATTCCAAGGATCTTTTTCTTGGAAACAGGTAAGAAGGAAGAAAAGTATTTGTGTCAAGAACTCCTTAGTGATAAATAAATAAATAAATAAATAAATAAATAAATAAATAAATAAAATACATGAAAGTAAAAGACCCAAGGGCAGAACAAAAGTAAGTATCTGGCTGCCAAAAAAAAGGTCAGATTATCTTTTCTTCTTGCATTTTTGCCATAATTCTAGTTATTTTTTTTTCTGTTCATCAGGCTATCTCAGAGATACCTAGTATCCTTGAAATGATTTTGAGAAGATTTCATTGTTGCTCAAGGTATCCCTCATTTAATGACAAAAGCAGTTCAGAACACAAAGCTAAGATTTTGAGGGATTCCTGAATAAAACCAAAGTTTTGTGTGAGAACACACAATGAACTGCCAGAATTTGGGGGGAATCTCACACCAAAATCATATTCCTGAAAATGTTATAAGTGGACCATCCATCTGGTATCTTGGAATTATAAATAGAAACCTTCCTACTTTCTCTATTCACTCAAAGGGTAAAAATAAAAACACAACAAACGTTTCAAAGCTAGGAGTCCTACTTTAATGTGCTAAAAAAATATATTTTTAATAAACACACTTAAAAAAAAGCTTTACTCTAGAGAAGACATCTATGATTGAATTGTCAAACTGGGAATTAATGAAAAAATTTCTAAATCCTTGTGTGTTTCTAACTAAGGGGAAGCACAAGTAAGATAAAGCCTTCAAAAATTTTATCTTCTTACTATATTGTGTCTGAATCATTGTATGGAAATGCTAACATTTTGGCTAATAATTTGAAGTACACAATTTAACGTTGATTCAACAAATGTATTTTGAGCACCAACTAGGTGAAAGTCACTGTGGTAGACAATGCACCAGACTTTGTGGGACAATGTGCAAATCATTTTTAATACCATTCTCTTAAGGAACAAATAATCTAGTGAAGAAAATATTATATGTTCACCAGTGATTGTTTAAGAATAATATCTGGTGCTAAGGTATGCACTAAGCACTTTACCTATATCAATGTATTTAATCCTCACTACAACCTGTTGTAAATGAGGAAACCAAGGCGCAAAGAGATTAAGTGACTTGTCCAAAAACCACAAAGCTATTAGTGATATGGCCAGAAGTGAACCCAAACTGTCTGGCCATCAGGTCCACACTTTGAACCACTATTCCCCTCTAAGCAAAATTATATGTTGTGTCAAATAGAAGTTAGTGGGCAATGAGAATAAGAAAGGAAACTAATAATCAAGGATCCATAGGGAAGAACATTTCTTATCAGGGTTGATCAGTTCCATTGTGATAAGAATTTGCAAAAGGCTCATAGAAGATTGCTTTTCCTTATAGTTCTTCGTCAAGTGTTAAATTTTGATCTTTTTGGTCACTGTAACAATTATATCCTATATGTATTAATCTGTATGAGCCTCACTAACAAAATACCAAAGACTGGGGAGCTTATGAGCAACAGTGCATAGAGGTTAGAAGTCCGAGATCAGGGTGCCAGTGTAGTTGGGAAGGGGCCCTCTTCTGAGTGGCAGACTTTGCATGTCAACTCAACATGGCTAGCTCTCTGAAACTTTTCTTATAAGGGCACTAATCTCATTCATGAGGCCTCTGCAAAAGGCCCCACCATCTAATACCATCACCTTGGGAATTAGGTTTCCAATGTATAAATCTGGGGAGGACACAACCATTTAGATCATAATACTGTGTTTCATAGTATTTCATGTTCACTTACTAAACGTAGGAATCATTATTTCCACTTTACAGGTGAAGAGACAAAGGCTCAAATAATTTAAGTATTTTTTTCAAAGTCCCAAAATAACTAAGTAAGTTGCAAAGAAAAGTTTCAAAGGTAAATAATTGAGTTGGACCTTAAAGACTAGGAGTATTTCAGTAGATGAGAATACAGTGGAATTTCAAGCAATGGTTCAATAAAGTACAAAGATTCAAGAGCAAGTAGGGTAAAAACATGCAAGAGGAAGTTAAGAGTAGTCTAGCATGGCCAGGAAAGAGGATTTACTTAGGAGATAAGCTGCTGGCTTTGGCTTCATAAATGGTCACTTTATGATGATGGCAATGATCCCCAAGAGAAAAAAAATCCAACAAGAAACAGGAAATATGAGTATGGGGCTCTGGAGAGTTGGTACCAGCAAAATAAAACTAGAAGTCATCTTGTGAAGCATAACTGAAGCTGTGGGACCAGACAAAATTACTAAGGGAGAGAATGTAGAGCTAGAGTTATAGTGGGGAGTCCAGGGGACAGGTCAAGATGCAGGACAGGAGAAAGAAGAGAAAACCATAAGTAATATAGAGGAGAAATAATCCGAAGACCAGAAAATAGATTAATAGCAATGTCCAAGAAGGTAGGAGAAGATTGCAAAAAGGACAGGGTAGTCAGGTCAGAATGTCAAATGCTATATTTTTTAACACACACACACAGAGCTTGTGCTTTTAGACAAACAAAAAAATTAAAATGTCTATCTACATTGATTCTTTAAATGTCATTTACTTAGAATCATATAATCCATCCTGGGAAACAATTTATAAAATGTTATCAACAAATGCATATGGACTTGAAGATATCCCTTGTGAGGAAGAAAATTAAAACATCCTTATGTTCACCAAAAAAATATTATGTGAGTTTTATAGGAATCCTAGGCACAGTAAAACTTAGTTTTCTCTGATGTACATCTAATAATGTAGACAAAAATCAGTATTTTCTCTAAAAATAGAAGTCTTTATTAATAGTATATCATGTGACCTGGCCTTCTGTTAATCAAAATGTAGCCATGGTACACATGCAAATATATGCATATACTCCAGTCCTATATTCAGATAATTTTTCTCAAGTCAGTAGAAATCACCTTAGGGAAAAGAACTTCAGCCCTGGTCCTCTCAAAGTTTCTTTTCAACTTTTTGGAGCTCTTGCCAAAAAGAAGAAAAAAAAAAAAAAAAAAACTATGAGCCTATTGTTTTCCAGAGTTTCTGGTTTCTTTCTAACTCACAAACGCTCACACATCCTAACATCGCAATGACTTGCTGAATCCTTAGCAATTTGAACACACACACTAGAGCTCAGATGTTAAAATTATATTTACCAAGTTCAAGAGGATATTTCAAAGACAGAACTCGAAACACTAATTATACATCTGATTTTTCAGTATCTTCTTCTGTCCTCTGTGCAAACTTGAAATATTATTCTCAAAATGTCACCTCCATTCTCTCTCTCCTACTTAACCATCCTCTCCCTCCCTCCTTCTTCCTTCCTGTTTTTCTGCCTTTGTTATTGTGTGTAAAATTGAACATATACATCACATTGATATTTCCTTCCTAATGATAGCAACATTTATTCCTGGAGGGTTTCTTAGCTAACCTATTTTACCTGTGGCGGTTTTAGGTAAATCTCAGATTGGAATTTCTATACCAATCTAAATGGATCCTTTCTCATCTTGCCCCTAGGCCTCTGAGGTATGGAATCCACGGTGTGTTCTGATGCTATTCAATGATAAGGCAGGAGCAGAGATTAGATACGTTCTGAACTGTATTCATGTTCTCTCTTTTTAGTTGCCTAGGAGAAGGAAGAAATCTTTAGAAAAATATTTCAGAAAATCTTTTCTGAATTGATATGTAGTGCATTTCGCCTTTTTTATACAAGGTGACAGTGTGTGCGAGATGTAAAGATGAGTTTGCTCAGGCAATTACCCCTTGTTGATAGCAGATTATTTCCTCTGGCAAACTCGAAAATAACTTGTTGGTGTATAAGTTACTGCTGTTCTGGGGATGTAGTAATTTACTCTCCTGCCTTTTTTATGAGCACATTTATTTTAATCAGTAGAGTTCAGAATAGCTCTTTTTCATCGAACTCCATCTCTTTTGGAGTTATGCACCTTCTAAAGTATAACGAAGGAAGGTCCTTCTGCACACACCAGAGAAAAGAGGCTTGATATATTACTGAAAAAATGGTCTTTGCACAGGAAATCATATCCCATGATCTCTCTGCCCATGTTAAAAACACATTTATTCACAACAGCTCCAGCCCATATTATTTATTTTTATTTTTTTTTTATTTTTACAAAAACAATGTCTCACAGAGCAACTCAACTCAACACTATCATTCATTCTGGGGATTGAAAACAGAATACTTACACATGTTATGATGAAGAAATATGTAGAAGAATTCTTGGTTGGCAAGACCGATACAACTTTTTTTTGAGGGACAATTGACATATAGTACCGTACTAGCTTCCTTAACATTTGTCTACACTGTGAGGTGGTTACCACAGTAAGTCTAGTTACCATCTGCCACCTTACCAAGTTAATACAGTGTTACTGACTGTATTCCCACATGCTGTACATTACACCCCCATGACTCATTTATTTTATAACTGGAAGTCTGTGCTTCTTAATTCCTTGCACCCATTTGGCACCCTGCACCCCTCCCTCCCACCCACCCCTCCTGGCAACCACCAATCTGTTCTCTGTATCTGTGAGTCTGAGTTTGGTTAGGTTTGTTTGCTTGTCTTAAAACTGATACAGCTTTTAAGAAATAATGCAGGTCATATACTTTACTGAATGTCTGTAGAATAAAAGCAAACTGGAGAGTTTTACTCCTTTTACCATTTTGCAGATGAAAAGGAAAAGAGGCAAGAAAAGAGAAAAAAGGAACGGTGGCATCCAGGAACTTTGATGAGCATCAAACAAATACTTTAACTATGATCCCTTGCCTCTCCTATTATATGGCCTCTCCTAAGAGGAACTCTTAGCCATTCCTCCTGCAGAGTTCTTACTACTCCTAATAGAGTTATAGAGAAAGCAAAATTCATTTTCTAATATTAATCCCTGGGTGGTTGAGTATAGAAAAATCTAGAAGCTAGAAGTCTAGAAGAATGCTTTACTTACGATGAATGTTCAGTACTTGAAAAAGAAGTGAATTGTCTATTTTTTTTGTAACATCAACAACATTAGCAACTTCACCACTCAGGTCTTTCCTAGAGAATGGCAAACCTTGACTGATGGAGCAAAGACACCAAAAGCTAAGAGCGTGTATTCTTGACAGTATCTGCTGCTGATCACTTATGTTTCTGTTACTCTATTCTCCCTAGTCATAAAACACTAGGTAGTAATTTCCCTCTCATCTTGAGAATTATTAAGAGGACAAAGGAAACCTAAGAAACATTTGGCTCTCTTGAAAATACAAAGAACGTAATTTGAAAGCATTACTTCCTTGTATTTATTCCATGGAAATTTTTCATTCAGGTGAAAGCAAAATATCACAAATTATTCTCTTGTTTAGAAAGGAAATTGAGAGAGAAAAATCAAGAATTGCAAGATTATTTTACAGATCGCTCCGTGACTCTTTTCATACAAAACATATCTTGGCAAGTCAGTAGTATATATGAAATCACCCATGCAAACTCATAAAGCCAATTCAACATAGATCCACATCAGCGATAACGTTTTCACCTAGAAATCGCATGCATTTATGTTTTCAATATATTAATAATTAAACAGAGTAGCAGCAAGTTTTTATGGGGGTTGTTTTGTTGTTGCTGTTGAAGAGGAAATTTTCTTATGTGTCTAGCAACAAATCTGCTTCCCATACCTTAGATGATTACAAGGAGACAGATCAAATCTATACTGAAGCAAAACTCCATAGCTTTTTTTTCCCTAGGTTTCACAATTACTGAGTTTGTACATCTATTCTCCTTAACAAGATGTTGTCAAATCTGCAAATATATATTAACGGGATGCTCGGTTTTCTTTAATATAATCCCCCTACAAGAGAAAACAGAGAATGATAATTTCACATACATTGAAAAAATAGCAAGAACTATATTACTACTGTATTGATATATATATCAATAATTATGCTTGTAACTAACTTATTCAGTAATTTACCTAATTTTAATCACACAGCCTTTTCTGATTCCTGATGAATCCAAACAATTTTAATTTTCATGTATTACAAATGCCACGCCTATTTTTTGACTGATATTAAAAGTAATGAAATATTGAGAATAATTTTAATGATATAATTGTCAAGCACTTTGCCCATAAGAAGCACCATACAATTCTCACATAATCAAGAGCAGCTGAATTAATTATTTAATGTGGAAATTCTGGGAAATTAAAATTCCTGGGAGATTTTATTGGGATTACCTCACCAAATGAAGTCAAAAAAAGCAAAAAAGTATCACCAAAAGAAAAATAGAACTTCCTCATAAAGATCCCAGGGAAAAAATTTACTGAAATAAATTTAAGAAACACAAAAAGTCACAGACTGGTCATTTTACCACAAAACCCTACACATCTCATTTATTGAAAAATGTAAAGAACCGTAAATCACCTCTAAAAAATAGTTTCCTTTCTTCCGCTCTGGAAGTGATATCTACCCTGACACCACCTCTCTAAGCAGTTTTGCCAACAAGAGAGCTAGTTTAATTCCACCCCAACTTTAGAGAATGTAACAATCATCAATAGAGTTAATATTGGTCCTAATATTTATCATCAAAATCCCAATAATGTCAAGAGTTAAATATTAGCCCTAAAAAAACTTTAAATGCTATAACTGTCTGGACAATTTTTTTATGTTTATCAACTTACTTAAGGCAGATATTTATGTATAAGAATTAAAATCATATAAATTGAAAAGATGCTTCTACATTACCAGCACTACCTTGGAATACTTAATATTATCTCCATAAGAGTTACAGATTTAAATACCACCAGTTACATTCTGATCTGTTGAAAAGTGAGTTGGGGGTGGTGGGAGATGGCTAAGGACAATACCAAAACTAATACATGGAACATTTTGCATCAAAAGAGGATTTTCCGGGCAGTATGGGCAAAAAGTCTTCTGAAAAAGAGAATGTATGCAATAGAGCTTCACCCAGGGGCTGTGTGATGAAGAACTAGGCTCTGCTATTGATACTTTCTCTTCCTGCTGGTTGTTTTTTGACTGATGGTGCCTGGGACAAGTAGAATCAGCTTCAGGAAAAACTCCATCTACTGGAGAAAAAGAAACTCCATCTACTTAGTGATTAAAAAAAAAAAAGTCTCTGAAGCCAGGCAGCTTGGGTTAGAATCCCAGGATCACCCCTTCCCAGCTTGTGACCCTGAGCAATTTGTAGAATATCTTAGCTTTGATTACCTCTTCTATGATTTAAAGAGAGAGAGAGAAGGGGGAGTGGGTGGAGGAGAGGGTACAGGAGGAGAAAGAAGATGGCTCCCCATCTATAAAAATGGATCATAGCCTCATTTGAAGATCACATAAATTATTACATATAAAACTCTAGAATAATGCCTGGTAGATAATTTCTCAACAGATGTTCACTAACATCTCAAAAGCAAAAAATTGGGCAGGAGAAAAGCAGTAGTGGCAGCAGCAATAAACGACTTCCAGAGAACATGACATGGTTTAGTTGGGAGGGGCTATCATCGAAGGAAGAAGCATAACAACTGGAGAGTCAAAAACAAATCTTGAGGTCTCATCTGTCCCTGGTCCTGCCTTGCTGCGTGGCCTTGGGTACATCACAGGCCATTTGTGCACTCCATTGCTCCGTCTTATCTATTTCAATTTGAGAATTTCTAGGCTCTCTTCCAACTCTAAACGTGTACTTACCTAGGCTACCTGGGGAAGAGTAATGTGGCAGCTGCTGCATGGTGCATGCTCAGAAGGATGAGTCCTTTCCACGTGTTGGTTTCTAGCTCTTCAAGGATTCAGACAAGCAACCAGGAGCATGCAGAGGGAGGGATATCACAATGAAACAGAATCAGGCCCTCAGATGGAAGGGCACTGGACTCCCGCACTCTCAGAACTGCACGTGTGTATTCTTATGCAACTGTACTAAAGAGTGGTACACCTTACCTTGGTGCTCTGATAAAATAAATTCCCACCACATAGTAAATTTTTAAATTGAGACATTTATTCTATTTCATTATAACGTGTGAATTGTTACTTTACACTCCAGTGCCCAGAGGTAAATTGAAGATGCACATCCGAAGTGAAACTACTCTTCTAATAAAACCACTGACATGTTAAGAAGGTTCCCATTTTAGTTATTTATGCTGTTTTCTTTCATTTTTAAAGATGACACTATCCTTTATTACACATTCTGAATATGTGTGTTATACTTGTACAACATATTTTCTTTCCATGACCCATTAAAGTAGCATAATGCTTTCTATATTCATGCATCTCTTAGCACACAACCTATAGTTTTAAATATTTTTGCATTCTTTCTCAGAGGGAAAAAAAAATGAGTTTTGTAGTGAAGAAAAAAACTTGGCCAATTATGTCATTTTTATCTCAGTTTCAACTTAGCATTATCTTAGGCTTAGTAGTAACAAATGATAAAATGACAAATAAATTCTGACATTCTCTGCATAATCTACATTCTTGGCCATCGACTCTTCATTTTACCAGCCTCTTAAGAAATGTTTTTTAGAAAAGAAAAAAGAAAACCTCACACATGACTGCCAATCTAACCCATTCCATTATGTGTGTCATGCTGCCGAAACGAACTTGGAATCTAGAAGTACCAAGTGCCACAATTCGTCTCCTTGTGACTCACAGCGCCAGATGACAAGCAAGCCTCTGTCCTCCAACAGCACCAGCAACAGTGGAGGATCCGGGTGGGTGTTCGTGGTGTTGTGAATAGACCTGGTGGGAGGCAGGAATCCAAGGCTCAGGCTTCCGGCACGTATCACCATGCTGACAGATGGCATATTCTTGGCCAGGGTCCAAGGACCCTGGTCACCTAGTGAACTTTCCCTGACTCCATGCTATGTCAATATCCCAGACATCCAGTGACACAGACCTTGCTTATGAATCACTCTGCTAGAAGCTGCCTCTATGTATGTTTTCTGAATGAATGTTTGTAAAGGTATTTTGCCTGAACTAAGTATGACTCTTTAGCACTTTGTGACACAATTACCATGGGTTGTATCAACAGACAAAGTGTGCTTTATAATTTAGTCCTAATGAATTTTTTGACCCATAAATCAATGAACCTGTTACAGATTGAATAATAATATTTGCTTCCTGAAAGCACGTATGATATCAACAAGGTCGCAGTTTACTGTCATTTTTAATAGGGGGAAAAATGTACTCAGGGGGCATTTAACATATTTTGACAAGGTGACCCACAATTATCCATTAACATTGTATTTGTCTAAGCCCTACTGCATTGATATGCAGGGACCATGTAATAGTTCATTGATGTCTCACATGGGGGTGGGGAATAAGGCAAGTGGGACCTTTCCAAGGTCTTTCACAGCCAGAATGTATCTTGCTACTGCTGTATTGATTAAACATTTGGATAGTTAATCAACACAGCTCAGCCCTTTTAACCTGTCATAGGCAATATAGCAAAAAAAGGAAAGAAGGGAGGGAGGGAGGGAGGGAGGGGGGGGGAAGGAAGGAAGGAAGGAAGGAAGGAAGGAAGGAAGGAAGGAAGGAAGGAAGGAAGGAAGGAAGGAAGGAAGGAAGGAAGGGAGAAATGCCTGGAAGAGAAACCATGAGGATATGTTTTTCTTATTTTCAAATATGGCAGATAAAGTACATCTTTCCAGACAATAGGACCATAATAAAAGATTATAGTGTTCAACATGGTCTTGAATAAAAAGCTATCTGGACTTTTTTGCTTGACTTGATTTTCCAACACTTTAAATGAATTAAAAACCTTACACTCTTTGCCAGCATCACATTGTGTTCTTTACAGTCAGCTAAATCCTTGCTTGATTCCCTCTTCAGATAGAATATTCCTGAAATTCAAAACAGACCTAACTGGAGCTCCCCATTTGGGACTCACTGGTCTATTTCTACACTTAGAATTGCTTTTCTTGTCACATGTACCAATATTCTGATATCTTCTTCCCTTATGTCCCATCTCATCATCTCAGCACCTCATATCCTCTACGAGGTATATAAAGGTGTCTGTATCAGTTTTTCTAGGTATAAAACACTCAGTTTTTCTTTTATTTCCTCTCCTATATCTTTTGCCCTTTGACCAAATTTTTTTTTAATAACTGAGCAATGATAATTCTTCTGTAGATCATCAATCCCTGCCATTCTCTTCTTCAGCTTCTTACCAATTGGTAAGGAACAAGGTCATATAGCACTCGCCTCACATTCTGCTGAAGAAATCTGTTTGGGATTTTAAATTATGCCCTCAGTTCTACACACATAATAATTCATGTTCAATCGTGGTTAGTTATACTCTAATTTACTTCACCTGTTTATTTTGCTCAATGGTTTCTAACACTGAAAACATTGTATCCTAAAGTTGGCTGATCATAAGAACTACTAACTCTAATTAGACCTATTTGATTATAATATTCAAGGACAGGACCTCAGAATGTGTAGCTTAACAAAAAGCCTAAGAGAGTATTAGGATCAGGAAAGTTTTAACCCATTCTTTCATCTGTCTGTTCCACAAAACGATAAATAATCCAGCTGGTTTTTTTTTAAAGAATTTAGTTCAAAACTGCTCTGTAACAAGATTCTTATCCAATTAAGAAAACTTATTGAGCACTTTCTAGCTACTATAATTTACACAAATAATCACATTCACCTTGCTAAATTCATTCTATCTGATTTTTGTTTTTCATGGTTGTGATACACATGATCATGTACATGTGATTATTTATAAAGATTGTAATGTCTATTTTGAGAGAAGACTCTCTCTCCTTTTCTGGTTTCGATGAAACAAATTGCTATGTTGTGAGTTGCCATACGTAAAGGGTCATGCATCAAGGAGGAGAAGATAGCCCTCCACCAACAAGCAACAAGACACTGAGACTCTGAGCTTGGCAGTCTACAAAGAATCAAATACTGCCAATAATCATGTGAACTTGGAAGTGGATTCTTCCCCAGGCAAGTATCAGATTAAATCGCAGCTCCACCAACACGTTGATTATAGCTGTGAGATCCTGAAGCGAAAAAGCTAGCCAAACTGTGCCCAGATTCCTAATCTACAGAAACTATGAGATAAAAAATGTGTTGTACTCATTGCTAACTTTGCAGTGATATTATTATATAGCAACAGACAGTAATACAAGTACTTTATAGCCTTTGTTGTTTTGAATCCCATGCCCTTTGAAATGTGGGAATTCTAATTTAATTACATAACTGACCAGCACTACCATTCCTATTTACCATCATCTGTGCATTTACACTACATTCTAATGTGTACCACATAAAGTAGGTATTTTAACCAGTTGTGCAATAAAAGTAACATCCCTGTGTATTTCTCACTTGCACTTACTCCTAAAAGAAACAGCCTCATCATTCATAAGCTGAATCGCACAAATGAGTTTGCTTTCAGAGGTTTGAGTTAAATGAAATAACTCAAAATGAAATAAAGCAGACTCCCCGTTTATCAAATTTAGGAAAATAGGCTATTCTTTGTACGCAGATATGACATTGCTGATCTAGCCAATTGGGCTATCCTACTTTCAGTGTGCTTTTCCTAGAACTCTTTCAAGTTCATCAGCAGCCTCTATGTGCATCATAAACCCATTATGACCAATGGGTGTATACATTTGTAAAACACTGCTTACAGATGACCCTTGGGCAATAACCCAAGGCTTCAGGCAAAACTATTGACACAATTTGGAAAAAAAAAAGTCATCCTTTGTGTAGTACCTTTATCAGCCTCAAAGAGGAGGGTACAAGTAGTGGGCAGAGATAATACACAAAATGTATACTATGCAGCAAACTCATGATCATAATGGACAGTTTCCTCAGTTTGCTAAAAATAGAAATCCCTTTGTGTGTTAATTATCTCCCTAAGGTTTAGAATAAGATGAGAATCTTTCTTAAAAATAGGTCACTATTAACTGGAAAATATGGTTCTAGTCTTAAAAAAAAAAAAGACTAGAAATTAGTGGTGGGCATCAATTTCTTGTTATTTATGAGAGCACTTTGGGAACAAAGTCCGTTGAGTCTTATTTCCTTTTATGGAAACAGACACCATTATTCAATTTTGTCCTATCTTTTTATTAATAGGTGTAAAACACCCCGAGGGAGTTCCAGAGCTGCAGCAGAAACCAGGAACAATATAATAATTCTACACCTATAAACTCTCACTAAGCCTAAGAGTCCTCCAAACCACAGGGAGCCTCAGCAAGTCTGTTAGACTGACTCTGCCTTCTGAAGGGACAAAATGACAATATTACTTGAGCAGTGGCCTCTTAGCACAAGAACTTACCACAGTATCTCACATTTGGTTTCCTTATTTTGTCTTAATAATCCCTGCTGTACCCCGATGTTTATAGCAGCAATGTCCACAATAGCCAAACTGTGGAAGGAGCCTCGGTGTCCATCGAAAGATGAATGGATAAAGAAGCTGTGGTCTATGTATACAATGGAATATTACTCAGCCATTAGAAACGACGAATACCCACCATTTGCTTCCACATGGATGGAACTGGAGGGTATTATGCTGAGTGAAGTAAGTCAATCAGAGAAGGACAAACATTGTATGGTCTCATTCATTTGGGGAATAGAAAGGATAGTGAAAGGGAATAAAGGGGAAAGGAAAAAAGATGAGTGGGAAATATCAGAAAGGGAGACAGAACATGAGAGACCCCTAACTCTGGGAAACGAAGGGGAGGTGGGCAGGGTGAGGGGGTGACTGGGTGACAGGCACTGAGGAGGGCACTTGATGGGATGAGCACCGGGTGTTATTCTATATGTTGGCAAATTGAACACGAATAAAAAATAATTTAAAAAAAAATCCCTGCTGTAGGTATTTCCTTTAAGACACACAATTCTGTAGGATAATGATATCCCAAACTTAACTTGCTAGTGGAAATAATTTTTTAGATTCCTATCTTCTAGGTTGAAAGTAGGAGTCAACAGAAGATAGTGGCTTATTGGGCAAAGGAAAGAAAAACAAAGCCATAAAAAAGCTAGGGGAGCCATAGAAATCAGAGAAAAATCATAAAGGAAATTTGCCTGTCTTCACTCTGGACTAGCCAAAGAGATAACAAAAGATTTTTTTCATATTTTACCTTAAGAGTCTTTACTGACCTCAATCCTTTCAAAACACTGTATTCTTTTGAAGGGTTAGTCACAGATAAGAAGTCTGATGGTGATGTTAAGGTCTACTGTAGTCACGATACATACTAAGGAATAAAACTTGTGAGTAAAACCTCATACAGCATGTAAAGATTAAAATAGAATAATTCCCATTTAGCTATGCTACTAGATGAGAAAGCTTGGAACCCAGATTCTGCACCAGATAAACTGACTGACCTTATCTACTACTTAATGAATCCTCCCTGATGATGAATTGGGGCAAGATAAGCAGGCAGCCAACAATCTAGAACATTGATCATAAGGAGATAATTTTACTGAACTACCAAAGTTCACTCAAGAAAGATAAGAAGCTGAACCCCTGTCTCAAGAGGTTACTATCTGAAATTTTAAGGATATCAGTCAACTTTCTCCCTTTGAAGCAGAAGGAGTAAAAACAAATAAGCAAACAGATGACGGTAGCATGGAAGGTGAAGAAATTGAAAAGGATGAGAGTAGAGCAGAAATATTTTGGGAGAAACCCAAACTTTAAGATATTTACAAATGTTAAGATTTTTATTAGAAACTTGTTATGTAAATAAGGTGGAGCAAATGGCCCCACCCCCAAAAAAAAAAAAAAAAAAAAAAAAAAAAGAAACTTGTTATGTATAAATTTCATTGGATGAGCATTTTTGATGATATCAAAGAAGCATTCTCTGATATGATCTCTGAACCAAAGAAGCTGCAATCTTACTGGTGAGATATGAGACTATTACTAATTTTGCAGTTAAAATATATTAACAGAACTGCAATTATGCCACATGGCCCAACCAGGAAGGAACAAACCTTGATGACATACCATTTTATAACGGATGCTTCATCCTGGCCTGTAACCCCAGACTCCGTCATTTGAGTCCACCTGAAATGTGAAAGGCTATTCATCCTAGGATTTGCTTTTTAAATGATTTTTAAAATAGGTTGGCCAAGGATGACCTATACATATGACAAAATGAACACGCTATACTTATTTTAAAGGTTTACTTGTGCATAGCTATGTACCAAAGAAAACCACAAATAATATAGATTACTGTTTTGGTATTAATCTAAGGAAGTAAAAATCTTCACATATAATTGAAAGGATGCATCTCCGTGGTGACTTTGCCCCCCAAATTTTCTCCGTTCATAGTCCTGTTTCATTTCACTTGCTGATAGTTTTAAATACGCCTACGTATGTGACCTAAGTGGTTCCACACATTGTTCCATTTTGTCCTGTGTTGGAATATTGCTACCCTCTGGTCTCACTCTCCAGGGACAAGACAAGCTAGTGTGCAAACAAAGCAGACCAATGCCAATGTTTTAGGAGCTGAGTAAAATGAAAAGGAATGCCTACCGACATGAAAATCAGGAAAAGCAGAGTCTACAGTCATACAGAGGTGAGAATAAGGAAACCAACATGGAGAAAAATGTAAGAGTCTGAGAAGTCAAGGGGAAGACAGCTAGAGGCAGACAGCAAAGACAGGAGCGTTACAAGCACAGAAAAGTTAGCACCAATAAGTTGCTGTCACTGGCCCCTGGCTACGTGGTGTGAGACATGGTATAGTTCATTGGTTCATAAACCTGGCTCTTCTTTGGAATCACCTAGGGAACTTTCAAAATTTGCATTCCCTGGCACCACTCAAGACACCTTATGTCAGAACCCCTGGTATTTGGGACACAGGCAAGCAGTAATTTAAAAAGTAGCTGAGGTGATTCCAATGTGTAGCCAATGTTGAGAACCACTGGTATAAATGGATATACAAAGTGGATTAATTTCTTTTAGTGGGAATTAAAAAGCAATAAAAAAAATCTCAAGTCTTTCTGCAATTGTTTTAAGTTCACACTTGAAACAGTCTTCAACATCTGGGTTTTTATGGCTCTTCTGCTACTGCTCTCAATCTGCTACTTGAAACTTGAAGATGCTTATTCCTCCTCCAATGCACACCCTTCAAATGCATGGCTGTCGTCTGTTATGTTGACACCGGCTTTTACTCCTTCTTTTTTTATCTGCTTTTCTGCAGCATCAAGAAGAATAATATATGCAAGCCAGTGTTTGCGGGTAAAGGGAGCAGCCAAGTTGAATATTACTCCCCCAAAATATCTCAGAGTCTCAACTCTAGCCCCCATGCTACTTTGTGCATGGACCCAACATCCTCCCTGACAGCAGCCAGCCAGCAATAGATGGGTGAACCATTTGGACAGCCATAGGCAGGCATTAAGTAACAAAGTCACAGGTAAGCAGACTCAGAGCGGCATAAACTATGTGCATAAATTCTGAATACAACAAAACTGGAAGGATAATCAGAAGAGCAGTTGGGAAGGGAGAATCAAAAACTATACCTGAAACAAATGATAAATCTGGGTCGTTCTGACAAAGCAAGAGTCACTTGCAAGGAACGGTAAATAGGCCACCCTTTGGTCTCAATTCCTTGTGCTCAGAAACCCATAAGGCATTCACTTCTCCTTGTTAAAGTTCTTTAGTTTTTCTGCCTTTATTGAACAGTCCCCTATCTTTTGATATTGTTCTTAAATTAAATCATAGAACATCAGGCTGCCTCATAATCCTCTATGCCATCTACATCCTGTGGTGTCACGTGTGATTCTAACCAGCAGAACTGGTATTTACCAGGTTAGCTGTCTGTAGTGCATTCCCTATTTGTCCATCCATTTTCTCTTTCTCTCATTTTGCCAATTGCTCAAACCACACTTGTTAGGCTACCCAATGGATGTAAACTCGATCATTAAGGACTCCTCTCCTGACTTTTCAAGGTCATCTTGAATTATAAGTAGATCTTCCAAGGTTCTTGTTACTTCTCCCAACTTAGAGTCTTCCATGAAACTTTATGAGCGTGTTCCATATTTTATCATCCAAGTCACTGATAAAATGTTAAATATTACCACCCTAGACAGACCCTGCAGAACATCATTTGATGTGTCCTTTTAGGTTGCCTCTGAAACATTAATAACTCCTCATTGAATATGATCCTTGAACCAGTCTGTACCCAACTAAGAGCCAGAGCTGTATCTCCCTAGATTGATAGCGCTATTTTAAATCTATATGCTACAACCCTGAGGAAGGAATTTTGTACTCTTCTTTTTTCTCTCTCGCAGAGATAGAAAAGATTTTTTAATTTTAGCAGCTTAAAACTGACCGGTCAACATATGCCAAACAATAACCCGGGATAATTTAGCACTGTTCATAAATGTGATATTTTCAAAAAGCCATAAAAAGAACTCCCCATTAATAACTCTGGCTATAAAGGTTCATCATGGGCTACTATTCTCACCTCTTTGAACTTAATGACAACTCAAGTCAATGCTCTCCTTTTTTCCTTTGTTGCAGCTGCTATTGGGGTGGAAAAGACTGTTGTTGGAAAGGACTGTTGTCCAGGCTCCAAGAAGTCCAGACAAGGTCTCCAGAGACTCTCTATTTTTCCTCCAGATCCTTTTACTGACATTAATGATGAAGCAGCTTTGTCTGTGTCTCTGCCTTGGTTAGCAGTGCCTTAGTGACAGGGCAGCTCCAGATGCATTAGATCAGCAGCTGATGCCATCATGCGAATGTCTAACACTTACTTTAGGTAGGTGACACTTCTTAATATTCAATCCTGTCTTCACAATGTCGACTTGTCCCACCACACACGGGTGTTCTTTTTATCACTGTTATTGGGATTGTTAATATTTTTGTTTGTGATTTCTCTAAAGGGCATATTTAAAAAAAACATAATTATTTATAACCTTTAATGCCAAGAGGGCAATATAGTATGCCTGGAAAAATATGCATCACAGAGTTATTGTTTAGAAATGGTAATTAATTTTACAGTCAACAGTAGTGTGACACACTGTCTCTGACTAGACGTCCACCGTGGCTTCCTGCCAGTCCTTTGTAAGAATATTAATTGACGTCCAGCACTAAGCAGCCTCTTTGCTGTGTTTTTGAATGAAACAACATGCTTCAGATGAAATAAATACATTCTAATCTCACATATTCAATATCAGGCTCTATGCCTTGATGTTGCCCAAATACAGTGCTTTTATAATATTATTTTTTCTCTTTTTTTCCCCAGCTTTATCGGAGGGGTGATTAGCAAATAAAAATTATGTTTTTAATGTGTAAAATTTTGTTGTGTTATTTTTTTTCTTTTCTGTTTCCTTTTTGTTCCTTCTCTTATACTGACTCTTAACATGTCCTTATTATTTGCCTTCCCTTAATTTTAGCTCTCTGCTTTTCTTCTAACTTCTTATAATATGTGGTTGTGGGGAATCTGCTGCAGCAAATACTTTGTGTCTCCAACAGTTCTGAGAAATTTGCTCCTGGGTTACTGCACTTTCTCTTTCCAAGATTTCCCAAGTGACAACATTCAACAATTTAAGTAATTTTATGAATGATGTGCTCATTAACATACCAAGGATGCCAGATTAGGTGGAATGGCCAGTAAAAAAAAAAAAAAAAAAAAAGACTAAAATTCAAAATGACCTTGACAGGTTAGAGAATTGGGCATACAAGCAGGATTTAGTTTCATGGGAGAAAATACATGATCATTCACACTAAGAGCAGAACACTGGGCAAATGGAGGATGACAAGGAATGGTCAGTTAGCTACAATGGGTGTGGAGTGGGGAGGAAGGGGGCCAGCTTCTATATAAAAGCCAATTGCCAGGATGATGAATTAGTGATGAAGAACCCAAGATACCAGGATGCAGAAATTGGAACATCACATGGACATGTGAAAAAGATACAATCTCTAATTTGTTAGATCTCTGTTAGGGTGTTTTTTCTAATATTTAGGAATCCACGGCTTATATGATAAGATTGCTGGAAAAACTTCAGATGAAAAAACAGCATTTAAAATGAAGGTTCCAAGGTACAAGTATATATGCTCTCCTTGTTCCCACAAAAATCAGGTGATAGAGTTCTTAATAGATTCATTTCCAATTTTAAAGCAAGCACAGTAGTCCTTTGTAATCGACATGGTTTCTTTGGAGAGAATTTTTATGAACTAAATTATTATTGTACCATCTGATACATTATTCACATAATAAATACAGTTTTAGATCTGGCTGTGAGTACCTTTCTTTTTTTTTTTTTTTCCTTTATACAGCAGTGGAAGACTTTCTTAATTTAAAATCTTTCAGGGACTCTCCATATTCAAAAAGAAAAAGACTGGTGGGGGATCTAGAGCATAACCAGCAGAGTCCACCTTCCATCCTGAGGAAAAACCTGATTCAAACTGAGGTCAGGAATGAAGGTGGGCTTCCTGAGGGTCAGAACTAGTTAGTGCTAATGACATTTGAACCCAAGTCTCTGGTCCAGTGGTTCAAGATGCCTTCTACTGAACTACACTGCCTCCTAAAAGACAGGTCCTATTTCTGAGGCATTCTTGCTTATCACAGATTTGTTTTACTCCTCATTTTTTACAGTCTTTTAAATTTCTTTTCTCATGTTCTTTCACTTATTTCCCAAAAGCCATTTGTTATGTAACAGATGCATATGTGTTCCTGTTTATAAATATTCTACAGTAAGTGAAGAAAGTATGGGGAAATGTTGGGGAAAAGGCGACCATAACCTTCAAACCCTTAAACTAGAAATTGAGAGTGTGCTTCGTGTGTGCCTCAGAGGGCAAAGGTCACCGAGGAAGAACCACCTGGGATTCAGGATCTGGTCTTGCATTGTCGGATTCCATCCTACCTGTTCTCCCCTCCATTTTCAGTCTATCCAAAATTAGGATGATTGGTGTTATGGAGGATCACTTGGGAAAAATCAGTAGGGCACCAAGTATAATTCTGTGATGATATTACAGTAAACAAGAAGCTTAAAATCAAATTCATTACCAGGGAAATGAATCCGGGGAACATGACTTCATTAAAAAGTATGACTTTATAAATAACTACACATAAACAGACTGCTTTGCCTTAGAGACTAATAGATTTCAAAATTATTATCTACTTAAAATATTTTACCTAAAAGAATTCACAATTAGCTTTCAATATTTAAACAGTACATTAGAAATGGAATGTTTATAAATATCAGAAATAAAACCTACTTCATTACAGTATGAACATATGCTAACACACCACACACCGGCTTTTGAATTTAATACTGATATGGTTTACTATATCCGTGTGTTTTTTTTTTTTCTTAACTGACGTAAGGGTTTAGATAATAGCTAATATAAATATATGAAATGTCAAATTTAGAAGATAGTGTTTAAACATTTGTCTTTTGGAGAGTATTGTTAAACTTAACTTTTATTAACTCAGGGAATCAAAGAGAAATATGGTGATGCTAGTGAACCTTTGAAAATCTTTTATTTTATCACTTTTAATGCATGTTTAATATTTAACATCCATCTTATTACAGACAGGAATTGTGAAATGCTTGTGCTGTCTCTAAACAGTTTTAAAGTTCAATGCACAGTCACAATTCAGAGGGGAGATTTCACACATTTATGGAAAATAAGCCATTTTTGCAGTAAAGTTGCAAAGTGTGAAAGAATTCTTGTTTTATCTGCCTTACTTATCATGTTTATGAGTTATTTTGCCTGGAAGTAAATTGACAAGTTGTCAATGAACAATAGACAGTGCCCCAGCTAGGCTTTTCACAGGTTCAGATGCCTTTGGGCAAAAGGGCTAAATCTGTAGTTGCAATCTAGCATATGGAGCACTGAAAAAAGTGGCAACAGGGTGAGAGACATTCCCTGCAAAATGCATGCGGCTCTTGCTCTCTCACCAATCTGCTTGGACCACGGTGCATTATGAATTCAGGTCCCGTCACCTTGCTGTCCATATAACAACTCATTTCTGTTATATCCCCAGTGCGCTTTGGTCCATTTTGTCACTTTAAACCATTTTATTCCTCCAAACAATTATTATTAAATATTCATCTTTAATAATAAAAAGCCACTTCCTCATTGTAGGTGACTGACTATTGGGAACTTCTCACAGAATCTCATAGGGAGAAAAACAGTCTCAGAGTCCCTTTTCTCTGTGGTTCTGAGTGGACCTTGACTTCCACCTTTGGCCACCACATAGTAGAATTACTTTATTATAACATTTCATGTCTTTTCCTCCCATCTCAATTTTCCAGAATGCTATTTTGAGCCTATTTTACGATAAGTCATACAGCTAAATAAATTACTGGAGAGCTGAGTGGTCTTTCAATAGATGGCACTCTTTGTTCTGAATCAGCACAAATACATTCTGATGCTGTACTCCCAGGCCAGTTCTTTGAAGCTCCTGCCCTCCAGGTAGGTATACCATTCTCCAAGATATAGTGAGAGATGTGGTTTAGGGTAAAAATTATGGCTGAGATTTCTACTCCCAAGAAACCAGGAAAACCACAAAAGACAAGCCCTTATCTGTAAGAGTCTGCTAAAAAAAAAAAGATAGATAGATAGATGATAGATGATAGATAGATAGATAGATAGATAGATAGATAGATAGATAGATAGATAAGGTTGGAATACAAAGAAAGTCAAGGCCATGGCCAGTAATCCATGGTGGTTGGAGTCTCAGAGCCAAGATTTTGAACGCAAGAGAGAGGATCAGAGAATGTCAGGAAGAAGCAATGTGGCAGATGACTAGGAATTTGTTGTAAAACCTAAAGGTGAAAAAAAAAAAAAAAAAAAACCTAAAGGTGATTACTACTAACCTTTATGGACCAGCCAATGTATGATGTATGGGGGGATCCACTGGCTCGAGACCCGAGACAAAGCAGGAATATATTTCTGTTCTCTAGAGGCCTCTAATTTACCATCCACCCCTCCTCTGTCCTATTTTCATATTCACTGACAATTTTAGCACATGGTTTGCAATTTTTTCTCAATCTCCAGCCATCATCTTGAATCACTTCCGTACCAAGTAGATGATACCTTCAGCTTTACCTGTAATTCTTTTCCCCGGAGGATCTTCTTCTAGCTCTATCACCATTCCATCTCAACAACTCAATGTCTTGTCTACACCCTGGACCTTGTCCTCACTTCTGATGGGATCTCCTACTCTCTCCACAGGGTTCTACCTTACCTCTCTTGCTATTGTATTAAAAAACACTTCTCAAACAAAAACTCCCCCAATGTCAGCCCCTTCCTATTTTTGTTCCCAACTCCACCTACCTTCCTTCCTGTTGATATTCGGTAATGAAAACATTACCAAGCCCCCCAAACTTACTTGCTCTCTACATGTAAAACATAAAGGAAAAGAACACCATCTTCTTCTTTCAGAAATTAATGGGCTCAAAAACTAGCTTTTGCCACTTAGGGAGAGCTGCTGCACCTCACTTTGTTCACCTGTAGATTGGACCCATCACCTAGCAAATACTCTGTTGAGAAACTGCCATCTCCAAAGACTGCCGATTGAATGAGATAATACAGATAATTTTCAGATCAGTCTCTTCCTCCCCCTCTCCTTCCCTTACTCTTCTACTTGTCCTCCAAAACCCTCATCAGGGATCAGTGCTTTTCTCCATTTTTATCTGCTCCTGTTCCTAGGTTGCTGAAAGCACCTGGGGAAAATCGAGGGACTGCACTATTAATTTTGGAAATTTAGGAACTCCCACTAATTTTTCAACACTAACCCACAATGATTGGATCTTTACTTGCCTCACTTTCTTCATCCTCACACCAGCTGATCCAACCCCTTTGCACTCTCCAAACCTCCATCCTGTCCTTAAGAAAATGGCTCTGCCTCTTCCTTTTCAGAGAAAATAGTCCAGTAGATCGAACCCACTCCGTAGAAGCAAGTTGTTCAGCTGTTCTTCCTGTTCTTCCTGTTACTACATCAGAAATTCTGATACAGGGACTTAGAGGGAACTCATCTGTACTTAGTTCCAGACTATGTTTTTCAGCATATTTTTATCAGCAATAAATTAAAACAAATATGATCTTTTTATGCCTACCTGCCAAATCTCAACTGTTTCTAAAGAGACAGATTTGATTAATTGGTACCAGAAATCCCAATAGTGAGGATTAAAAATTTTTGTAACTAAACACTCATCTTTCATGATTTAAAATTTAAAAACACGTCATTTATAAATTGCCCCATTTTCATTATAAATGCTTTATTAACACTGCCCTTCAGTTCTCTGTCTCCTTCTTGTCTCTCTCTCTATCTCTCTCTGTCTCACACACACACACACACACACATATACATACATATGCATACTACAGAAGCAGAGCTGATAAGCTGGACAATTTACTTATTTTGCATATCAAATTTGTTTGGGATAGGATCATACCCTTGAGTCTCCAGGAGTCCCAAAGAAGAGGCATTATGTGTGCCATTCTGGCTCATTCATTCAATATATTTATTTAATAAATATCATGTACCTACAATGCACAAGGCACTGTTCTAGGTGCTTGGAATATAGTGTTAAATAAAAGAGAAAAAGATCTCTGTTCTCATAGGACTTATATTCTCAAAGACAGACAGACAATGAGCATCAGGTATCTCAACATCCAACCCATTTCTCTCTCAATATGGATCTATCATCATCCATCTTCACTGTTTCCCTTTTTTTGGAAGTAGTGCCCTGGGCTAACCCTGCCATCTATGCTCCTTATACCATTCTGCATGCAGAGTTGCTACATAGAATTCACAAATACGTTAAGATGCTGTCATTGCTATGTGGGACCAATTTTAATGCACAAAGTAGGAAAAGTCTTATCTCTCCTTCTCTGTAACTTAAACTTTTCTCGGCCCTTGCTTTCAACATCTGCCCTTTGCCAGTCTTTGCAACAGTTTATAGAAATGAAGTGATTTATATTTTATTTCTTCCCCTTATCTTTCCTCTGGAGGTTGGTGCTAATAAATGGAGAAATGGCCAGGAGGGAAGAAAATGCCAAGGAAGGGAAAGGAGAGTTTGTCAAGAAAAACCTATAAAATGAAATATGTAAGCCAGATAAGCAAAGTTGAATGTTAATCTCTTTGAAAACAAGTATACTCTAGAATAATGTCCAAATTAATTAAGCCGCCAACAAGTAGACTTATAAAAATATGCTAATTACTTCCCCCATTAAAATAGTGTTATCCAAGGTAGATAGATTACCAAAGTAGTATAAAGCTTACTTAATCTTTACATCTAAAATATAAAAATTCATACCATAATTTTATCTCAGCCCTAAAAAAGGCATTCCATATCTGGTCTGAGGCTCCAGAAATCCCCATGCAGGCAGTAGCTCCTTCAGGGAAATTAGCAAAACTACACTTTAGCAATGGAGCTTTCCAGAAGTATCAGTGGGGAGAAAGGTGATTGCCCAGATGTCTATAGTTGTATCATTATAGTAAGTAGCGGCATATGTGCTACCTGTTGTGTTTGACTTCTTTTTTATCTTTTTCCTTTTCTCCCTTATCTAAATATTCCATTCTTTTCTTTTGGTTTTCTTCTCCTTTTCCTCCTCCCTTTGGATTTTAACTCCATTTTCCTATTTGCCTCCACTGACTCCAGAAAGGAGGGAGTTAAGTGAGATTATATGGTTGACTCTATTTTACAAATGAAAAAATTGAGACCCAGAAGGTTAAGTGACTTGCCCAATATCTCATAGTAGTTGGAAGCAGAACCCCAAGGCTAAATTGAAAGTCTTTTGAAACTGACCCTGCATTCTTTCCATCACACCCATAATCTCTGCCATCTCTGTCCTTCACAGTGCAGACTGGCTTTCAGACCTTTCGGGCATAATGAGAATAAAAGCAGTGAAGGGCTATAATAGCGGCAGGATGTGTGTCTCAGACATGTTTGGTGAGTGCAAGGAGCTCCTGATTTGCCCGCTCTTTCCTGCCATAAAAGGATGTCAGAAACCAAACCAAGCCCCTTGGCTGTGTTCCTGCTTGCGTATAGCTTCATCTTTATCAGCACCTCTGTCTCCCCTGATGCTGCTCTGCACAGACACGCACACACTCACCTCAGCACTCTACTGGATACCACAATCAGCCCTGCCCCCCTCCACTTTCAATTACCCCCTCTTGCTCTCCCCATTCTCCAGAGCATTTATCACCTTGCAATATACCAAACAAAATATGTATTTATTCTGTGTATTGCTCATTGTCTGTCTCTCTTTAAGAATATAAGTCCTATGAGGGCAGAGATCTTTTTCTCTTTTATTTAACACTATATTCCAAGCACCTAGAACAGTGCCTTGTGCATTTTAGGTACTTGATATTTATTAACTAAATATATTGAATGAATGAGCCAGAATGGCACACATAATGCCTCTTCTTCGGGACTCCTGGAGACTCAAGGGTATGATCCTATCCCAAACAAATTTGATATGCAAAATAAGTAAATTGTCCAGCTTATCAGCTCTGCTTCTGTAGTATGCATATGTATGTGTGTGTGTGCGTGAGAGAGAGAGAGAGAGAGACAAGAAGGAGACAGAGAACTGAAGGGCAGTGTTAAATAAAGGATTTATAATGAAAATAGGGTGATCCCTGGGTGGCGCAGCGGTTTGGCGCCTGCCTTTGGCCCAGGGCGCGATCCTGGAGACCCGGGATCGAATCCCACATCGGGCTCCCGGTGCATGGAGCCTGCTTCTCCCTCTGCCTGTGTCTCTGCCTCTCTCTCTCTCTCTCTCTCTCTCTCTCTCTGTGACTATCATAAATAAATAAAATAAATTAAAAAATTGAAAAAAAAGATTTAAGAAAATAGGGCAATTTATAAATGACGTGTTTTTAAATTTTAAATCATGAAAGATGAGTGTTTAGTTACAAAAATTTTTAATCCTCACTATTGGGATTTCTGGTACCAATTAATCAAATCTGTCTCTTTAGAAACAGTTGAGATTTGGCAGGTAGGCATAAAAAGATCATATTTGTTTTAATTTATTGCTGATAAAAATATGCTGAAAAACATAGTCTGGAACTAAGTACAGATGAGTTCCCTCTAAGTCCCTGTATCAGGATTTCCCATGTAGTAAAACAGGAAGAACAGCTGAACAACTGCTGACCTGCTTCTATGGAGTGGGTTCGATCTACTGGACTCTCTAAAAAGAGAAAAAAGAAGCTGTGATACTGGCAGAAAGATCTAAGAGAAACCAAGAGCCGGAGGTACATATGCTCAGTGATCTTTTCCTCCAACTCTGTGGGAGAGAGAGACTGGAAGCTTTCCTCCAAATAATACTTCCAAGAGGGCAAAAGTTCCTGTTTAACGGACCATAAATTCCTGAGGTTCCCTATGACATTTCACCGGGTCACAACTTTAAAAAAAGTAAAAGATTCTACAGTCATAAGGTGCCAAGATCATTTCAACAGTTGACCTCAGACCATGTCTATGTCGACCTCTTGATCCCCTCTCTTCAAAGGAGGAAACTGGAGCCAGAAAGCATCTCTTTACAGACTTGGAAACAACCCACTCAGGCCCACTCAAGAGCCATCTAGTAAACCCATATGTTTGGAGAAAGCATAGGTAACACTCCCTGGTATAAATTACAGAAAGTAAATAAAGGTAATGCAATCATGACATCACATCTAAGAGAAAAACAAATATCACAAGCAACAGGTGCAAAATTGTAAATGTTAAGGCAAAGCTAAGAGATGAAACCAGAAGTCTCTTTAGAAAATAGTTTGTAATCATTGCAATTTCCATTTTGTTTCCAAAACAGCTTTTTAAAAATTAGCAAATTTTCTTGACCACAGCACCTTGGTCACTACTATGAGAAAGTACATGGTTTGTTTGAATCCAAGAATTATGACACCAGAAGTGTTCCTTTGAGTATCGGATTCAATTCCAAGACCCAGAATTTCTGTGTTGACTCATTCATGGTTTCAGTTCATAGATACCATTGGTCTCTCTATTAAATTTTACTTTCCTGTTGTATTAGTTTATTGCTTCTTCTTTCTATAACAAAGTACCACATAATTAGTAGCTTCAAGCAACATGGATTTATTCTTTATAGAATAAATTTTATAAAGTTGGAGACCAGACATTTAAAATCAAGGCTGGTTCCTTTTGGAGGCTCCTGAGGATAATTCAATGAAGTCTTTTTTTTTTTTTTTTGGGGGGGGGTTCTTTTTTCTAGGAAGAAATGAATTACCTCAGTAAAGGATCTCATTAGGACAAGGAGAAAACTGATATGACTTCATTAATTACAAGAAGACCTGAAGTTCTTGATTTGTATGTGGTAGAAGAACAGTAGGATTGTTGGAAGAAGGACTGCAAAAATAAAGATATGTCTGGAATTTCCTAACTTTAATATACCAATTAAAGCACTGGCATATGAGAGTACCTTAATCTCTTCCCAGTAATCCATTTTTGGAGAGAAATTTCTCTGAAATGTCCACTTTCAAGCCTATATCATTAGTAAAGTCTATATTTAAAGACTCATATCTGATCCTAACTTAAAGACTGTCTTTAAAAATGAAGATAACTGCTATGGTGAATCTTCTTTTTAGGAAATAAGGTGGATATATGCAACTGTTATGGATGGTTTCATTGAAATTGAAATGATTGCATCTTGCACATACACACAAGTATTTCTGAGATTGCTGTGTGTTGGATCTAGAGAATGGGCATGATGTTCAAGTCGATAATTAAGATTGCCTCATATCATAGTGACTCAACTTCTTTTTAAAGTGGTAAGTTGAAGGGTTTCTCATCTCTGTTTTTTTTTTTTTTGTTGTTTTGTTTTTCATCTCTGTTTCTATGGCTTTTGTTGGCTTTGTTTTACTGTGAATTTCTAATTTGGTTCAGTTAAGAAGTACTATTGGAGAAGTTCATCATGAAATCCAGGTAATAGAGCATTCTAAACACATCATCTAAGAAATCCCCAGCATAGCAGAAATGAAAGACATCAGGTAACTCTGCAAAAAGAACATGTCCACACCTGGCACATGTACATTTCTGAACAGTGAATAAACTATGGAATGCTTGCATCTCATTTTTTTATCCCATTAAGACAAAGTGATAGCCACTACCAGGTTTTATGCTCAAACCTTGCAGGTTGGTAGGAGTTCAGGGCGGGGGGGGGGGGGGTGCGGGGGTTTAAGAGATTTCAATGAAAACTCTTTAGTTGAATGCATGTCAGAAAATGTGGGTTGGCATCCATCTCCTCAGTCATGTATCCATTCAGTAAACTTATCACTAATGCAGGTCTTATTTTTGTTTTAAGAAGAATTCCCCTGGGGCACCTGGTGGCTCAATTAAGCATCCAACTCTTAATTTTGGCTCAGGTTATGATCTCAGGGTTGTGAAACTGAGCCCCAAGAGGGCTCCATGCTCAGTAAGGAATCTGCTTGAGATACTCTCTCTTTCCCTCCCTCTCCCTTTCCCCTCACCCCATGCTCACTCATGTTCTCTTTCTCTCTCTGTGTGTGTCTCTCTCTCTAAAATAAGTATATAAATCTTTAAAAAAGTAAGAAAAAGAATTCCCTTTTTATCATAAACAGGTATGAGTAAAAGCAAAACAGAAAAAAAACATGAATTCAACACTGTTTACTATATAAAATTGATTGTGGGTTTAGAAGACCTTGGAATATAGAAATTAAAAAATTTTCCATGGGATCAAATAGATCTTGATTTTAATTATGGCTTGCCAGATTAATAAATGTACTTACTGTGTGATTTTAGGAAAGTTAGTTAACTCTCTAAACCTTGTTTTCCTCATCTACAAAATGGAGATAAAGATACATAATTTATAGGATTATAGGGTTATATAGCCTTGTAAGGACTAAATAGTATACATAAAAAGCTTAGCATTTTATCTCTCACAGAAAGAATACTGAAAAAAATATAATTCTTATAACTTTCAATATTATTAATAATAACATTTAAAAAATATTATTAAGTCTGCTGGACTGGCCTCTAATCAAATTAGACATTTTATTTTTGACACTTAATGAAAAGTCCAGGGATATGGAGACCAGGACCAATGTAGCAGCCACAATGTCCAAAATGTCCCAGGCTTCTATCTTGTTCCTCAGGCACCCCTAAGATATGACTCTTGTTCTCATGATTTCAAGATGGCTCCTGCTCCCTCCCCACTCCCTCTTCCAATATCACACCAACATTTCAGACAAGAAAAACAAAAAGGCCCATGAAAGTTAAATCTATCTCCCTTTTTAAAAGTTTTCAAAAAGCTCCCACCCAGTGACTTCTGCTTATTTCTATTGGCCAGAATCATATCACTCAGATGTAGATTCAGAGAAGTCTGAGATATATAACTTCAGAAAAGGCTAGGAAAAGTTTAGAGAACTTCTTAAATGAGCATATTGCCAGCACCAATAAAATCAGGATTCTATTAGTAAAAAGAAGGAAGCAAATGAACATTTGATAGGCAATCAATAGTTACTGCTGTAGTGTATTGATGACTATTCATGTCATATAACAGAGGAACCTAGATATAATAAAACCAACAGAACCAAAGTCCTACTCTCATGTGATTAGCACTCCTTTCCTCAACTTTTCCTTAACCACTGATAGGCTATTTTCCATATTTTTGTGGTTTCCTTGCTAATTGTTCTCTCTCTTCTTCTAAGGGACCCTTTAATTATGGTGACCCATTAACATTGAACAATAAGGTTCAGTCATGGCTCTCTGGATTCCCCTGAAGGAACTTGCTTATCCAATTTCTCACTGTGTGTGACTCTGGGTTCATATTTGTTGCTGTTTGTAAAATATCCCCATTGAAATATCTTTAACTAAATGTATCTAAATTAGTTTTTATTATTCTCCTTCTACCAGGCTGTCATCGCCAACTATCTCATTAAAACGACATGACCTTTTACTTCTTAAATCTTATAGTGTTTCTACCCCGTTTAGTTTTCTTTTAATTTTTTTAAAACTTTTACATTTGCTTCTCACCGAGTCCATTACTTTACCTTATTCTGGAGCCCTTCTTTTCCCTCTCCTCCTCCCCAAGATCAAATTAACTGCCAGGATCGCCAATTCTTTTTCCTAGTTATGTAGCTAGACTTTGCCCACAGCTGTCAGTATACACCATGTCACCATTTTGCCAAGAATCCTACGCTGCCACTTCAGCTTCCTTTTTTCACTTTTGCTCACTGCCAATCTAGACAGAGCAATCTTCCTAAAATGCCAATGTGATCCTAATGGTGCTCCTCTGCTTAAATCTCTTCAAAGTCTCCCAGGCTCTCATAGGATAGAATCCAGACTCCTTTACATGACATAAAAAAAAGCCTTCATGGTTTACTTTCCCCCATTCACAACCTTATTCTTTAAATTCCAGTCATAGGAGTTTTAAAAAACTTCTTCCAAAGTTCCATATCCTTTCACTTTGTAGCCTTTTCATATGTCATTCCTTCTACCTATAGTATTTCTTTCCTTCCTCCTTCCCCCCTTGCCAAACACATACTCATTGTTTGAAACCCAGATCAAATGTCACTCTCTTCAGTAAGCCCATGGCCACTACCACGACCTGGATGTTCAGGAAACCAATAGCCACAACCAGACCAATAGCTGTGACCTAGACCCTAACCTCATTAGACCTGGATGCTTAGTATTTTTTCCTAATCTGATTTCCTACATTCAGTTTTCCTTCATCAAATAAGTCTTACCTTAGTATTACTTTGATGACTGCGCATCGGTAACCTCCAGTCATTTCAAATCTGTACTCAAAAGTAGGAACAAATTTTTATTCACAGAGGCCAAAACTCTCCTTGTCAATTAGGAAATTGCCCTATATAACATTTCTAAATTTGTCTAACTCTAGCAGGAAAAGCCAGTATTATTCATTGCATAGCTCAAATTCTCTCCTTTCTGGATCTTCTAGCATTTTATATGTGTATCCCAGGATGTCTTCTCCCACCCTGCCCCCATTCTCAAACACTCTCCTTTGTCTTAATATTTCATAAGACTTCCTTTCTCACCAAAGTATCCTATGCAGACTCATAGATTAAGCCATGGTGATCATTTCAGCAGTAATAGTAATGTAAAATAGTAGTTGGTTACATTTATATAATCATTTTTTGTTTTTCCTACTTTAATTTGTGGTGGATATCTCCTCTCTTACTGAAACTCCTTAACAGGACATATCTCATCTTTAATATACTTTATAATATAAAATATACACTATTAATAAGGTTAGCAATAATAAGGCTTAAAATAATGTCCTAGCTCAGTTGTTATGTTAAAATCTTGTTTAAAATTAAATAATAATATGGCATATATCTTCATGACTGAGGATATTGTTTCTTTAATATGATCCAGGGATCTTTAGCTACCAGAAATGCTAAAGTTGTTCCTTAAGAAATATTTATGCAACTATGAAGTAGAGAACATGATCGTAATCAATTAACATAAGAATGGAATAACAGAGAGCACTAAGACTTATGATAAATGATGTATGAAAGAACGCTAAATTAGACTTGTTGTCAGACATAATTAGAAGACAATTGTGCTGTTTTTTGATGTCAGTATCTTATAACTGACAAGGGTGGTGTACCTATATTTGTTGATCTGATCTTAACCAAAAGAAATAATATAGTTAACCAAGAAGAATTAGGTAATGCTCTCAATAGATTGGGAGAAAATAATGAACACATTATATTTTAATGTCTTATAAACTGCCAAATTATTAATGATCTGGAGAGACTATTTGCACTTTCTCATTTAGAAGTTGTTCCGACTTTAATTAAATATCTTCATGCAACAATGAAGCACTCTTTCTAGTTCTCTGCTTTGTGCATGTGAATTAATGGGAGAAATACCCAGAGAGTTCTTATATACCCTTCCACAGAAGTCAAAAACACCTCTCATGTAAAATAAGTATGGTGATGGGATCAGGCCTTGGGAGGTAGAGTTAATGCTGAAGAATGTTGAGAAGAAGATAGAGTTCTGACTCCTTCCTGAGCAAGTCAACCTCTGAAGTGGCTCCCAAAATGTCCTCCAAAATATAAACCAACAAAGTTCAAGATGTCTTGTTTGCTTCTAATTACTGTTGACCAGGTCTTAAAGCCTAAAGTGGCTAATAATGTAGACCTAGGTATTTTTTATCACTTGTGTAATTTTCCAAAAACATGGATTAGCCATTTCAAACTATTGGCAGAGGTTTTTAGACAATATTTTTAATATTTGCTTTCTGATTCTTTTAGAAATGAATTTCCCTTGGATATCACTTTTCTCTCAAGTACTGAAATATTAAACTTGCTTCCTGAGAGTGTAAATTATAGATTTTTTAAAGTAAGACACCTAGTAATTTGATTAAGCTACATTGCTAAAATTAATTTGAAGCCAGCAAAAATTATAAAACATTTTGCTATAGCAATTATGGGGAAGTGTATGTATCCCTTGACAAGTTTTCAAATTGAACAGAAATATCTGCCTTGTTAGAGATTTTTTAAATGTCCTGGCTAAGTTTTCCTTAATTATTTCTCCCCTTCTGTCAGCTGTGTTATTGCCCTACTGGTTTAAAGGTTAAACAAAGTACTAGATCTGTCAAAGTGAGTGAAACCAACTGGTGAGGAGCTATCAGAAGGTAATCAGGGCTAATAGGTACATAATGGCTAAGAGAGTCCTGTTTGCACTCAGATACATCACCACAGACAGAACGCAGTTTTCACTGATGTCCCTAGGAAAGAAAACATGGAGCAGTCCAGACATTCTGTGGTTAAAACCAAGTGAGGAGCTAGATCTCACTCCCTTACCCCCACCCTCAGGATAAACGCTGATACCACTCAACTGAAAGGAGTGTAGATCAAAATTTGCATTTGTGCAGCAAAACTCTTTTTTCCAAGCAGAAATTGCAAACTGTGCCCTTACCTTGTGTTCAATTAACAGGGTGCTGACAAGAGACATAGGTTTTTTTCAAAGACCGCCCCATAATCTAGTCTCTCTTAGGCACTTTTGAAGCCAGATTTACACCAATACCTGATTTAAGCCAAATAAAATCAGATAAAGGAAGAAAACATGAAAGCATATACAAGCACAGCTTGCACAGTACTTAGGGCATAAAATCCTTCTTGCATTTTTTTTCTTTTTGGCGCTTATGATACATTTTCATAAATGATTGCTTTCCCTAACCAACTAACAAACTAAGTGTAAGCTCTAAGTCTTGCTAGCTGTTCGCTGGAACAACATCTCCAGTATTACTGCTGGCTGTGTGATTTTACTGCTTCATCATTTTGACAATTATCTGTTGTGGCTTAAGTGCTTGCAAAGCTTAGTGTAAACAATAATGCAGGGCATTAAAGCATTTACTTACTGTGTGGTGAAACTAATTCTTCTTGGTAGTTCTTGCAATAGCTGACAGGAAATAAAATCTAAGATACATGCAAGAAACAATGGGCTGCTTACAGTAATAGTTTAATCTCCTGGAGGCCAGGGAGTGAGCTTAAAATAAAGGTTTATTTTTCAAATATATGTATCCATGCATCTTGGAGTTTAACATAATCATCATGAATAACACCAGCACATGTATCTCCTACTTAAATCAAGTAGGGTTCATACAGTCTGCTTCAGAACTGAGCTCGCAGCCTGCAGAATGTGGGATATAGCAGTGCAATGCTTCTCGGCACAGAAAGCCTTGGGAGAGAATCTTTTGAGTTCTCCCATTGCGTTGCTGATGCCAGAAAACTTTGTTCAGATAAAACGATCTAAACAAATCAGAAGCCAAAACAAGTAATAAGAGGAGAGAGAACGCTTTCCCATCCCATCCCACCACATTTTTGGGATTGCAGAAAAACATATGCGAATTAAAGCTACAATAGCTTTCATTTGTCAGCCTGTGTCCTTAGTTTCAGATCTCTCTCCAAGTCAGCAGATTTCCAAGAGGCATGTTTTCATAGACATTACCATCCATTGTCGTGTTATATTTTATAATAGAATTGGAACCCTCAGGTTCCCTCTTATCAGTTAAGCAGACCTTTTTTTTTTCCCCAGAACTTTTTAAAATGTATTTTGTTCTGTTGTATTTCCAAGAAACTTCCACTTTGTTTGAAACCTGATTTAAATTAGCCTTTCCAAGCATCCTCACAAGAAGGTCTAGATCTTTATCTCACAGAAAGTTTGGGGATTTTTCTTGTTAGAGTCACTGACAATTCTCCTTCATCAGATCAAAACCTCAAGTGACAGACTGACTATTTGATTCTATACTTACACGGTTTAAATATCTTATAGAATTCACCAAAAAAAAGCACCTTGGGTCAGCATTATAGGCAAGTTGAAGAAATACTCCCTTGCAAAAACAAAATTTGCTTCATGTCTTCCCCATGTTATAGAAAAAAATCTAGTTTAAAACAAGACTGCTAATTGTGGCTATCTTATTAATTATTACTGATCAAATGCACACAGTTGTCTGTTTTCTCCTTCCCGCACATGCAAGTGTCAGCTGTACTTGCCTGAAGGTGTGTACACACCTCTGAAGGACAGTTCTAATACTTAGGAAGAATAAAAAAATAATCTTCATGCTGGACATGTCTTTTCTAAGACATCAAACATCTGTCTATTACACCAAGATATCTTGAGAAGGAAACTACTGGTGCATGGAATCCCCACTCACTAAAAGGGATTATGACCATGATCTTTTGAGAGCTATTGATGATATTCAAATGTATGTTCCCTGTGGAATCCATCACCCATCTTCACTTTGGCATAAATTAACCTATCAGTTGCACAGTTCCAAGGAAATATAATCAAGACAAGTATGCTAGGGAAAAGTCAAGAAAAGATTTTTCACAAGGGTGGTGGACGTGTGCCCACTTCAATGAAGAGAGGGTACAAGAGCTCAACACATAGGTGCACACTGCCTCGAGACTGGAGAAAGGAGTCAACAGTAAAGTGAGGCAATGATTCACTGAAAACAAATCCCTCCACTTCATATTTTTCCCATCATTATGTATAGTTTTTCTTCTCTCTTTCTCTCTGCACATGTATCAATCTAGATATACATGCATATATTAATGCGAAAATAAACCCATGAATATTTGCACTTTCACAATATTTTTATTTTCATGATTACTATTTGCAAATATCTTTCTTGATTATACCTGTGAAGTAATTTATATGCAAATAGCACTTACATTATATAGGCCAACATGTCTATTTCTCTCCTAAAATAATATGCAAGTTTATTCTTAGCTTCCTCTTCTTTTGGAATGAAATCAGTTATTAATATATGTATGCCAGTCCTATTGACATGAATTCAAGTTTTATAAAGGTGCTCTGTTAGACAAGGAATAATACCTGAGCTAACACATCTAATACAATGTAATAACTGATACACAGTAAACACCACTACTTGTGATTTTTTTCTTAAATCTCACCTCAGATATTTACTTATAAATATTTAATTCTCTTAGGAGAACCACCTATTAGACCATTTCATGGATTTATTCTTATTAACATGCTAAAGCTATTAATGGCAGTCTATGCTCAATAACAATATTTTTATGTTGAAATATTTGAAATCACTTTGAAGTTTTAATCTTCTCAACAGTTCTTTACCCTAAAGGATTTCCTATGTTAGAAATTCCGACTTCTAAATCTCAAGATAGGGCAGCCCGGGTGGCTCAGCGGTTTAGCACCTGCCTTCAGCCCAGGGCCTGGTCCTGGAGACCCCGGATCGAGTCCCACGCGGGGCTCCCTGCATGGAGCCTGCTTCTCCCTCTGCCTGTGTCTCTGCCTCTCTCCTCTCTCTCTCTCTCTCTCTGTCTCTTGTTCTCTCTGTGTCTGTCATGAATAAATAAATAAAATCTTTAAAAAAAACTCAGGAGACAATGATCTCCTATTAAATAGATTGTTTTCCCTTGTGACAATTGCAATGAAAGCATGTGTAACACAGTTAATATTTCCAGTGAATCCCACCCACTTCTACCATTCTGTAGTGTCTTAAAAAACAGGAACATATTGGCAATATAACTTTAATACCTATTCAGGGGCCATATTATATGTCACGAAACTCGTTGAGAATAACTCCTACACAGTATTGTCTTTCTGCCAGGTGTAAGTTCTGGGTGCGCTGATCATAAAAGCAGCCCAATATGTTTCACAGATAAGTCACAGAATATTGGTCAGTTTATAACAGTTAAACATCAAAACATCTGAAGCTTAAGTACAGAGAGCCTGGAGCAAAAAAGCTCAAGTTATAAATGGAATCGCTTCCATATATCAAACATAAGAAAAAAAAATAACTAGAGAAAAGAGCTTTTATGGAACAAAGAAAAGTGGAAAAGGTTTTATTTATTTATTTTTAAATGGCCCTTTCCTTGTCCTTTTTCGATAATGTTCTCGTTAGCATTACCCTTGGATAGGCTTGGGAAAATGCAGTTGTTGTCATGGGGGGAAAAAAAAATTGCCACCTGTAAGCCATTAGGCCTGGGATGAAAATCAAGCCTGAAAACTGCCAGTGGTTCTACGTTTAATTTTAAATGAGAGGGGAACAAGTCAGAGGCAGAAAGTGACTCAATGAATCCAGGACCGAAAAGAGAACATTTGGGACTCCATGCATTTAATCAGTATTGCCATGTTGCTTCAGCCTACACCTGCAGAACGTGTTGTCTTTGTCATTTGTTCTCTTGGAGAATAAATGGAACTTCTGGAAGTGAAGCTACAGGGATTGGAACTGGAAAACCATAGTAATATTAATATTTAATCTGCAAAAGTATAATTATATCATCTCTTCGCAGGATGAGAACTTTCCCGTATTTAGAAAAACCCCCTAAGTTGCCATCTCCAATCATTCAAGTTAAACTTTCAATATCAAAAGTTTCCACAATTTTTTTCCAGCAGACTGGAGTGGTAGGGGGAGTTTGAATCTAATGGTGGGATTTTGATAGCTTTTGGAATGCTGAGTTTCTATGTGTGATAATTGCCCTTTCATCAAATATAATTGCTCATGACTCGAAAAACAGTAAAAAGACTATTGTATAAAACATTCATATAGAAATTAAAACAAGTCAGAGCAAAGAGCAATTTTATAGCTTCTCTCATGTCAAGCACTTCAAAAATTGCATTTGCACTTTAATTCTACCTCAGTTGCACTTAGAAATTATGAAATCAGCTTCCAGCCATCCTTATTATCTCGCATGGGGTCTCGGAGGTGTCCCAACAAAATGGATTTGAAAGTCTGCTAAGTGCATTGCAGGAAATTGATCCAAATTAAATGCCTCTCTTAAGCAATGACCAATATGTATCTCTCTTAAATTTGTCAATGAAGATTTTAGAAATACTTATAAATATTCTGGGTGGGTATTTTTTTTTTTTTTGCCTCATTTGTAGACAGATACTTCCAAGGTTCATTCCATGTTGGTAATACAAAACACATTTGGAAGAAATAATATCCTCATTTAAATTAAAAGATCTGACACACGCAGTAAAATATCATCATTCACTAAAATATCTGACATTCAGCAGTGTCTCAAGTAGAACCAAGTAGAACCGGTAGCTACAAACGATGTTTCTTCTATTTCTCACATTGCTTTCCAAGCAAACACTACAGTCTTCATCTCTTTATCTCTTCCCTTATCTCTAGAACTGCCCTCCATCAATTACCCACTTCTTTGTTGGTATCTTCTTCCTCTCCATGGGTTCATTCCCCACCAACCATAAATAAAAACCAGCTTCCCTCTTTAAAAGAAAATAATTAAAAACAGGTACTTGAACAAATATCTGTATACAAAAGTTTATAATGCTACTATTCACAATAGCCAAAAGGCAGAAACAACCCATGCGTCCACCAACTGATGGACAGATAAACAAAATATGAGACATCCATGTCATGAAATACCGCTCAGCCCTAAAAAAGAACTACTGATACATGCCACACATGGATGAACCTCAAAAACATGCTAACGGAAAGAAATTAGACACACTCTATGATTCCATTTATATTTATCATCCAGAATAGGTAAATCCATGGAGATAGAAGGATTAGTGGCACGAGGGCCTGAGAAAGTAGGGAGCAGGGGAAATGGGAGCAGTTACTGTTATTAATTATCAATTTGGTTCTACGCATCAAATCCCTAAGAACGACTTTTGTATCTTCAGTGCACTGGACCATGTAAGTCCCTTCAAAGTGGGAACTGTGTCTGCCTTGTTCACCATCTGTAACCCAGTGTACAGCATAGTGTTTAGAAAACAGGTACTTAATAATTATTGACTTGAAGTTTATTAGAAATTTATTTTCTCACTTTTTCTGCTATGCAGCATTTGACATTAATTGAGCCTTCTCTCTCTTCTGGATTCATGGTATCACTAATCTCAGATCTACCTCACCTTCCCTGCACCTCAAACCCTGATGTCCCCAGGATCCCCCTATGTACTTTTGTGTTCACCCTAAGCCATCTCTTCCATCTTTCCACTTTCATCTACTACTAATCAATCTTAATTTTTCTTTTCACTTCTCATCTTAGTAAATGTTACACTTATCTTTCAGGTGTCAGGTCAGTTGTAGCTTCCTCAGAAAAAAATCTACTCTGAGGGCCTCCCATCAGCCTTGAATGATAAGATTACATATCCTTTTTTGTTTTGTTTTTTCTTTATACCACTGTATACCAACCCTTTTGTGGATTTATCACGTTGAGTGGCATTTGATTATTGTCTTTTTCTCTAACAAAGTTTCATAAATGGGAATGAGGATTATATCGTGTGTGTTACTATACCTCTTGTGCCTCACACTTAATGACTGTGTCAACAAACAAATTTATCTGCAGATCCAAGCTCTCTTTTAAAAACTTATGTAATACTTATAACTGCTTATTGGAGCTCTTCTGGATAATGTGCAGACACTCCAAACTTGGAGATGAACTTATTATACCCACTCATACCTGCCAAACTTTCTAAATTCCTATCCCAGTAATGCTACCATCCACCATGTTACTTAACCTAGATGTTTGAGAGTTATCTTGAGAGATTCTTCTTCAGTCCCCATACTCCAGCCTTAGATCCTGTTGTCCTGGCTCCTTTTAAAATCTATTCTCTATTTCCAGTTGCTCTGCCACTGCATTAGTTATGATTCTCATCCACTGTATCTCCCCTGGATAATGACAAAAACTCTTGAAATTTGTTTTCCTTCACTCAGCTTTTACCACCTCAATCCAGCCTCCTCACTGCCCCTAAGGTTATCTTCCTAAACAGATCACATTATATCATGCTTTAAAAACCTCCAGTGCTTTCCCGTCACCTACCAGATGAACGAACACCTTCATATGACATAGAATGTATTCCAAGACCTGATTCCTATCTACCTCCCTAGCTGTATCTTCCATCCTTTCTAATTAAAATGCTTTACCCTCCGAACCATATTGAACTAGTCTTTGGTTACAAAACCTACAAAGTTCTTTCATGCCCAGGTATCTGTATGTGTTCTAGAAAATTTTACTCATCTTTCAAGACCCAACACAAAGATACTAATCTCTTTGAGGCATTTCCCAGCCTTTCCAGAAAGAGTTCCTCCCTCTTTGTTCACTCATAGAGTATATTCACAATGTATTCTAATTATCACTTTACACCGATCACATTATAATTATTTGTTTCTAAGGCTTTCTCCCCACCCTCTGAAAGCCAGCTCTTTTTTACAAGGCTCCTTGGCTTCTATTGCAGTGCTGGATATAGACTAGATGCTCAATGAATGTTTGATGAATGAATGAGTGTATGTGTGTATACATACATGTATTTATTTACATATATACATATATATAATACATTGAATATGAAAGTAAATTTGATTATATTTGATTTAAAGTATATTTGTAATTTAATACATCTGTGAATTTCCAAGTAAATGTTACACATTCTGAAATAGTTATTAAAGAATTCACACTATGGACAGATGGTAAAGAATAACTGAGAATCCTGAAGGATACATATGCGCTCACACATTCTCCTTCATTCTCTCTGCCTCGCTTATGCCTTCCTGGCCCCACCAAGCCTGTCACTTTTCATCTTCCCACCCTGCCAATTCCCATGATCAGAGAAGGCAAGCTGAAAAGGGTGCCATTGGAGAGGGTAATGGGTACAGAAGGGCCATGTAGTCTTAGAGGTTTAGAAAGTATACTGTTCTATATAATAACAAGCAAATGCTGGAAAAAGCAGACTTATTAACCAATCCTGAAAGCTAATGAGTTTCCCAGTGCCCATCCATCATGTCAGATCAAAGATTGAGATGTGTAGCAAACTTCAGGGGGGAAAAAAAAAAGACTCCATATTTCCCATCTTATCTATGCCTTCCATGACCTACACGTACATGTTTGTTTTCCAATGTAGCACTATTAGAAAGAGTGGTATCTTTTGTTTGTTTTTATTGTTTGTTTGGTTTTCCACCTGTGACACTTTACTCACAAAACAGTTGTTAATGATTAAAATATAAATAAAGCCATATGCCTTGATAATCTTCAGTATCACTCCAAATAATCTGGATTTAAAAGAAGTCCTCTTTTTTAAATAAAGAATATTGTGGTAGTTATTAAAGATCCTAAAAACATCCAAGAAAAATACTAATGTTATGAGAGATTAAGGTTAGGAACTACATAAAACACACCAGAAAAGGAAGGAAAAACTTTACTAATTAAAGGATATTAATCAATGACTTTAAATCTGTAATTGAAATACCAAAATGTCTAAAATAATCTAGATTTGAAAACTCATGGGTTATTGTGGGAGACAAAAACCAGGCAAATGTAATCAAATTATCAGATGCTTATGAGAACACCTCATCACCCATTCATTTGTTATTAATGCACTGTATCCATAGTGGAAAAGCCCATATATTTAAAAATTTGGATCAGAAAGAAACAGTAAGATTTATCATAAAAATATGAATACTCCAATTAATGTCTTGAGAAGCAGTTGGAAAAGCAAGGTAATTGTTACTCTATAGTAATTTGTATTGTTAACTTTTAAGTCATTCTTTATTACCATCCATAAAAATTAATGAATGCCTTCTCACTTTTTTTTTCATTTTTAAATAACAGCACCACCACCAGCAACAGAAACAAACACAAATAATCATGACATCCTGGTCTCCCAAATCTGATGTTGCCCCAGAGTGGCCAACTCATACCTGTAGACAGACCATAGATCAAGGTGGCACAACTACTAAATAAGTTCCACAAATGAGGCTATTGAAACAAATAATAAAAGCAATAAAACTAGATTTATTTCTGAGCAGAGAGAATTGAAAGAGAGAATGACAGGCAGGAAGGAGATGTTGTAAAACTGAATTTCAGATAAACCTATTACAGATGAGGGGGACTTGTTGGCATGTGATCTTTCCTCATACCCTATGTCCTTAACTTCTATTACTGTGAACACTCCAGTTCTTTAAAATACAGTCACACCGTTTTTTTTCCAGATTAATATATAAAAGAGTAAAAGACTGCTCCTGGGCTAGGACCCTGTATGCTAAGTTTCAGCCTAGGGCACATTTTTTATAGCTGAGTTATAAACCTTTGAAAATAGGTGTTAAGAATGGAAATGTTAAGAGACCCCTTACCGTAGTGGGATAAATAGTACTGGCATCACTCATCTAGAAAAGTTATATGGGCAGCTATAGTATTAAAGTTTACACTTCAGATAAAGGAGGCTGAATGTGGTCAGCCTGGATTCCACCAGGAATTTAATCACCCTTTGGAAAAAATTATTAGGGGGAGGAGAAGGCAACGGGTCAGAGAAAAGGAAGGAAAGAAAGGTTGACATGTTTTTTGAATGTTATTCTTTTCTTGAGGTGTCATGGAAATTTCTCATGACAAACCAAGCTAACTAAAACTGCCAGCAACAAATAATGACTGGAATTACTACATTGTGATGAATTTTTATTGCTCTTAAATCATGCAATGCTACTTCATGTATTCCTCAAATAAAGTTATGTTGCCCTTACAAAAAAGCACTGCTTGATCCAGAACACATTAAGTTCTCATACCTATGGTAGAAAACAAATTTCACATTTGCAATAGTTGAAATAAAATAATGGAGCATTCAGAATCTCCTACATTGTCTACCTTTCTCTATTTTCCATTTGAAAGTAAATTTTCATATTCTTAAAAATATCAGTTCCATGGTAAGTCTTGCTTAGCTTACAATGTTCCTTTAACATTTGGGATACATTTACTCTGGCTTCCAAATGTAGTCTTTCTTCTGGTATAATTTATCTGCTCTCCCTCCCCCCCCACCAAAAATAATCATAATTTATCTCCTCCCTGAAGTTTCCATGGATTCTCAGAAGGCATAATTCTTTTTTGACATAATTTTTTTCTGGGCAGATAATGTAATAACGTGGTTCACAACAAGATAAGTCTATGCATAATATCTGAGGACATGATTACTCAGTAAAAGTAGTGTATGGTAGTAGAGCCAAAATTAGCAATTAGAATTCAAATACTCAACTGATTAAATCATTCACTTTTACAGCCATTACTCGCCCAGAGGAAGAAGAAACAGAGAAGGAGAGAAGGAGAAATCATCTGTCTCTACAGACAGATTATTTCAGATAAATTAAATAAATAACAGAGAATGCTATCAAGTTATTGCTCAAGGAGCTGGGGATTCAATCCCAAAGAGAGATTCTCAGCTTCTAGTAGTTGTTACTGACAGAGTGACAACTAACAAGTTAATGCAACTGGTAGGTCCACTGAACACAGTCAGGTATATCAATCCTCTGGCTCAATTCAGAAAAGTTAAGTTTGTGAATTCTTGTTTCAAAAATATATAAATGCCAAATTATGTAATTATTGGTAACTATTCAGATTGAGATTTTACAGTATGCCTTCAAAACAGAGGGGAAAAGGGCAGCCCCGGTGGTGCAGCGGTTTAGCGCTGCCTGCAGCCCAGGGCATGATCCTGGAGTCCTGGGATCAAGTCCCACGTCAGGCTCTCTGCATGGAGTCTGCTTCTCCCTCTGCCTGTGTCTCTGTCTCTCTCTCTCTGCATCTCTATGAATAAATAAATAAATAAAATCTTAAAAAAAATTAAAAAAAAAACAGAGGGGAAAATATTTATCAAATTCTTCAGATATTGAACATTAATCTTTCAAGTGCATTTTCACTAATTGCTAAAATCCACAAGTCTTGTTTGACAGTACATTAAATTCTTATGTAAATATCACACACAATACACCAATAATTCCAAAACTAACTTTTCAAAGTACTTGAAAAATGTATTTTAAGACTATTGTCTGACACTATATAATACGGAAGGAAACAGATGGCATTTTTTTAAAACTTCTCTACCCTTTGTTGTTATACTACAAAGCTGTGAAAATTAAAAATAATAGGGATCCCTGGGTGGCGCAGTGGTTTAGTGCCTGCCTTTGGCCCAGGGCGCGATCCTGGAGACCCGGGATCGAATCCCACGTCAGGCTCCCGGTGCATGGAGCCTGCTTCTCCCTCTGCCTGTGTCTCTGCCTCTCTCTCTCTCTCTCTGTGACTATCATAAATAAATAAAAATTTAAAAAAAAAATTAAAAATAATAAAATTAATAAGCTTTAAATTCTTATGCTGTTAAGTTAATATGAATTGAAAATAAGGACCTAACTATGATTCAGACATCTAAACTTCCTGAAAAGAAGACATAGCATTTGTGATCATTTTTCTGTTCCTAGTGTTACTACACGATTCAATACTGTCGTCATTAACACATATAGACACCAAACTGAGACTTGGAAGGTTAAAAACAATCTCCCAACTGCGAACCACTAAAATACACTTATTTGTTATTAGGGTTCCATATTTATCCTTTCCAGGTGTCTCAAATAGTTAAAAACAAACAAAATCAACATCTTAAAGAAACATGTCAATTCCTCAGTAATTTAAACTGCTGTGGACTTCAAGAATGGGAAGGTACTGCTAAAAGATTCTTTTTGGGTCACATAACCATTCTATGGATCTATTTGTGGTTCTTAATATTTAATAATGTTGCTGCAGGAATTCATTCCTAATCAGGAAATGTGTCATTTGCCCTTGAGCATGGTCTATGGAGTCTGAGAATAGTGCCAGGCACATGCCATAGGTCATGTAAGACGGCCACCTTGTGACTAGCTATTATAAATAAGGGCTCTGGGGTCAAACCTGTCTGTTCTTTGAAGAGGTTGGGAGGTTTCACCCTGAAAGCAACACCAGCCCTCAGTCTGGAAACCAGGTCCCCAAGGAGACCCTGGGCAAGCACTTTCAAATAGCTCAGAGTGAAAGAAGAGGCACAGCAAATGTCAACTTACATAAACCTATAAGAGAAGAGATGAGAAAAAAGTGTCCTTTTTTGCGAGGGCAGAAATCTAACTTTCTTAGAATGAAAATGTGCAAAAATAAGGGCACACTCGAAAACGTAAAGAAGTGGACATGACTAGTAAATAAATCCGGGGGTTGGTCTGAATTATAGGTAGACAAAGAATTTAGAATAAATAACCTGCCAATAGGAGAAAGGACATGTGGTTGGCTTTTCCTATTACTGCAGGGGTTGCCTGGGGAGGCTTTGGGCTCTTTATACAGTAGGATCAGTAGGAATAATCAGTCCTATTAAAGAAGGTACAATGAATAAATAGATTCATTATAAAGACTTACTACAATGTCATTGATATTTATAGGAAAATACACACCAAGGAAAATGTATAATTCTATACCCCAAAGGATTATGAAATGTAAATTGTCCCCAAAGGTTAATCTTTTGATGTCTGCCCCTGACCAATTCTCTCTTCAATTCCTAAGGTTCAGGACATTATCTCCAGGGCCCTCCTTCTGGACCAGTCTATCATTTCCATTTCATTGAGCTAATAAAATTATTGTCTCTATTACCTCTTCCATTATCTGTCATTCTCATGTCTTATTCATGTTTCACACTTAAGCTTTTATTTCCCTTTCCAAGAATCCTGAAACCAAAGTTTGCTAGATCAAGAGTTTAGACAGAGGCTGGACAAGATCATTTAAATTGTCCCCATATTCTTTATCATGACCCCCAAATATCTTTCATTTGAAGATACATATTTTAACCTACAAAAGTTTCGTGTGCCCCTGAATGGTTGACTTTACATTAGTATCCTGAGAAAGGTATAAAATATTATATGTGTGTGAAAATAAATGTATATACACATACTTATGCATGTATGTAAATTCAGTACAACTTTTGTTTGCTATTTTTAACTGTATCATAATAATCACAGTAGGATCTGCACATAGCTTAAAGACAGTGTATGATTGATTATTTTTATATATAAATAAGACTTTGGGATATTTGTATTTGAGCCATTGGTACTAACTCTGGCCAACATCACTACTTAAAAACACATAAACCAAAGTAGCAGAGAGCTACTGCACGGAGTGTTTGGGACCCCCTGCATCTGGTCATTTTAGGCCAACAAATCTGATAGAAATCAGAAACTTCATCCAAAAGATGTACTATTACAAAATATGGATATTGGCCCTCGGTGAATCTGCGTTTCACCTTTCCCAAGGGTAATCTTCCATGCCACCTTTCAATTGCAGCATTCACTCACAATTGCACTATTATACTGACCTTTCTTTGTGAACACCAAAAATTACTTGATATGGGTCCCAATTCTTCCTAGTTCTATAATGGGGGAGAATTAAAAGGTCATTATAGGATACATAGAAAATATATGGAGAAAATATATAGAATACTGAGATGAGGCATCATATCAGATGGGGAGGGAAAAAAATATTATTTCCATGGCTCTCAGAATGTACCATATGAGCAGTTCTCCATATAAGCAAGTTTGGCCAAAACACTTTTTGTTAGGAGATTCTCCTCAATATCAGGCAAACTTGAACACAAAGAGAAGTATATGAAGATCTTAATTCTTGTCCAGGAGTCCACTAACTTAACTAAGCACCATTGTAGGAAAAGTCCCTTCAACTGAACGGGCTGGTGCTAAAGTAGAGTACCCACGTTCCAGGAAAAGCAATGATGCCCACCACATTTAAGGCAAGAGCCAGAGGTTTTTAGTTCCTTTTTACAGTACTCCAAAGAAGACCTTAGGTGTCTATGTATTCATCCATCCTATGGTATTGCAGTTAGCATTCCAACATAACTGCAAAGACTTCTCCTGGGAGTGCTTTATGAGTGGGCTCAGCTTGCACTTTGATAGCACATGAGCATAGTCCTGGGTTATACCTGTTAACTTGAAGTCATAATTAATATTCCCTTTTATGCTCTAAAGTATCCTAGTTCAGAAGACAAATTACATACTCTAATGATAAGATATCCTCAAGTGTTAAGCACTCCAAAACATCATATGGGATCACAATGAGCACCCTAATTCAGATTTTCTGGACTGAGTTCCCTGAAGGTATCTCTAAAATGCAAATTCCTGGGCCTCAATCCCCAATCTCCTGGGGAGAGACTTGGGAATGCCAATTTAATAGGTGCTGCCGTTAACTCTTCTGAACAATAAAGTCCAACCACTGCCACTCTCAAGAATTCTGAAGTCTTGTCCCATGTGCTATATTTCTACATATCACTGTTGTGTATACTTCGTCTTTCCCCTTTGCATTAGGGAGATTTCCACTTCCTAAACTTTTCAAGCTTCATCGTAAATCTGAAGTGCTTTTACACCTAATTTGTCTCCTTCCACCCTCACCCAGACCCTCCCATGTACGATCTGGCTGCCCGGTGGTATGCTGGAGCTGGCTCATACCAGTGCTTGAGAGCTAGGTGTGTACCCCTCTCCTCATTCAGTGAGGTCACATTGGGAGCTTGAAATCAGCCTCGGTGAGAATTTTTACACCATTTGCAAATGCTACAAATAAAGCCTTTCCCCCACCGCTGCCTCATCCCCAGAGCTGCTTGTTAAACATTAACCAGTACAGCACCAGCTAAACATTTATTGCTAATTATTCTACTACACCTTAGAAAAACAAAACAAACAAGCAAACAAAACATCAAATATTCCCCATTCAGAACCAGCCTTTGTTTTAGGTTTGTAGGACAAAGCCAAAGAAAAGATTTCACATCAGAAGAATACCACAATTGTGCTTTATCTCCTATGATATTGTACCAGAAATTTTACTTTTTCTAAATATCAAAAACAATTATTTAAGTGTAGAAGTCTGACTTCAACTTCAGATTGTTCTTCTCTGAATTTCAGGCTTATGTTCAAATTTAGAAATTGAAAGATATTTTTATTACAAACAAGTTCACTCGTTTCAGTGTAAAATGGATGCATGCTCATTACAGACACAACACATTTTTAAAAAGTCCTCCTAGTCCCATGTACCTAGAGCTATCTGTTATGAACCCTTTGTTTTATTAGCTACATTTTCCACTTTATTATAAATATCTTTCTACATTAGTAAGTATACTTTTACACATAAATATGATAGTCTGTTGTATGGATAAAATGGAAATTATTTGATAATCTGATTTATCACTTTTTTTTAAAGTGTAGGTAGTTTCCAAATTTCTATTATTAAAAATAGCAGTAACATGAACATTATTAAAGATATTTTTGTATATATCTTTAATTGTATTTAAAATAAATTTATTAAAGAATTTTTCTGTTAAATTATATTTATTGTAACAGTTTGAATAGGCACATTAAATTACTCTTCCAAAAAGACTGCGCCAATCTGGTGACCTAAGTCTCCAGTGATATATTGGAGAAGTCGTCTTTTAACACTGTAAAGAATATATTATTAAAAAGATATGAATATTAAAATATTATATATATTATATAATTGTCTTTACATCCTCCTACTTTTTGGTTCTTTTCTGTAATTCTGCAGTTTGGATTTCTTCAATGAAATGACCAAGTCTTTAAGAAAATAAAGATGCTGAACTTGCATGAGAGGTTCATTAGAGTGGTTCTGGATTAAATTTGACCTTTTAATTCTAAGCTTGAACCCTGAACCAAAGCAAATACAGAATTTTCTCCCTTATGGTCAGAAGTCTCACACTATTTTTTTTAAGAACATATCCCAAGTCTTTAGCAATAATGTCATTTGCTATTATTAATATTGGAAGAGGGAGAAAGCAGGGAGGGAGAGAGGAAAAAATTCTATTTATTCCCTAAGACCCCAAGATAGAAAACTAGACCAGTTGCAATTTTATAGAGTCTACAGTAATGAACGTGTTCAGCCAGTAATCAATGCCTAGTAAAAAGGGCAGGGTATTTTTTTCCAACCACACAAAACAACAGTGACCCATAAATTCTATAAAGGCAGTTTAAAAGGTACTTAAGCATAGTTAAGTTAATATAAATATTTTAATCTGTATGCATAGTAAGGTCCCCTTGAAATTGAGCCCCCTTCATTTCTTAAATAGCACATCATTATTTTACCTAGCTGAAGAATTGTTGTATAAATATTTGTATTGTACTCTGAAGGAAGAAAAGGTGGTTGATTTTCAAGATGAATATTCAAATATACTGATATCTTTGATAACTGTTTAGGTAGGTAAGCTCTGTGTATAAGAACATTTCACTAGAATATTATATTCTATTAAAAAGCTATCACATGTACTTACTGCATGTTGTTCATTTAGACACAGAAGAATTAACACACTTCTTATGTCTAATAATTCTTAAGATGTAAGAGATAGTATAATCTTGCCTCTTAGGGACCATACATTCTGTGGAGAAAAAAAAATATCTAAAACATAAAGGAGCACTTTGCAAAATTTTATCCACTTTTTAGATGCACGTGTCAACTGTTTTCTTTTCCTTCTTGTTTGATCATGACATTTCTGGACCTTTCATGTGGATTATGATGTTACGATTCTTAAAATAAAAATGTGTTAGGTTCATTGAATTTAAGAATGTTAAAAAGTGAACTTCAGTTTATGAAATTATTCATGCTAGAGGTAAACCCCTTTGTATTTCATGTCAGAGACCTGGTGGGAATCTTCAAATAGAAATAGTAAGAAGATATGTACTGATTATAACATACTTTCCTTTGAATGAAAATCCAATGTTTTGTTTACAAAAAGGAACATCCTACATATCAAGAAGAAAGCCTGATCTTAAACAGAACTCAGTAATAGTTATAGCAGACCCAATTAGCAAACCTCTGAAAAGAACCAGAAGAAAACATTTCTTCTCTCTGTTTATGTCACATTCCTGACTATATCTAAATCCAAACAGACATATTTTTCCATCAGTATTAGTCTACGGCAAAGCTAGTGGATAAAACAGAAGCTGTAGCCTCCAAGACAATGAATTTTGACCTCCTGGCACATCCATTACATGGAAAACTGTAACAGTGAATGTTAAACTGAATAAGCAGTCTTGGGGTTTAACTTCTGGTTCTTTTTTTAGGTTTATGTAAAACAAATTACTTCTTCCTTTTTCTCATTTTCATGGGAACTTTTTCAACCACTAAATTTTTATTTATGATTATATGAAAAGGAGGTTAGCCAGACGTTTACAAAAATTTGAGGTGGTGTGTTAACTCAGAAACACAAAAGTAAAACAGTTAATACCGGATGACTAAATTCATGAAACACTTAGGCAAAATATCTCTGAATGCCCCCAAATTCCTTAGCATGTCACTAATTACAGGCACCAATTAAATGTGAGTTTCCATTTGTCTAGGCTCTCAAAAACTGGGGATGACACAGAAGAAACCAGCTTTAGGCATGTAGGTTGCATGGACACAAGAGTAGAAAAACTCACTGAAAACCTTCCATTCTAATTCTTTATAGAACGGGGAACCATGGAATATTTCTTTCCATCCTTGGTTTTTATCTGCAAAATATGATAAAATAATCTAATCAACCAGAAGAGATGGCTGATACCCTAATGTCCTAAAGAGGGATTGTTTCATCCATAAGGAGAGCAACTGGAGGAAGTCAGGGCCTAGCCAAGGTTTCACCTTATATGAAAACCTGCCCCAGTCACTGAACAAGGGTGATGATGCCAGAACAGAACCCAAAGGCGTGTCCTAAAATGAAGGAAGCACAGCTATGGTCTAGTGAAAAGACCACAGATACTACCCTTAGAGCAATGCAGATGCAGTCTGGTTCTATTTCTGTTACTGTGCGAATTTGAGCAGGTTATATAACATCACCGAGACTCCATTTCACATCTGTAGACATGAATAATAATTGTACTACTTCTTAGAGCTGTTTCAAGAATTAAATGAGATGATGATGAAAAAAAAAAAAGAAAAAATATAAATAAATAAATAAAATTAAAAAAAATAAAAAATAAATGAGATGATGTCTGTAATGGAGTTGGCACAATGGTAGAAATAATAAATTTGAAAATTTATCTGTACCACTAAACAGTAGTACATATATTTAGAAAATCAGCCCCAAATCTTATGCCTTCTTTTTAAGCAGAAATGGCCAAAAATGTTTTTCTTAGTATTTTAATGATTACTTAAGACTTGTCTCTATACTTTTAGCTTCACCAGGTCTGGATATTATTTTTAAAAATGGTGCTTTCTGGCAAACAAAAAGGGAGACAAACAAAAGAGTCATCCACCCTCTACCAATTTGGAGATAGTTAATTCTACAGACCTCAGATATCCACGGAGTCCTAAAGGCTGGGAATCTGTAGAGTGTCTGCCCCGAAATGTTTGTCTAAGAGTCTCTGAAGCGAATGGTCTTGTTGAAAGCTGATAGGGCATGAGGTAGTGTCATGGTAAGGTCTCAAAAGGCCTACTGTCCAAGCATGGGTCCCCTATCACTGTCTTTGAATATCACCAACTGCTTATACAACAAAAGGTGGTTTGGATGCTCAGAACAGGTAACAATTCAGTTATTTAAAATGCATGCCTATGTTACCTGGAAGGGGCTCCCCAAGAGCAGGTTAGTATAGATTAACTTGTCAGATTAGTTAGATGACATCTGAGACCCTGAGGGGAAGAGCCAGAAACTTTCTGTGAGGGAGTAGAATGGCAGGAAGAAAGGTGGGTACAGGCACCAGAGAAGTGTAAGTAGAAGAGTCTGAAAAAAGAGTCGAGGAACAACAATATCGAATTTCACAGGACCACACTTGACCCTGGAAGGATAGGATCTCTCTACAGAGTGCTAGAGAATTAAAATACATCCTTGACAAAGTCCCAACAACTCAGTAAAAAAAAATCATTAATTGATGGTAAAGATTATCTCCTCCTTACAAACCAGCCTAAGGACATTCAAGAGAAAGTATCTTACCTATATTATTATATTATTTCCAATAATTTTTAGTAATATGAATATTCTACAGGAAAATGAGATCTGTAAGTAAAAGTTAATATTGTTCTGGGGAAACAAAAGAGAAAGAAATGTATACAGAAAAATGCCTCAGAGGCACTGTTACACATCAAATACCACAGTCCCTTTTTTGCCTTCTCTGGTGTGGTTTTGGCCACCAATAATCAGCAAAATTCCAGGTATAAAGCAAGATGGTATGCAGGTCATGGTAGTCCAGAACATATTCAATAGAGCTAACAAAATCTCAAGCAATATCAAAAGGGCTGCTTTAAAATGTGTAAATAACTTACTCATCTGAAATTTTGTTCATTTATCAAAATGCTAATGGAAATTGTTGTAGCTATTTTGCATCATCGAATTTCCCAGAGGAAACAAAGCACTTGAAAGGTCATTACAGGCCCACTTGCTATGATGTAAACATAAAAATAACGAAAACATACCCTCCTTACTCTTAGTGAATTTACCACCCATGTCAAAAGCTAACAGAAACAATATTTTGGATCCCAATAACTAGAACTTGGGAGAAGGACTGTGTTCCATAAGATAGAATATATTTATTTTTTATGCAAGTATTTTTCTTTTTCATTTTTGTAAAATTATCTTAAGGATGCAGAACTATCATCTCAGTAGGAAAAAAGTCTGATATTGATATGAACCAGCTGATTAGTTATGAAGTAAGTCAAAAGTAATTATTTGAATCTCTTTAAATACTTATGTATATATTTGTCATCACTAAGTGAGGCTTAGTCCATTTATCCAAAGCAAACTTCAGCAGAATTTAAGGAGTGAGTCAGAACATCCCTAGGAGCCAAAAAGGCCATTTGCTCTCTCAATCTTTTACACAGTGGAATCCAAGCATAATCAAAGGACAGCAGTATCCTTCACTATTTCAATAAATAAACATGAGTGAAAGAAAAACACATGCAAAAGAATCTAATCACAAAAATCCTTTGCTATATTACACATTCAGCTTTGAGCACTAGTTTTAAAAATATGATTTAGGCTTGGGAAACATTAGTTTGCAGGCCATCTAATCAATTTCCTACAAATGTTGAATGGCTAATCATTAGAATAATTTTATAGGGCTTTTTGTTGAGTTATTGTTGTTTTCAATCTTCAGTTAAATGATTCACCAATGGAGATAGCAGTGAACATTGTTATCATTGGTATAAAATCTCTGTTTTTCATTTGGGAGCATAAGTCTGCTATTCTCTCAGTTGTGTTGTTAATGGGTACTAAAAATAATTGTTGTATAACCACTGTTATTCATCACTAAGCTCAGAATTTAGAAACTTAAACATGTGCAAGCGCACACACACATTGACTAAAGAGTCAAGCCGTGAGAAACAGACAAGAGACATGGTTTTGTGGGTGAGCTGCCCTGTTGTAGCATGTTCACCTTCTGTCATTAGGACATGAAGTCCATGCCCAGATTATACAGGAGATGTGAAAGAGTTAATGAACTTCCGCCAAAGTGAGCAATGTGGTCCTTTCTCACCGATAAGATCAAGACCAATATCTTTCCCAAGGAGTGTTGAGTAGCAATGAACTTCGTCATCCTTGTGAACAGAGCTTGACAGACATTGTCAGATTCTCACTCCTGAGGTATCATTGTCATTCACTCTGCATTAACCCCGCTAGGAGCTACTGCTGGATTTAGCCTTCAAAGTCTCCTCATTATTTGACAAGTTAGAAGAGGTAGTGGAACTACTAGTAATTGGGGAACTACAACTCCATCCCAGCAAGTGACCTTGTCCCCAAACTAAGCTCTGGCTGGCCCCAGGTAGAACACCTTAATTGGCAGAGTAGTTATTATTGCGGCTCTTCAACAGGAGTATCCCAGGGAAGGAATGGGTGAGAAGAATTTCAGCACAATGCAGTGTGGTTGAAATGCTGATAACTCCATCTGAGGCTGGCATATTGTGAGCAAGTGTCACTGGCTTTGGATTTATCTCTGTCACTTATTTTCGTTCTCAAAAAAGAACTTGATTTAGAGCTTCAAAAAATCAAGTCCAAATGAATGAGAGGTGAACATACTCAAAAATTTTTTAAGTAGGAGGTCAAGTTCCCTTCTGCCCTCCGATTTTAAAAATCTGACCCCTCAGCATAGACTCAGATTGATGTTAAGTTGATATTCAAATAACTTTGGTAAAAACTTTTAATTAGTTTTTATACTTTTCAGACCTCTGTGCTCCTAAGTATCATCTGAAGCTGGAAACTACAAATAATACAGAGGCTATTTCTTGATTCCTAATAGTCTGTTTTCATGATCAAGTGGATTAAACATTTTAGATCTCACTAGAAAGCTCTGAGAACTAAAAAGTTTGAATACTAATGAGAAGATTTTCATAAATACCTTAACCTTGAAATGCCTTGTCATAATTAAAAATAAATAAACATGCAGAAGTTTGTTCAGCACTTTAATTAATAGAACTTATCTTTGCTTACAAATGTACGAAATATTCAAGTGCTATAGAGTATTTTGAACTACTGCTCCAAGTCTGTTGGTTTCCTAAAAGCCATGCCATAGTTATATTAGTCTTTTGACATGCAAAAAAAAAAAGTGTCTTAATCCCATTCTAAACGTTTGAAATATTTCTTTGTAACTCAGCTACCAATGGCAAATGGCTAATGCTCCTCCAGCTACTGCTAAAGACAGAAAGTTCAGCCATTCACATACTTTCTCACCATGCACAACTTGCAGAAGTGTGGAATAGGAACATCAACAAAACGGACACACCTTTGCTATTCCCCCCAGAAAACTCAACATAAGGCAAAGGTGCTAGTATTTGGAAGCATTTCCATATACTTTCAAAGGGAAATATGATTTATATTATACTTCATTATACGTAATTGTACATAATTTACTGATCTAAGTAGGATTTTAAATACCTACTAAAACTTTATAGTGTTTACAGAAACTATCTACATTCTATATGCAAAAGGAGGGAAAAAACAGTAATGGGGCCAGACTCTTAACTTCTGATGGCGTGTAGGGCAGTGGAAGGAGGAAAAGGGATCCATTCAGGCAGGCAGTCAAAATAATTGAGGCAAAGAATAAGAGACTAAAGATAAACATCTTCAAATTTAAAGTATAAGATTATTCAGATAAAAGTAGATATATAAGTCTAAGTTACCCAAATTCACTAGATCATTTTATATCCTTTGTTTTGCCGCTATCAAATAAATGTGACCTGGATTAAGTTAGTTATAGCAAATGTATATAAAAAGCAAAACTTTTTGGCCTTGCCTTAAAAGTTTAGATGTTATATATTTGAGATCTAATTCCAATTTAACAGGACACATTCTTTAGTCCCTAATAGCTTCTTTGGTGGGCTCTCAGGAGTGAAAATGGCAACTGAATTCATATTTATATTTTTATTTATTCTAAATTAATTGTGTGAATCCTGAGCTCTTCCAGGTGCAAAGAAAAAATCATCAGTCTTTGACATGCCCAGGAAATCTTCCACCACCCCCCCCCCCCCAGGACAGTAGCTCCAACCTTAGCAGACCATAGGAACCCTAAATAGTCAAGGATATAGAGTGACCAACAGTCTCAATTTGCCCAAAGCTAACACAGATCCCTGGGACATAGGACTTTGAGTGCTTAGCACTAAAACTGGAAAAGTCCCCAGTAAACCATGATGAGTTGGTCTCCCAAAGAGAGAGCACAGCTCAACTCCCATAGGCGTGCTTATCAAACTTTCCCCCAGCAGACTTGTAGCCAAGCCAAAAGAGCTTCTCTTCACCTTAGGGAAATAAAGGATGCGACAGGGAATTTCTTAGAGATTGGTCTTGAGAATATGGAGAATGAGGGAATAGGAGATTTTGTATTCTCCTGAGCTCCTTTTGTGAGTGTTGTCCTTGCAACCTCTGAACTCTTGTTCTTCAACATTGCCAAGCTTTCATTACAAAGACAAGCAAGACTGCTGAAAGGAGAGATTGTGCTTTATAAAGTGGTAGAAAGCCCAAAACAGTTGTGCACATTCCATGTTTTTTTATCCCAGTAAAACACAATGGTTAGCTACATTGTTTGTTCTAAAAGTCTTTTAATATTCCATTTTTTTCCTCATGGCCATAAGCTAGAGAATGGCCGGAAAGAATCTTAACAGTGATGGGGCCTAAACCCATAATAAAGTACATACCGCAGTACCAGGTAACGGTTCAAAGATTAATAAGTAGTAAGGGTTTGGGCAGAACATCCTATAATTTCTTCTTAGTAGTCTTTCTAAAACAGCTGAGATACACAGCTATAGCCCCTGCTAAATTAAACATTTCAGCCCAGCTTACTGAGCACCACAATACACAGGTAGAAGTAATAAGTAATAATGAGTTTTGGGCCATTGAACACTGTGAATTTTCCCAGTGTACTGCAATTATAGAAACATCTGTGCTAAATAAGTTCCTACTGAAAGCTAGAAGTGTTTAATAATCCTCACAATTTCTCATTATCAACCCTAATAGAAGAGAAAGTAAACTCTGCAAAAGTTTACCATTTTCAAAGAAAATTGCCAGGAACATGATCATTTCTGGTACCACATTTCCCCGGACGATAAAAATACCAGAGACAATATCCTTGGAAAAGAAGACGAAATGGCAGCGTTAATAGCATGTACCATAGCACAAGGCAAATAGTGCCACTTGCAACAGCCAGGCCATTCTGGCTAGAGTACCCCCTGTGCTACAGCCTGACAAACAAGAGATTGATGATGCTCCTCAGCCTTCTCTACTGCTTCTGACAGAAAAGGGCTGGCCTAAAAATATGCACAGCGTTTCTCATACCTGTCCTAACCACCAAAGCCCCAACTGAAATAGCTCCACACCAGCTGATTGCTTCCCGGAGGACTCATTCCAAAACAAGTGTAGGTTTCCGGGCCAGGATCTGAATACCATTAACAACCACTAATGGCCAGCTATTGCTACTGACAGGAATGTCATTCCTCTGGAGAAATGCGAGTGACTTGGCTGTGACTACCAATGGTTGAATAGGTGCCTCTATAATTAGTTTGGGAACAATGCAAGCAGACATTACTTTGGAAGAAGGTAGCATGTGATAGCCAGCGAATGTCTGGAGCTGAACCAGTCTGTGAAGAAAAACTGACAAACAGAGCCCATCATAAATTACGACTGCTTCATTATTATCAGGGAGAAATGGTGATTTGCATCCAACCCTGTCAAGATTATAGCTGGCTTGAGTTCTGTGATGGAAATGGTAGGTAGCTTCACTAATGCCAGACCAGACAACAAAAATTTTAAAACATGGTTAAGGTGCTTTGGAACTGTGATGGTTAATTTTATATGTCTACTTGGCTGGGCCACGGTGCTCAGATATGCAGTCAAACATTATTCTGGATGTTTCCGTGAGGGTGTTTTTGGATGGGACTACTATTGAAATTGGTGGACTTTGGGCAAACCAGATTACACTCTGTAATGTGCGTGAGCCTCTTCTAGTCAACTTAAGGCCTTAAGAGAACAAAAGACTAATTTTCCCTGAACAAAGGGGAATTTTGCCAGTCAATGACCTTTGGGCTTGATATGAAACATGGACTCTTCCCTAAATCTCCAGCCTGATGCCCAAACTTCAGATACGGACTTCCCATCCTTCATTATTGTACAAACCAATTCTTTAAAACCAATCGGTTAGTCAGCCAGTCAAACCTATTTGTTCTGTTTCTCTGGAGAAGCCTAATACTGGAACAAAACCAACATTTTGGTTCTACTCAGTTCCATTTTTTCTGCTAATTAACATTAGCAACATCTAATATTTACTACGTACCAAGCACTATGCTACATGCATTACATGTGCACACAGAATGCTACTACTGTCTTCATTTGACATAGAGAGACTGAGGCTTACTGAGGTTTGTCAAACGGTCCCAGACCAAATAGCTAATAAGTCATAAAAACAGGATGTAGGCCCAGGTCTGGCCTTTTCAGAGTATGAGCTCTCCACTACTATGATAGATTGTTTCTCCAATACAATAACAGGAAAAAAAGAGAAATGACTGCCATTCAAAACATACACATTTTGTTGAGGGAAAGATTTTTATCCCTAACCACTTTTGACACTTGCTTCGCAAAAAACGAACCTGAGTCTGGGCTTCAGCTATGCAATGCTCAGTTCAGCCTGCTCAACAACTGGATGCATTACCTGCCTTAAATTATTTACACTCCTAGGCCTTTGCCTTACTCATATGTCAAATGTACATGACACAGGAAAAGTCCCTTACCCTAACTGGGGCTCAATTTATTTTTACCTATGAAAAGTAGGAAGAGAAAGAAAAGAAAAAAGAAAAGAAAAAAGAAAAGAAAAGAAAAGATAGAAAAAGAAAGAAAGAAAAGAAAAGAAAAGAAAAGAAAAGAAAAGAAAAGAAAAGAAAAGAAAAGAAAAGAAAAGAAAAGAAAGGGAAATTCAGCCTAAGTGATCAGTAGGCTTCCTTACAGCATGGATTAGGTAAAGGAGCCTCAGTTTGAATAGAAAAATATTACTCGTTTTAAAAATTCTCTTGAGAACTAAATAAGAATAAATTTGAAAGTGTGGGAAAAAATGAAGCATTAGGCACATATTTGATCTTCTAAAAATCGCTTAAAAGAAAATACTGCCTTGCTCAATGTGGGAACGAAAGTAATAATTTGAATAAAGTTTTGATTCCTGTGATTGTGATTCATGAAGCATTTTCACATGGAGGATTGATAAGCTTGGTTCAAAGAGATTTCTACTGCTTTGTGGAGGTGCTGCATTCATGAACTCTTATTATTATAATAATACATTTCCATGAAGTCCTAGACCGAGAATCAACCCAGAATGACCTACCCTTCTGCTGCCCTCTCCACCTTCTTCTCCCCCAAATCTCCTTATTAGCCCCAGCCACCCTGAGAATATCTGTAATACCACATTGGCTATGTCATTATTTATGTGCTTGCCCCCCAAATTCCACTCCCATTTGACAGTAAGTACCATGAAGGCAGAAACAATATATTTAATTCTTAAACACCCACTGCCTAACACAAGCAATTAATTAATTGCCTACCTAGCAATTAATTATATAGTAAGTCCTCATATTTGTGAAATGAGTAAAAAAAAAGATTGAGAGGCTTAGCTCAAACTACTTTCCAAAATGATTCGAGTCGGTATTTAAACATAATCATGATAGCTAACAATTTGCTTTTCTTTGTGTTGGCATGGTCCTCAATTATTTATATATGTGTTATTTATCCACACCCTATGAGGTGGTGAAACGGGGAACATTCTAATTACAAATCCATTTTCTTTTGTTTTTAATTTAAAGAAGACGATTTTTTTTTTTTGAGAGAAAAAGGGGAGGGGCAAAATGAGATGAAAAGAGAAACTCTTAAGCAGGCTCCATGCCATGCATTGAGCTTGATCTCACAACCCTGAGATCATGACCGGAGCCAAAATTAAGAGTCAGATGCTTAACTGACTGAGCCACCCAGGAGCCCCATGAATTTCTTTTTTGTATCATGTAATTGTGATAAGGACACTTAGCATAAGATCTACCCTCCTAACACTTTTTTTAAGTGTTAATACAGTATTGTTGACTCTAGGTTCAATGCTGTACAGAAGATCCCTAGCACTTATTCCCTTTGCTTAACTGAAATTTTATGCCTATTAAATAGTAATTCCTCATTTTTCCCTCCCTTCAGCCTCTGGCAATATCATTCCACTCTTTGATTTTATGAATTTGACTATTTTAGACACTTCATAAAAGTAGAATCATGCAGTATTTGTCTTTCTGTACCAGCTTATTTCACTTAGCATAGTGTCCTCAAGGTTCATCCACGTTGTGATATATTGCAGAATCTTCTTATTTTTTAAAGCTAATATTCTATTCCATGTATATACCCCATTTTTTATTCATTCGTCAGTAGACATTTAGCTTGTTTCCACATCTTACATTCTTATGGATGGTGCTGCAACAAACATGGCAGCGCTAATATCTCTTCGAGATCCTGATTTCAATCCTTTGGAATAATCTCAGAGGTGGATCCTGGGGGCCGTCGTGGTAGAACTGCTGAAACATATGGTAGTCCTTTTTTTTTTTTTTTTTTTTTTTTGAGGGCACTTCATACCATTTTCTTTTTTTTTTTTTTTAATTTTTTTTTATTTATTTATGATAGTCACAGAGAGAGAAAGAGAGAGAGGCAGAGACATAGGCAGAGGGAGAAGCAGGCTCCATGCACCGGAAGCCCGATGTGGGATTCGATCCCAGGTCTCCAGGATCGCGCCCTGGGCCAAAGGCAGGCGCCAAACCGCTGCGCCACCCAGGGATCCCACTTCATACCATTTTCTATAGTGGCTGGACCATTTTACATTCTCATCAATGGTACATGAGGACTCCAATGTTTCCACATCTTTACCAACTTGCTGTGTAAAGAACACTGTGTGCATATATGTATAAATGATAAAAGATATATATATACATATATAAAACCTAAAAGACCCATATGATGGACATTTGGGTAGCTTCCATGTCTTGGCTATTGTGAATAATGCTGCAATGAACATGGATGTGCGGTTATCTTTTTGAATTAGTGTTTTCATTTTCTTGGGTAAATCCAGAAGTGAAATTGGATCATGTGATCCATTATGATGAATCATATAGTTATTTATGTAGTGAATCTGTCTTTAACTGTTTTAGGAACCTCCATATTGTTTTCCACAGTAGTTGGACCATTAACATTCCACCAACAGTGTGTGAGGATCCCCTGTTCACTACATTCTCACCAGCACTTGTTGTTTCTCATCTTTTTGATAACGGGACATTGTAACTGGTGTGAGGTGCCTTATCATCATAGTTTTGACTTGCATTTCCTTAACAACCAGTGATGTTGAACATCTTCATGTGTCTGTTAGCCACCTGTATGTCTTCTTTGAAGAAATATCTATTGAGATCTGCCCATTCTTTAATCAGTTTGGATTTTTTTGCTATTGAGCTATATGAATTCTTTATATATTTTGAATATTGACCCTTTATTAGACATATGATTAGCAAATATTTTCTCCTATTCAGCAGGTTGCCTTTTCATTCTGTTGATGGTTTCTTTTACTATATTGAAGCTTTTTAGTTTCTTATCCCACTTATTTTTATTTTTGCTTTTGTTCCTTTTGCTTTGGGCGTCAGATTAAAAAATATATATATTGTCAAGACCTAGGCCAAAGAGCTTAATAACTATATCTTCTAGAAGTTGTATGGTTTCGGGTTTTGTATTTAAATCTTTAATCCATTTTAAGTTAGGTTTTATGTATGATGAAAGACAGTAGTCGTTTCATTTTTTTGGATGTGGCTGTCCAATTTTCCCAATTATATTCATTGAAGACATGGCACTTTCCCCATTTATATTCTTAGCTACTTTGTCATAAAGTAATTGACCATATATGTGTGGATTTATTTCTGTTCTGTTGATTTGTGTGTGTTTCTATGTCAATATCACAGTGTTTTGTTTACTAGAGCTTTGAAATATAGTTTGAAATCCGGGAGTGTGATGCCTCTAGCAATGTTCTTTGTTCTTAAGATTGCTTTTGCTCTTTGGAGTCTTTCAGGTTACATATAAATTTTAGGAGTGTATGTTTTATTTCTGTGAAAAATGCTTTTGGAATTCAGATAGGGCTTGCACTGGATCTGTATAATGCCTTGAGTAATAGATATTCTAACAATATTGATTCTTCCAATCCATATGCACAGAATATCTTTTTTTTTTTTTTTTTTTTTTTTTGCACAGAATATCTTTGCACTTATTTGTGTCTACTAGAGACTTTTAAGAGAGATTTGGAGCCCCTGAACTCTTGTGGGCCTTATAAAAAGTATATAAAACTACCTTTCTTACTTGACACTCACTGGCCTTACTAGATGATTTGGATTCCATAGCTTAAAACTCTCCTTTGGATGGCTGGCCACATGCTTGGTGAGGGTTCAGAAACATTAACATTAGAAGAATAATTAGAATTTTGAAGAAAATAATATATATAATTATGTATACATGTATAGAGTGTATATACATACACAGCTTCTATAATGTTGAATATACTGTTTGCCTCATATTTTTTAATGTCATGTTGCTAATAATATCTATTGCATACATTATTGGCTTTCATCTCTACTAAAAGAAATCCTACTGCTAAAAAGTTCCATGGATTGACAGAGCACATATAGAAGTGAAATACATAGGTATTGTATCTGTACAATAAGTACTTTTGAAAGAAAGAGGTCATTTCTTCACGTGGTGCAGGAAGCTGGCACAAGCAGAGTAAAAAAATCTATTTATTTGAATTAAAACTTTATAAATATGAGGGTATCATAATTAAAATGATGCAATAGTAGGATGGTGCTAAGTATAATACTTCTAAGCAAATATACCTAAAATTAAATATTAGTGTAGTAGCCTTATCCAGAGCTACTATTTACATAAAGACTTGACCGCAGTTCTTACTTTTAACTCTCTGTTACTACATCTACTTTTTTTAATAGCCACATTGCTTGCCTCCTCAGAGTCATCATTCACTTCTTTTTGCCCTTTTCCCATATTCACTCAGTTAACTTTCATTGTTCCACTATCTCTCCAGATAATCCTTTCTTTCCACTTTCCCTAAAATAGACTTTACTGCCTCTCACTTAGATTTTTGTAGTAGACCTCCATTCCCTAAGCCATCTCAATCTTCCTTAAATCTTCATTCTATCTTTTCTTCATGTTCTGAAGGAATCTATGGCTCCCTATTACCTCAAGATAAACTATAACACCCTTTAAATAGACTTCAAGTATGCCCATGATCTGCCTTCACTCATCTTGTTTTACAATCTTGATCTCCTTTCATTTATAAACTATTTGCTGCTCACTATTTTAAACTCTTACTTTTTGTCCTATGTAACTTCATTCATGCTGTTTCCTTCCATTGGAATGCCCATATAAGTCCTGCACAGTCATGAAGTCACAGCCAAAATATCATTTCTTCCATGTGGCTTCTCTCAGTCATACCAGCTAGAAGTTCTCTGAAAAACTTCTCTGTACACTTTTAAATAAAAATTACAATTATTTGTTCTCATAATTTATGTACCTGTTAGATCACATGTACATCAATGGTAAAATCCCTGATTAACTCATTTTCATTTCCTCATATGGTAAACTATCAATATGTCTTGCATATAATAGGTAATCAGCAAATATTGATAATTATGAATGAATGTATGGATAACTGGTCCTTTGGCCTTTTTACAATTCTATTCTCTCCTTGATTTCACTAAATATTAGAATAAGTATTACACCATTTATTCAGCTGTGTACATACTCAAGGGCTATACACTCCTTTAGTCCCACCTAGGCTAATCTTTCTACTTTCATAAAATAAGGAAAATCTGCCACCTAATTCTCATTTCCCTCTGCCAGCCCTGGAGGCTCATCTCTTCTAGTCCAACAATAACATTACAAGCCTAAAGGTAGAATTCCAAGTCTGTAGGATTGTACCCTATTTGGAGGACCTCCTAAGGACTTCGAACCCTCCAGGACTTACCTGGACAACTGCTACTGTGTTACCCCTGTCCTGGTTATCAACACTGTTCAATTTTGTAGATTATCAGACATAAGCACCCATTTCACCCAAAGATGCCACAGCTCTCAGATTTCCAGCAGAAAAATAAATGCAAACAAGAAATATCAAGGTATATTAGACTAATACTGATCTTCAACATTTCAACTTGATTAAAACATTTATTCCGCTCACTTGTGAAACTGGCATCCAGAGCTTCAAGAAGAGCTAACAGGGAGCTATGACTACTACCTCTTATTTCCTGGTTTTGGTAAAAAATAAATCAGAATAAATACGGTCAATGGCAACATCGCTTGAATCCTATCAAACTGTAAAGCTTATAAATGGATGTTTTTGTTCTGGATAGAATTGTATGATTTAGAAGGTAAAGCAGAATTTAAAAAAAAATTTTAAGACGGACTTAATTGAAGTCTTTCTCAGTTCTAAAATACTCTTTAAAGTCTTATCTTACATTTTTAATAAAACTTTATATTATTTTTAAACAAATATTATCATTTGTAAACACTTAACATATCCATTCATATAAATGACATAAAAAAAATCTTTAAAAACTCTCCAAAGACTTCAGGAAACTATGTATCATTTACCTGAGTTAACTAAAATCAGTGAGTAAACAAAGGTAGAGATTATTTATGGATTACATATGAGGAAACATCAAAAATAACTGGTAAAATGTTGTAATAGATATTATAATGCTTTACTAATGAGTGTGAATGAACAGGTATTTACAGGAGCACTGAAATTACTTGCATATCATATGTCATTATCTTATTATCATATTTGTCAATGGCTGTTTTTCTTCAATGACATTACATTTAATAAATATCATTTATCTAGATATTACATATTGTTAAGAACATTTTTAGCATAGGGGCGCCTGGGTGGCTCAGTCGGTTAAGTGTCTGCCTTCGGCTCAGGTCATGAACCTAGATCCTGGGATCAAGTCCCAGGATCGAGTTCTGAGATCAAGCCCCACATGGAGCCTGTAGAAAGCCCTGCATCAGGCTCCCCAGCCAGCAGGGGGGGGTCTACTTCTTCCTCCTCTTGCCCCTCCCCCTGCTCATGCTTTCTCTCACTCTCACTCTCCCTTTCAAATAAATAAATAAAATATTTAAAAAATAACGCTTCCCATATATATATTGTATAAAACACCTCTATATAGAATAAAATATCATGTGAAAATTTAACTTTTTTCAAAAAGCTTCAAAGTGACTTAAGACTAAAGTTCCTAGTCTTTGATCCAAATGAATCCAGAGTAGCTGATTTTATAGTGAGTGTTCTCTCCATATAAAGATACATGTGTAAGTTATAAAGGCTGTATTGAAAATCATAGCCTTCCTCTTTGTTTTAAGGTGGTGTTCTAGAAGTCAGTTAACAAAGGAGCAAAGAATTCAGTCCTCTTTTAGTTAGGATTCTTGGTGGCACACGGTAGAAAAATAAAAAAAGACCAGTTCTAACAAAATGAGACTTCACTGACTCCATAACTGAAAATTTCAAGGCATGGCTGACCTCTGCCATGACTGGCCTCAGGGCTCAAACAATGTCACCTGGGTACATACTTTCTCCGTCTCTCTCATCAGGCTTTCTGCTGTGTTAGCTTCAGTTTCTTCCTTGCCTATTGTTTAAATGACTTCATCAAGCCCCACTTGACTACTTTTCTCTATCTGAGAAGTCCTAGTGACAGTTCTGTGGCATCTCATTTGCTATCAATGCATCGATCCCCACTCCTGAACCAAATGCTCTGGTTCCAAGGGAGTCTGAGGGTCTCATTGGGCAAGTCTGAGTCACATGCTATTCCTGGAGCTGAGGCTCAAGTCACTGCAATAAAATTACAGGAACCGGTTGCAGAAAGGAATAAAATACCCTTACTAAAATGAAAGTGGGATTTATGGATGATGGGGAGTCTAAAACATAACAAATATATACTATAAGTAAAAAGAAAAAGCGCTAATCAAGGAACCTAGAAGTAATGCCAGTCCTACCAAACCGCTATAGCTTTGGGCAAGTCACCAACAGCTTTCTTCTGGATCTCTGCTTAAGCCTCCTTGCTCACATTATCCCACTCCAGTCCCTTCCATGCTCTAGTCCTAGAATAAGGTCCAAAATCCTAAACAAAGCCCTGCTTGATCAGCCTCAGTTTACTTCTCTAGCCACCTCTCAAAACTCTCCCCCTGTCACTCCCTAGGCTCCAAAACAGCCAGGGCTTTGGTAATTTCTTAAACATTGTCATGACTGTCTACAAAGGACCTTTGCACATTCTTGACCCATTCCCCAGTCCTCTCTTTCTCCTTTCTTCTTCTTTTTTTTTTTTTTAATTTTTTTTTAAATTTATTTATGATAGGCACACAGTGAGAGAGAGAGAGAGGCAGAGACACAGGCAGAGGGAGAAGCAGGCTCCATGCACCGGGAGCCCGATGTGGGATTCGATCCCGGGTCTCCAGGATCACGCCCTGGGCCAAAGGCAGGCGCCAAACCACTGCGCCACCCAGGGATCCCCCCTTTCTCCTTTCTTCTATTTGCTCAGTGAACCTCCACTCATCTTCAGATATTAATTCAAACATCATTTCTGCAAACAAGTTTTTCTAACACTAGGGTAAAGTTCCCCCCTAACAAACTCTCAATAAAACATATCATTTAGTAACTTACCATAACTAATTTTATATGTACTTTTGTTATTTTTAATTACGTTATTTAGTTAAAAAGTTCCCCCACTAAAATATAAGCTCCATGAGGAAAACGCTATACGTACTTTCAACTATATCCCTGTGCCTAGCACATAGTCAATACTCAATAAATACATGAAGGAATAAATAAACACATATCATGACATGTGTCTCAATTTCTCATCTCTAAAGTAACAAGATTGAACTAAGAGATCTCAAATCATTCATTCCAGAGTTTAAACTTCTCTGATACCAATTAAACAGTATAGATACCTTATATTGCAGGTGGGACAAAAATATTTTAAGTAATACCTCTGAAGAAATCACTAAAGAGAAAGAGTTATATAGCCAGTGGATATTGTAGCTAACGGGTCAATATGAATCCTAGTGAAGTATTTCCATAGAGGTTATGAAGACCAGTTCTCCATTTTTATTGAGTCAGGATTAAGGACACATCCTTCACTCTCAAATAAGAGTATTTAATTTAGTTTGAAATTACACTACAAGTGATCATTAAGATAATGAACTTCCTTTTTTAAAAGATTTTATGTATTTATTTGAGAGGGAGAAAGCAAGAGCAAGCACAAGCCGAGGGGGGGGGGGCAGAGGGAGAGGGAGAAGCAAACTCCCCGCTGAGTGAGGAACCCGATATGGGGCTCAGTCTCAACCCTGGGATCATGACCTGGGCCAAAGACAGATGCTTAACCAACTGAGCTACCCAAGCATGGCCCAAGACCATGAACTTCTTGGAAGGGGTAAGTCCCAGATCAACAATATGATAAGGCAAGTAAATTTTGTTCTCTGTACCTTTCTTGTGGTTTTCTGTTTCTCACATTTTGGAGCCATGCACACCCTACTACCTGAAACAAAATACCCAGTTCCTTCTTTCTCCCCATTGATTATCCCCATAGTAGATACTCAATAAATACATGAAGGAATAAACAAACACATTTCATGACATGTGTCTCAATTTCTCACCCTTCCCCCCATCTGTAGGACCTGAGCTACCCCCTACATTCACACAATGAATCACCATCTCCTACTTCTCCATTAAAATTTACCTGCCCTTGCTTTTATTTCTTCATATCCCCGATCTTTACTGGGTGTCAATGGTTGTAATGGGTTATTAACAAGAAAACTCATCCCTTCTAATATGCTATATAGTTAATTAATGTTACCTCCCTCAAGATAATAGGGCATATGTCCTCTTAAAGGCTTTTAAGAAATGACAGTAATGGTGGAAATTTCAGGCACCACTGCAGACTGATGAGGGAGATAGATTTTAAAGCATGGGGGCCTCTCATTGATCCTCAAATTATTCCATGTAGGCAGCTGCCAACTCTGCCCATGAGTAAGCCAGCCTCTCGCTGGAGAACTTTATAAACAGCATGAATTTCACTGTTTGACATGGGTGAAGTATAGTTCCCTCTGAAAATAACCTCTTTTAAAGTATCATCCATTTAAGAAGCTATGGCTTAGATGTTCTCAAGACTAGAAAAGCTACCCTTCATTCCAAGATTGAAAAGGTCAGTCTGCCCTAAGAGATGGATGAATTTGGAGGTGTCTTTGAGTAGCCAGCTGATTTACTTATCATTTTCATTTTTGATTCCAATTCAAGCATATACACTGCTAGAAATGAACAAGAACTCTGAAATCTCATGGTGTGCCCTCCTGGAACATAATTTCCCCCCCATCTGTGAATCTCCTGTTGCTATCAGAGGAAGTCACCATATGCAGAGAGGGGAGACACATGCCAGGAGAGAAAAGCCCATTATGTAGTTGAGAGCTAATTTTGCTTAATCTTCTTGATCTCCATAAAGAGCATTCTGAGACCCCACAGGATTTAAACAAAAAAGATAAAGATGAAGCGGGAATGCTCAAGCGGAGCCCATGTAATACTTATTTATTAATGTCGTCCATCACAGTGTGTTTATACGCCTAACCAAAATTTAAAACTGTCTGATTGAAAACAGAGGAGGAAAAACAATTGCTGTATCAAGGCAAAACAGACTCACTCCATCGCTACATACTTACATTTGGAAAATGAAATGAAATGATATGAGCACCCTATTAAACACTTATGGTTCCATTTAAAATGAAAAGAAAGATAAGTAAAAACATAAATCTGTGACCCTGGGTTTATCCTTAAATAGAAACCTCATCTTAAGGGAGAATTTCTCCATGCTTAATAGCAGAATTAATATTAAAGAGCCTTATTCTTTCTGGTACTCCAGAGCCTTCTGAGGAGGAGGGAGCTAGGAGAGGGGGTCCAAAGGGGGGGCAGGGGGAGTGGGGGTTCTCACAGATTAGTGAAATCAACTCTGAGAGTAGAACTACTGAGTCAGAATATCAGCATTTGAATATACCTTAAAGGTCTCCTGCTCAAGCTAGAGGTAGTGCCTTTTGAGCTTGAATTCTTCCAGTGACAAGAAACTCCTTATCCCTCGGACATCCCATTCTAGTTTTGTATAACTTAGCACATTAGAAATTTCTCTTATAACATTCTGAAATCCACGTCCTTGTTATTTTCCCTCATTGGTCTTCTTCTGCCCTTTGGAACCAATCACACATAATGAATCTAATGTTTCTTACAGAGTATGGGCCTTCAAATATTGGAAGATCGTTTTCTTTGAATACCATCACCTTTTTTTTCTTTATTGGCTTAATCTGCAACTTTATAGCTACAATACTATTACTGAAAATTTTCCAAACTTCCTGAAGTCTTCCTCATTCAAGAGACACATCATGAACTCCCGTATCTTTTGTCTCAATTTTTGAAATTTGCCGGCTGGTCAAACTCTAATATTGTCTACTTGAACTAACAATTCTGGAAGGTATAAAGTTAAAAGACATTTGTTTTAAGAGGAAGGTAAATGCAGTTTCTTATGTAATGTTGAAGCCTCTATAGCACTTGCCCTCGCATTCATACACACAAGGGCTTGAAAATGCCTTGAATTAACAAATGAGTAAATGAAGAATCCTTGTATTCTAATACTGGAATGGGGCTTGATACTTTACAAAGGAATTTAAGCCGTTATTTAAGAATTAAAATGCACATGAGATCAATGGAAGAGGTATTTTTATCCCTATCCCATAAAAATAAGAAAACCGTAACTCAGAAATAAGTACATTCTGGAAGAAAGTCTTTTACTGGGACAAAAAAAAAAATCTATGAACTTCACTTTAGTGCAGCATACACTTATTGGTTCTCAAAAGAACAAGAATTCTAAAGTATCTTTGCATTATAGATAAGTCACTAATTTTTACAGTGCATTTATATTTTGATATCTTAGCGAATAAGAAAATAACCTTAAAATATTTTTATGATGTGATTCTTTTAAAAAAGATACAATAACTAGGCTTGTATTAAAAAGACTATCAATTTTTTAAAATCTCAAAATTTTAGCAATTAACATTATATTTATCGTCACATAATCACTCTTTGTTACATAAAATATGTTAAGAGGGGGTCATTCAATCTCATTCATCTATTAAATAAATGCTTATTGAGATTCTCTTTTGTCCGAAGTATTTTAGAGTAACACTAAAATTTTATAAATGAATCTTATAAATAAAACATAGACTGAAAAGGAAGGTCCCAAAAAATAAAAGATGGAAGCCCCATCCCATAAGGAAGGATGACCTCATGCACATCAATGTGCAAAATAAGGAGACGTATGAATGCTAAGTGGATTAAATTTTAGAGAGGAGGCTTTCAAGGGAAAATTTTAAAGGAATTATAACTAGAGGGTGGAGACAAAGTACATTCCAAATAATCTACGTAAGTTGATTGCCCTTTGTAAACTATATAAGGGAATTCAATATGTCTATGCCCTCTTCACTTTCTATTTTGCATCTATTTCAGGTAATCATCATAACTAACTCCGAGCTGCCCAAGGTTCCTGGGAGGAGAACAAGGGTGAAAGGAGTGCTTACTGCATAGTGGCAGAGAAGATTTTTTTCTTACTGCCCCCAGGAGACTTAGCTTGCTGATGGTACCAAATTCCTATAATATGAGTGTCCTGCCTCACCAGCACCCTGCAGAGTCCACTGGGAGCATTTCTGGGGTCCCTGCAGAAGAGTTTTCACTGCTGGTCCTGTCGGCCAACCCAGTTCCCACAGCTCCTCCTCCCCAGTCTTGGCGCACTGGCTGTCATCCAGCTCCCTGCCCCACTCTGCACTGTGCTGCTTGCAGCTCCCAGCTGTGCACCTCACCAAAATACCAGAAATCTCTTTCCTGACTGTGCTCAGGCACAAAAAAACCCATCCTAGGTCACCTATACCCATCCAATCACTCATGAAATTAAGTAGCCACAAAGAAGCTTGCAATGAGGCTTGTCAGGACCTCCCAATCTCTATTTACTCGTTGTCTTAATGAAAGTCATTTGTAAACTACTCTTTTTTTACTTTAAAAAAAGTTTTGGGGGGCACCTGGATGACTCAGTGGTTGAGCGTCTGCCTTCAGCTCAGGTCATGATCCCGGGGTCCTGGGATCAAGTTGTGCATCAGGCTGCCGATTGGGAGCCCGGTTCTCACTCTGCCTATGTCTCTGCCTCTCTGTGTGTGTGTGTGTGTGTGTGTGTGTGTGTGTGTGTGTGTCTCATGAATAAATAAATAAAATATTTTTAAAAATGTTTTTTAATTGTGGCAAAAAATACATAACAATATTTACCATCTTAACCATTCTTAAGGTTATAGTTCAGTAAAGTATATTCATGGCATTGTGCTCTTTTTCTTTCTAAAAAGAGTTTTATTTATTTATTTGAGAGGGAGCATTCCTCCTGTGAGCAGGGGCAGGTGCTCCAGACTCCCTGCCGAGCTAGGGGTTGGGTAGGGCTTCCAGCGGGACTCCATGCTAGCCTCAATTCCAGGACCCTGAGGTCACCACCTAAAGTCAGACACTTAACCAACTTAGTCTCCCAGACACCCCTACTCTTTTCCTTTTTAAATTAAAGGTAGTTTTAAAGCTACCTTTAAAGCTTTCCAATTGTTTGTATGGTTACTGGGCTATTAGATTCTCTACCTTTAAAATCCTCCAACTTCTTCAGCAGTCTATAAACTACTTTTCAACTCTCACTTCCGACCTGGTGATCCCAAATCCTTTAACTTTTTTAGTTATAAAAATATGCTCATTTTGGGCAGCCCGAGTGGCTCAGCAGTTTAGTGCCGCCTTCAGCCCAGTGTGTGATCCTGGAGATCCAGGATCAAGTCGCACATCAGGCTCCCTGCATGGAGCCTGCTTCTCCCTCTACCTATGTCTCTGCCTCTCTTTCTCTCTCGCTCTCGAATAAATAAATAAAATCTTTAAAAAAATATATGCTTAAAAAATAAAAAATAAATAAAAAATATATGCTTATTTTACAATTGTTAAATTATATTTGTGTTTTTTCCCTCTATCTCTGCAAAACTTCTCTGAGTCAAACCTGAAATTCAAACGGTGTGTCCCAGTGTTCTCTTAAAAACTCTACCAGTACCATTTATTTTTATGATAAATTGTTGTTCTTCTAAGTTCCTACAAATAAAAGGATTTCCATAGCTTCCCCAACACTCCACAAATATTTCATGAGCAATGCATGCCAAAATGGGGCTCTTGTTCTGGTAAATAGCAGCTTGGCATATGTGACACCGAAGCATTACAGGCTGGGTAATATGTTAGATACCCAGGGCACAATGGACTGATTACTGCAGATGTAGACAAGAAGGGAGGAAATTTTAGGCTTAATCCCAGATTTCCTGCATATATTGTGCTGCTGAACAAGCTAGCAAACCTCACATAACATTTTAGTATAACAAAACTGTGATCCTGACACAGCTCCCAGGACTACAGAGTACTGAACTAAAAAAAGAAGAAAATTGCAAGGAGTACCATCTATCATGAACCTTATGTGAACTGCTATGTAAAAGAATAAAAATATATTTAGATTAAATGAAAGTCACTTCAAATTTAGGAAATTCAAAAAAACCTTTGAATATATCTTAGCTTCATATCATAAATCTCCAGTATTATGTAGTTCTAGAATGGATTGTGTCATGGAAAGGATCTTAAAAAATTTTTATAACTGAGAGAGCATGGAAGTTCTATGAGCCTCATGGCAACATGAGCCCTTTTTCATTTCTGTCCCTTTTGATCTACAACTAATTGGACATCCATAACCAAAAAAAAAAGGGAGGGGGCACTTCTACATAGCATACCAAGACACCCAAGAGATCTAACCATCTATGCATCTGAAAGTGAGTGGGTTGGGCTGTAGGAGAGTCTGGGAACATGGAAGGGCCATGAAGGAGGGAAATGGCAGGAGAGCTGGTGACAGTAGAGAAGGTAATGGCAGAGAAGGCAGCACTGGACTGGCCACAAACCAACACAAACTTTTTGGCAAAGGAGGCAGAGGGCTAAGGCGATAAAGTGCCCAACCACACGTGCTACAGTTGGTGAGACCATTTGCTCTCTCTGAAGATAGTTGCAATGATTGGGAGAGGGAGAGGAAAGACAAGTAGTCAGACAAATAGAAACGAAAGTGGCTGTTGCTGTATGCCCTCAGGAGGCCAGAGGATGTCCCATGGACCTCTGGGACCTCCCCACTTGGAGATCCCCTTACTAGGTGGTGGGCGCATCCAAAGTCCCAGGTGCTAAGTATATACTTCACCACCCACCCCTGCTACCACTCTTTGCTTTTGGGGTTTTTTTTTTTTTACACCCACTCTCAACTTTAGCCCAAATTAGCTCCCAGAAGAGAAACCAAAAATTTGTGCTATAGCGCCACCTTCTGGAAGACAAAAGGAAGGCTTTTAAGTACCAACCTGTTGAATTGTTAGAATCAATGTAAACAAAACCTTGACTAAATAAGAAAGGTGTTCAGTACTCCAAATGCTGCCACAGAGGCACTTCTCATCAAACACCATGAAAAACCATGGTAATATGGTATCGCAAAAAGAAATGACAATTTTCCAACAACTAAAATAAAAAACATGAACTATTGTAATCTGATGATTTAAAATAGGTGTTATGAAGAAATTCAACAAGCTACAAGAAAATTCAGAAGAGCAATAAAATGATCTTCAACAGTAAAATTAGTGAAAAGAAGTTGCACTTTACCAAAGAGATTGAAATTTTCAAAAAAGAACCAAACTGAATTCTGAAGCTAAAGAATTCAGTAAATGAGACAGATGAAGGATGCATTAGAATGCACTGGAAATAGAGCAGATCATATAGAAGAGAGAATTAGCAAGCTTGAGTATGAAAATGTAGAAATGATCAGATGGAAGAGGATCAAGAACGAAGATCTTTATAAAGTAAAGAAACCCTATGAGAACTCTGAGTCAATTAGAAAAGCCAATATAAAAATCATGGGTATCTTAGAAAAAAAAAGAGAGAAAGAGAGCAGAGAGTACATTTAAATACTAGATTACTAAATAATAGATCAGGATTAAAGACCTAAATGTGAAACCTGAAACCATAAAATTCCTGGAAGAAAACATAGGCAGTAATTTCTTTGACATCAGCTGTAGAAATCTTGTTCTAGATATGGCCGGCAAGGGAAACAAAAGTAAAATCAATCTATTAGGACTACACCAAAATTAAAAGCTTTTACACAATAAAGGGAACTATCAACAAAACAAAGAGGCAACCTACTAAATGGGAAAAGATGTTTGCAAATGATAGACTTGATAAAGGGTTAGTATCCAAAATACATAAAGAACTTATATAACTCAACACTGAAAAAAAAATAAATAAATAATCTGATTAAAAATGGCTAGAGGCCAAACTGTGGAAGGAGCCTCGGTGTCCATCGAAAGATGAATAGATAAAGAAGATGTGGTTTATGTATACAATGGAATGTTACTCAGCCATTGGAAATGACAAATACCCACCATTTGCTTCCACGTGGATGGAACTGGAGGGTATTATGCTGAGTGAAGTAAGTCAATCAGAGACGGACAAACATTATATAGTCTCATTCATTTGGGGAATAAAAAAAATAGTGAAAGGGAATAAAGGGGAAAGGAGAAAAAATGAGTGGGAAATATCAGAAAGGGAGACAGAACGTGAGAGACTCCTAACTCTGGGGAAAGAACTAGGGGTGGTGGAAAGGGAGGTGGGCAGGGGGTGAGGGTGACTGGGTGATGGGCACTGAGGTGGGCACTTGATGGGATGAGCACTGGGTGTTATTCTATATGTTGGCAAATTGAGCACCAATAAAAAATAAATTTATTTAAAAAAAGGCTAGAGGCTTGAATAGACAGTTTTTCCAGAGAAGGCATACAGATGGCCAACAGACATGTGAAAAGATGCTCAACATCACTAATCATTAGGGAAATGAAAATCAAAACCAATGTGGTATCACTTTATACTGTCAGAATGGCTAAAATAAAAAATATAAGAAATAATAAACATTGATGAGGATACGGAGAAAAAGGAACAGTTGTGCACTATTATTAGGAATGCAAGTTGATGCAGCCACTGTGGAAAACAGTATGGAGTTTCCCCAAAAGATTAAAAACAGAATTACTATATGATCCAGTAAATCTACCATTGGGTAATTGCCCAAAGAAAATGAAAACACTAATTCAAAAAAGTGTATATACCCCAATGTTACTGCAGCACTATTTACAATAGCCAAAATAGAAAAAACCCGAGTGTCCATTGATAAATAAAGAAGATGTAGTGTGTGTATGTGTGTACATATATGTGTGTTTGTATAATATATATATTCTATATATATAACAGCTATATTATGGAATATTTCTCAACTATTAAAAAAATGGAATCTTGCCATTTACAACAAAGTGGATGGACCTAGAGGATATAATGTTAAGTGAAATAAGTCAGAGGGGGACAAATATCATATGATTTTACCAATACATGGAATTTAAGAAAAGAAAGAAAGAAAGAAGAAAAAAAAAAAGACTCTTAACTATAGAGAACAAACCGATGGCTGCCAGAAGGAAATGTGGTGGGGGGCAGAGGCGGGGAAGAATGGATGAAACAGATAAAGGGGATTGAGATTACACTTATCTTGATGGACACTGAGAAATGTATATAATTGTTGAATCATTATATTGTACACCTGAAACTAATATCACACTGCATGTCAATTATACTTAAACAGAAAGAAAAGAAGAAAAATAATAGCTAAGAACTGGGATCCCTGGGTGGCGCAGCGGTTTGGCGCCTGCCTTTGGCCCAGGGCGGGATCCTGGAGACCCGGGATCGGATCCCACGTCGGGCTCCCGGTGCATGGAGCCTGCTTCTCCCTCTGCCTGTGTCTCTGCCTCTCTCTCTCTCTCTCTCTCTCTCTCATAAATAAATAAAAATTAAAAAAAAATAATAGCTAAGAACTCCCAAAGCTGGGGGAAGAATCAAATATACAAGTTTACAAAGCTAATAGAACACCTTATTATCTCAACACAAAAGGAATTTCTCTAAGAAACTTCTTATTAAAACTGTCAAAAGTTAATGATAAAGAATTTTAGGGCAGTTAGGAAATTAAAAAGATAGTAATCTACAAAGTTACCCCTGTTAGGGTATAAGCAGCTTTCTCAGCAGTTTTCTCAGCAGAAATTCTATAGGCCAGGAGAGAGTGGAATGACATATTTAAAATATTTTAAAAACTGTGGCCATTATACTTGAATAATTTTTTTTAAATGAAAGAAAGAAAAACCCTACCAGCCAAGAATAATCTATCCAGCAAGGTTATCTCTCAGATATGAAGAAGAAATAAAAGCTTTCCTAGACAAACAAAAGCTGAGGGAGTTCACCACCATTAGACCTGCCTTATAAGAAATGCTGAAAAGAGCTCTCCAAGGTGAAATAAAAAGACAAAAACAAACACACAAACTCTGATTAAAGTTAAAGTCAGTCAGAATTAGAATATTGTAACCCCAAAGATAAACTCAAAATGGATGAAAGATCTAAATGTGAGACAAGATTCCATCAAAATCCTAGAGGAGAACACAGGCAACACCCTTTTTGAACTTGGCCACAGTAACTTCTCGCGAGATACATCCACGAAGGCAAAAGAAACAAAAGCAAAAATGAACTATTGGGACTTCATCAAGATAAGAAGCTTTTGCACAGCAAAGGATACAGTCAACAAAACTAAAAGACAACCTACAGAATGGGCGAAGATATTTGCAAATGACGTATCAGATAAAGGGCTAGTTTCCAAGATCTATAAAGAACTTATTAAACTCAACACCAAAGAAACAAACAATCCAATCATGAAATGGGCAAAAGACATGAAGAGAAATCTCACAGAGGAAGACATAGACATGGCCAACACGCACATGAGAAAATGCTCTGCATCACTTGCCATCAGGGAAATACAAATCAAAACCACAATGAGATACCAACTCACCCCAGTGAGAATGGGGAAAATTAACAAGGCAGGAAACCACAAATATTGGAGAGGATGCGGAGAAAAGGGAACCTTCTTACACTGTTGGTGGGAATGTGAACTGGTGCAGCCACTCTGGAAAACTGTGTGGAGGTTCCTCAAAGAGTTAAAAATAGACCTGCCCTATGACCCAGCAATTGCACTGTTGGGGATTTACCCCAAAGATTCAGATGCAATGAAACGCCGGGACATCTGCACCCCGATGTTTATAGCAGCAATGTCCACAATAGCCAAACTGTGGAAGGAGCCTCAGTGTCCATCGAAAGATGAATGGATAAAGAAGATGTGGCTTATGTATACAATGGAATATTAGCCATTAGAAACGACAAATACCCACCATTTGCTTCAACTTGAATGGAACTGGAGGGTATTATGCTGAGTGAAGTAAGTCAATCGGAGAAGGACAGTGTATGTTCTCATTCATTTGGGGAATATAAATAATAGTGAAAGGGAATATAAGGGAAGGGAGAAGAAATGTGTGGGAAATATCAGAAAGGGAGACAGAACATAAAGACTCCTAACTCAAAAAAAAAAAAAAAAAAAGACTCCTAATTCTGGGAAACGAACTAGGGGTGGTGGAAGGGGAGGAGGGCGGGGGTGGGGGTGAATGGGTGACGGGCACTGAGGGGGACATTTGACGGGATGAGCACTGGGTGTTATTCTGTATGTTGGCAAATTGAACACCAATAAAAAATAAATTTATTATTAAAAAAAAAGAATATTGTAACCCATATTTAGAATGGAGCAGAGACACAAATCATTAAAAATGGGTGAGACTGAGCAAATAACTATGGAAAACCACCAACTTAAAAAAGGTAGACAGAAACAAAAGGAAAAAGAAATGATAGATAAAATTACCAGAAAACAACAGATAAAATGGCAGTCATAAATTCTTACATGTCAATAAAGGCCCTAAATATAAACAGATTGAACTCATCAATCAGAAGGTACAGAGTGTGGGACACATGGATAGCTCAGTTGATTAAGCATCTGACTCTTGATCTCAGCTCAGGTCTTGATGTCAGGGTCATGAGTTCAAGCCCTGCGCACTGGGCTCCATGCTGGGTGTGAAGGTTACTTAAAAAAAAAAAAAGGCACAGAGTGTCTGGAAAGAGGAAAAAAAAAAGACGAGATCCAACTATATGCAGCCTACAGGACACCCATTTCATGTCTAAAGACATATAGGCTCAAAATGAAAGGATGGAAGATGATAGTCCAAACAAATAGAAATGAAAAGTAGGTAGGCATAGCCATATTTTTATCAGACAAAATAGACTTCAAGTCAAAATGGGTAACAAGCTACAAAGAAGGTCACTCACTACATAACAATAAAGGGGGGCAGCCCAGGTGGCTCAGCGGTTTAAAGCTGCCTTCAGCCCAGGGCATGATCCTGGAGACCTGGGATCAAGTCCCATGTCAGGCTCCCTGCATGGAGTTTGCTTCTCCCTCTGCCTGTGTCTCTGCCTCTCTCTTTCTCTCTCTCTCTCTCTCTCTCTCTGTGTGTGTGTCTCATGAATAAATAAATTAAAAATCTTAAAAAAAAAAAAAAAGCAATAAAGGGGTATAGCAGCAATGTCCACAATAGCCAAACTATGGAAAGAGCCCAGATGTTCACCAACAGATGAATGGATAAAGAAGATATGATACACACACACACACACACACACACACAATGGAAAATTACTCAGTCATCAAAAAGTCTTGCAATTTTCAATGATGTGGATAGAACTAGAGGTTACTATGCTAAGTGAAATAAGTCAATCAGAGAAAGACAATTATACGATTTCACTCATATGTGGAACTTAAGAAACAAAACAGAGGAGCACAGGGGGAGGGAAAAACAAAACAAGATGAAATCAGAAAGGGAGACAAACTATAAGAGACTCTTAATCAAAAGAAACAAACTGAGGGTTGCTAGAGGGGAGAGAGGTGGGGGATAGAGTAACTGGGTCATGGGTATTAAGGAAGGCATGTGATACAATGAACACTAGGTGTTATATACAACTGGTGAATCACTGAACTCTACCTCTGAAACTGTTAATACACTATATGTTAATTAATTGAATTTAAATAAAATTAAATTAAATTTAAAAATAAGTTATACTTTAATAAAGAACAATAAAGGGGTCAATACATCAAAAAGATACAACAATCATAAGTATATATGCTCCCAACACCAAGCACTGAAATATGTTACGCAATAAATAACAAATCTTGAGGGAGAGAAGTAGACAATAATACAATGATTGTAGGGAATTTTAAGACCCCACTGTAAGTGATGGATAGATCATCCAGACAGAAAATCAACAAGGAAACATTAGAATTAAACCACAGTTTAGAACAAATGGACTTAATAGATATATATACAGAACATTCTACCCAATAGCATCAGAATACTCAGTCTTCTCAAGTGCAAGACTAAAAGCATACCAACTATCTTCTCTGACCACAATGGTATGAAACTAGAAATCAACAGAAGGAAAGTGAGAAAATCTACAAATATGTGGAAACTAAACAACACACTTCTAAGCAACCACTGAATCAAAAAAGAAATCAAAAGGGAAATAAAAAGTTGTCTTAAAACAAATGTAAATGAAAATAAAACATATCAAATATTGTGGGATGCAGAAAAAGTAGTTTTTTTAAGATTTTATTTATTCATGAGAGACACAGAGAGAGAGGCAGAGACATAGGCAGAGGGAGAAGCAGGCTCCCTGCAGGAGCCTGATGTGGGACTCGATCCCAGGACCCCAGAATCACAACTTGAGCCAAGGGCAGATGCTCACCCAGATGCCCCACAAATGTAGTTCTGAAGGGAAAGTTTATTAGAAAGATCTCAAATTAACAATCTTACTTTATACCTAAAAAAAAAAAAAATTTAAGCTCAAAGTTAGCAGAAGGAGGGACATAATGATCAGAATGGGAATAAGTGGAATGCAGACCAGAAAAACAGTAGAAAGAATCTAGAAAACTAAAAGCTGGTTCTTTGAAAGAGTAAACAAAATTGACAAGTCTTTAGCTAAACTAACTATGAAAAAGAGAGACTACTCAAATAAAATTGGAAATGAAAGAGATGACATTACAACTGATGCTACGGAAATAATAGAATCATAAGAGACTTCTATGAACAATTATATGCTAGCAAATGACATAATCTAGACTACATGGATACATTTCTAGAAATACACTATCAACCAAGACTGAGTTAGGAAGAATTAGAAAATCTAAACAGACCAATAACAAAAGATTTGAATCAGAAATTTAAAAAAAAATCCCAATATAGATGATAACTCCAGGACCAGTCAGCTTCACTAGAGAATTCCATCAAAGAATTAAGAAGAATTAAAGCCACTTTTCCTCAAACTCTTCAAAAATATTGAGGAGGAGGGAATGATTCCAAACTCATTCTAAGAGATCAGCATTACTTTAATATCAAAGCCAGATAAAGATACCACAAGAAAAGAAAACTATAGACCGATGTTGCTGATGAATACAGATGAATAAATGTAACACATCACATCAATAAAATGAAAGATAAAATTCACATAATCATATCAATAGATGTAGGAAAAGCATTTTGACAAAATACAACATTCTTTTATAAAATCCCTTGATAGACTAGGTATACAAATAACATATTTCAATATAATCTAGGCCAAGTACAGCAAACTTACAGCTAACATTAAACTCAATAGAAAAAAATTGAAAGAGTTTTCCCCTTAGATGAGCAACAAGGTAAGAATGGTCATTCTCACCACTCCCATCCAGTATGGTACTGGAGTCCTAGCTAGAGCAATTAGGAAAGACAAAGATATGAAGGGCACCCGCAGCATAAAGCGGAACTGTCATTATTTGCTGGTGATATGATCTTGCATATAAAAAAATCTCCCCAAAACTCTGTCAAAAGACTGTGGGAGGGCAGCCCGGTGGCGCAGGGGTTTAGCGCCTGCCTTTGGCCCAGGGCGTGATCCTGGAGTCCCAGGATTGAGTCCCGCATCAGGCTCCCTGCATGGAGCCTGCTTCTCCCTCTGCCTGTGTCTCTGCCTCTCTCTCTCTTTCTCTCTCTCTCTGTGTCACTCATGAATAAATAAATAAAATCCTTAAAAAAAAAAAAAGACTGTAGGAATTAATCAAATTTCAGCAAAATGGCAGGATACAAAATCAATACAGAAATGAATTGCATTCCCTTCACTAGTAAGAAAGCACTGAAAGACACATAAGAAAAACCACTTCATTCACAATAGCATCAGAAACAGTAAAATACTTAGGAATAAACTTAACTAAGGAACTAAAAGTTCTGTACAATGAAAAGTACAAAAGCTTTGCTGTAAGAAAGCAAAGAAGACACAAATGGAAAGACATATCTTGTTTGCAGATTAGAAAATTAATACTGTTAAAATGGCCATTTGACACACAGCCATCAACAGATTCAGCACAATTCCATCAAAATACCAAAGGCATTCCTCACAAAAACTGAAGAAACAATCCTAAAATTTGTGTGGAAACACAAAGACCCCAAATAGCCAAAGCAATCCTGAGGAGAAAAAACAAAGCGAAAAGTATCATGCCTCCAGGCTGAAAACTATACTACAAAGCCATAGGAATAAAAACAGTACGGTATTAGCACCAAAATAGAGAGCCCAGAATCAAACTGTGACATATGGTCACCTAATATTCAGCAAAAGAGCTAAAAATATACAATGGGGAAGAAGGTCTCTTCAGCAAATCATGCTGGGAAAGTAGAGAAAAATATACAGAACAATGAAATTGGACCCCTATCTCATACTAGTTACATAAATTAATTCAAAGTGGAATCAACAACTTAAACATAACGCCTGATATCATAGAAATGTGGAAGAAAATGTAGGGGAAAATCTCCTCAATACTGGTCTTGATAATTTTTTGGTCATGACATCACAAAGCATAAACAAAAGAAAAAAAATCAACAAATGGGACTACATCAAACTCAAAAGCTTCTGCGCAGCCAAAGAAACAAAATGAAAAGACAACTGAAGAATGGGAGAAAATATTTTACAAACCATATATTAGATAGGGAGTCAATATCCAAAATATATGAAGAACTCGGTCAACTCAATAACAAAAATACAAACAATCCAATTTAAAAATGGACAAAAGAAATAAATAGCCATTTCTCCAAAGAGGACATCAAAACAGCCAACACACATATGAAAAGGTGTCACTCAAGTAGGTGTCACCAGGGAAATACAAATTAAAACCACAGTGAGCTATCACCTCACAGCTCTAGGATGGGTGTCATCAAGGAAACTAGAGACCACAGGAGCTGGCAAGGGTGTGGCAAAAAGGGAACCCATGTGCACTGTTGATGGAAATGCAAATTGGTCCAAACACTATGGAAAACGATATGGAGGTTCCTTAAAAAATTAAAAACAGATCTACCAACAACCCAGCAGTTCCACTTGAGTACATACCCAAAGGAAATGAAAACAAAATTTTAATGAGACCTGTGCACTTGCATGTTTATCACAGCATTATTCAAAATAGGGGAGATATGGAAACAACCCCAATGCCTATCAGCAGATAAATGGATAAAAAAGATGTGGCACATTTGGTATATTCTTCAGCCGTAAGAAAGGAAGACGTTCTCCCATTTGCAACAACATGGTTGGACCTTGTGCCCATTATGCCAAACGAGGTAAGTCAGACTCAGAAAGATAAGTGCTGTACATCACTTACATACAAAATCTATAAAAGTTAAGCCTGTAAAAAGCAGGGAGTAAAATGACAGTTACTAGGGGATGGGGTGGGGGATAAGAGTGTTTAAGGGTACAAACTTGTCACAAGTAGTAAATAAGCCATAGAAATCTAGCGCACAGCATAATGATTGTAAACAATAATGTCGTGCTCTAATTATGTAACGTGGTATCACTGCATCAGCAATCCTATTACAATATACAAACGTGTCACAGTAACACCTGCTACACCTGAAACGTACACAAAGTTATTCCACATCAAATTTATTCAATTGAAAACCACTATGAGATCATGATGTCCCAGATTTCAGCCGCTGGCTTCCTCATTCTTAACTTGGTTCCACACACATTCAAAAAGATGCGCTATGGACCTTAATGTATTCTATGAAACCCTCAAGTGTGTGAGTCCCCTTCTAGCATGATCCTTGAACAGCATATTTCACACAGATCTGGCGCCTCTCCCATTCATGCGCCCCCTGTCAGCACTCTGCAGTGGTTCACATTTTTCCTCTAGCCCTACACTTGCCAGCCCCATTTTGTCCCAGGGACTCTCTGAGGACCTCTAAGGACTCTCTTTTCTTTTAAACACCTCTCTTTTAAGTACTGTCTTCCTCCACTGGAAATGTATTCCTATTTCCAAAATACTTGCTTGCTCTAAGGAAGGATCTTTAAAGATACTCATCCTTATGGTAGCCTATCAATTTACTAGGACCTGGGTAAAAAAAAAAAACATGGAGAAACCAATGCACAATGCTAATAACTGTGAGATAACTTAATGGATATAAATGTTTCACAAAGGTGTTGCACGAGAAGAGGCCTATTAAGTGAATGTGTGAATCTGAAGGCGGAGAAAGAGTAATTCCGTTTAATAAGATGTTTCCAGCATTATCTCACTAATTTGCTGAGGAGCAGGTACAGGCCATACAGCACTTATAAAGTAATTAGAAATCCTTGATAATTGTTTTTTTAATTAACAACAAAATTTGAAGGAAAAAAAAAAAAACCCTGCTACCCATTCCCACTTCTCTTCTGGATTAATTGTGTTAGATTCAGGAAAGGCAATTTATGCACAGGAGATTTTTCCATTCCAAATTACAGGGTGAAGATGAGCAGATTGGATACTCTTGTGTAATTTATGAAGACAGAGAGGCCCCTTTATTTCCATTCCATTTAATGTTCCAAGAAAACCTGCTGATCATTTCTGACAAACTTTTGGTCCCTTATTAGGGGAGGGAAGGTCTCACTCTAGACACTTGCTTCACCCTCAGCACTTAATGCTGCGTCCCATCCTCAATTACGGAAGGTCGCTGAGTCACATAAGGCCAACAAAGAGGAGTCGGATCATCAGCAGTGATGACACAGCCATCAGCAGGGATATAATGAGACCAACAAGAATATTACTGTGATAAATCCAGACACTTCACACTGCAAGCAAATGACTGATCACTTAGATAGCTAGAATTGTACCCCCATGTATTTTGTCTTCTGTTTTATTTTGTGTCAGCCATTCTGTCTCCCCTATGTTCCTCTAAGCCAAGATCAAATATGCCTCGGTGAAGGAAAGAGTGTTGATGAGTGTTTCACCAAAATTAAATCCGCTCCCCCCCGCCCCCCGTGAGAATCTTGCCAAATTTTAAAGCTTACCATTAAAAGTGTCATCTACCGGGAAGTAATTTTTTTTCTCTGAGAATTTCACTGGCTATTTGGCTTGATGACACTCTGTGTTAGTTTTTGCCTTCTGTACTCAAGGATGAAAAAGATGCCATTTTTCTTTTATTCTATTTTACACTAGGAATGGTGAATGCACTTTAGGGTGGGATAAAGAGTATAAGAAGAAAAAAAAAAAAAAAGAAAAAAAAAAAAAAAAGAGTATAAGAAAAATGCCAATCTGTTGCATAGATTAAAAAAAAAAAAGCCAAGGGATGCCTAGGTGGCTCAGTCGGTTAAGCGGACACCTCATGATCCCGGGTCCTGGAATTGAGCCCCGCATTGGGCTTCATGCTTGACAGGAAGTCTGCTTCTCCTCCTCCCTCCACCTCTCTCCCTGCTTGTTTTCTCTCTTTCTCTCTAAAATAAATTTTTAAAAATCTTTTTAAAATAATAATTAATCAATTTGGGGAAATGTAGATTTTCTTGCCTCTTTCATGGCCATGGAAGGAGGTAGACAGAAGGCAGATTGTTACTTTGGCAACTGATGGTCTATAAAGTAAAAATATTTATAACTAAGTGAACATACATTCCCATTTGCCCAAAACAGCCTCAGCTAATGCCTGTGGTCCTGATATAATTATTAGAAGTGCCCCCTGTGCACTCTCAAAAATGTCCCAATTTAGGCAATAAGTTTATATGGTGATCCTATTTACTATCAGAAAAGAGAAACCTTCAAGTCTCTCAAAGTGACCTGAGTTCATATGAGGTTTCTGCTGGCACTCAGTCTCAAAAAGAAAGTATTTCAAGGATTGGGGTCTGATTACATCTGTTTTTCCCAGGTTTTCACTTTCAACTATCAGATCTTTATAATTAAATGCAAAAATCATTTCATACAGCAAAGGATAGAATATTCTGTTTAATCTAGCTAAAATCAACAGAGATTGAAAACATTACGAGACACCTCTATTTCCATCCATGTTTGTAGACCCAAAGGATTTAACTAAATGCCTCCCATTCCTTTATTCATTCAACAGCTATTTAGTGAGTATGAAGAACTGTGCGAAGAGCTATGAGGCATAGAAATAAGCCAGAGATGGACACTACCCTCCTAGACTTCCCAGTCTATCGGAGAAGATAGCAAATATATATGATAAATGTCCACAAGAAAGGAAATTGCATTACTAAGTGAGTTTGGTGTTTCTTATGGAGACACATGTGACATATACTGGCCTACCCATCCTGGTTGTTAACAGTTTGAAATACTCCCCAATTCTCCATTTATTTAGGCTATAAGTCACCCTTGATGCCCCACCATGAGTCCAAGCAGCAGGTAAAAGAGTCTGGCAAGTGGTAGTAAGGAGAAAGGGCCCCCGGCTAGCTGCTACATGGACAGGCAGCACTGGAAAAGGCGGAGGGCCCCCCAACTGCTCAGGAACCACTCAGTCTTGGCAAGCTTGCAGAGGGTGACACTGGTGTCAATGCTATCAGCAGTGGTCTGGGCTTGGGCTCTCGAGACTGAGTCATCAAGAAATGCCAGTTTTCAAACCAAAAGCCTGGGCTGTGCACCCAGCCTCCTCCAGCTGCAACAAAACATTGGGCCCAGGCTGCCTGATGACTATGTCATTTTGTTTCCTGTAGAAACACATTCATATAATTGTTACATAGTATTTTTCTTGATTTGTACCAAGGGTCAGTGTAAGAAATGACCATATGAATACATTTTCTTCATCTTCTCCGAAGGCCTCTATTAAAGATATTTTCTTTTATTATAGTAATCCAGAGTTAGATTCCTGTTACAGTTTATTTCCGGGAACATTTTCTTCCTACCTACTGGTATATATCCTTTTATTAGAAAATGAATACTACATGACTCATGGAATTTCTTTATTGGCCTTTGTGACCTGCACAGGAACTAAATGTAATGTGCAGTTGTAGAAATTATCCTTAGCTTAGATTTCAGATCCAGTAATCTCCCCCACTCCTTTATATGGCCCTCAGTAATTTAGCCACATTCTAATGTCTTAATGTATATGTGCAACCCACATCAAACGTTTCTAAAATAAGCGACATCTATCAAGGATCAGATATCTGTATATTTACATGATACTAAATATTTTGAATCTCAGAATCTTCATGACAGTACTAAATGATGAAGTATGCACCTGAACTAGAGAGCTCCTTTATAGATACTCTCATACAACTCTACCCCAGTTCTTGGCCTATATTTGCCAAATAATAGAATACGTGAACATCACATTGAAAGAATATTATTCTCAAGATTACAATGGGGGTAAAATGCAACCCTAATGCCACCCCTCATTTTCTGAACCACATGTGTAACAAACACCGCTGAGAGTCCATCAATCATTATCTGTGATCAGGAAATGTTTTTGATGATTTGGCTATTTCATGGTATGTGATATATCAAAGACTTGGACTGGAATGCACCTTAGAGAAGATCCTATCCACAACCATAAAGCAAAACTTTGCACTTAGCAGAATGCCCGGTATGTCTGCATCTCAAGGATCCCATTCATTTTCAGTTTCCAGGGCTGAAGACCCCCCTTGGAACTATAGCAAATTAAGAGGTGTGTGATTCTTGGAGCTTTGTCTCTCTTACATTAATAAAGACTAATCATGTTTAAACATGTTAGCACAGCAAGCCCAGGGATGTGGGATAGGATGCCAGCTCTAAAGTGAAATTAGTAGTGTGAAGGAAGCTATGTGAAAAATCGTGGAGAGAAATTGATTGAAAATGAAAATGAGGTGTCTTTGGAAGAAGATGGTCTAGAAGCCTGACAGTGTGAACCAACAAAATAAGGTTAAAAAACATAACAGAAAATAGCTGGCCTCTGTGATATTCAAAAACTCTTTTGCCACTCTCCACAAGCAACTGCATTAAAAGGGGGCAAAATCATACCTACTATATGCATATCGCACAGGAGAGAGCTTTCAGAAAGGAGTCCAGAGCAGAAAACCCTCTCTGTATTAAAAAGAAAAAAATGTGGGAAAAAAAAAAGCACTCCTTAAAACCAGTGAAAACTCTCTCCCTACTTCCTTCCCTCCCTCTCCTCCCACCTCTCTCTCTCTCTGAGACACACACACAGTTTCTCCCTTGCTCGCTCCATCTCTGAAACTCTTGAATGAAGTACATGGACCTCAAGCTTTCTCTTCTCTTTGATGGTACCCATCCAACAACAGGAGCCTGTTGATTCACCACCACCACCACCACCACCACATTAGTTGTAAAGCTCGGCTCCCTCTCCTTTCCTGCTAGAGTAAAATGTTTATATTTATAACTCATTGCACTACTTACCTCAATGGGGTGTGCCCACATCTATCCTTCATGATTGCTAGGGAGAATCAAGACATTGCCTTGAGGTACCAGTACGCTCTGTTCATGGTGAGAACACCCACATGCCAAAGGGGTCGAACCTACATGTTTTATTTGAAGCATTTTTTGACAGGGATGGGACCAAACACACAGGGTACACAGAGCAAATTAGGCTATAATGAGCCCCAAACTGCTTGTTAAGCATTGTGAACAGTTCACAAGCTGCACAGTATCACTGCCTCAAGGTAAGTCATTCTTACATCTGAGTCCTCCTTACAGCCATATTCATTTTGCCATAATCTCCTCATGCTAGGTAGGATTTCTTTCTTTAATTATCATTCTCCTCATGTTATATTTGACTAAGATCAAATGTTTGGGGCCAATTTGCAAATTTATATTATGGTACACCTATTTCACATCATTGTTTAAGTCAGGAAAAAGAGGGAGGAGGAGAAATCATTTAGTTCACACTCGCTAGGGGCATTATCTCACTGGAGCCTCAGCCAACAAAGCTAGGATTATTTCTGTCCCCGTCATATAGATTTCTGATGGATTGAGAGAAGGAACTCAAATTTGTATGCTTGAGACTCTAAGTGTGGCCATGGAGAGTCAGGGCTTAGTCTACCACAAAGTAAGCATGTGTAGCTCACAGATTGCTTTTTTGTAGCTCTCTTGCCCCCAAAACTCAGACACCAAGGAAGGGTTCTCACCCACCCAACTGTCCCTAGCAATGCAGCTACTTGCTTCCCTTCAATTTTATTCATCATTTTTAATAAAAGAAAAGAAGATAATTAATCAGGCAAGACATTTATTATAACAGACGCTCATATATCTAAGTATTCAGTTTATTTAAGGAGATCTGTGAAACTGTTAGATATTGTCAAAACATTGTATGTCATAAGTAATACCACCTTTGGCAAAGGGTGTATCTCTTACCTCAAGGATCTGCTTATGAAGCCATTAATCAAGTGGGAGGAACAGAGTTCCCAGTGTTCTCAGAGGCTGGATCAGTGACCCAGGGGGAATCTGAGTATTGAATGAGAGAAGAAGGCACATCCTAATTTCTTTCATCCTCTCTCCCCCTACCCACGAATGGTTGACAAGCTGAATAGCTCATGTTGGTGAGTTGATCAGTAGGAGTGGGGGCAGGGGAGAGGCTGAGGCAGACAGCTCTCCCAAATTAGCTGGCTGCCAGTCTTGGTTCGCTGGCACTTTGACACCAACGTTAGGACGCAGAGCTTTATTGCAGTGGCACTTTGGCAGGATACCATTTCACAAGGAGCTTCCAGCTCCGAGAAGGAGAACAGGCCTGTTATTACCGGATGCTTTAAATTCATGGGCCTTGCAAATGGAGAGATGTGTTTGTCAAGGAGTCCACATTTAAAGAAATACTTGATGTTGACTTTGTGTGTGGGTGAAACTCACTTAACCCTCTGAGGTCTCACATTTCAGCTATGAAAGAGCAGTGGTTAGCTGGATTCTAAAGGAGGAGTGATAAGGATTACAAATTGTCTTCTAAGACCTAAATTTACTCAAGAATGCACAATGGTAATGAACATTTATAAATGCCAAGAATAAAGCATTTAGTGCGAAGGCTGATGTTAGATTATACCTATTTGTCATAGTATTTCACTGGAAGCCTTTTAAGTAAATTCCTCCAGTTCCAACACATAATTTGTAGGTTGACACAATGCTGTGATGTGTTGCAGATGCTGTAAGCCCTCTCACGCTTGACTGTGAGCAAGACCAGCAGTGTGACCCCCACACCCTTTGTAAGTTGCAAGCAGACAACATGCTCCATGGCCACAAAGTGTGAAGGTTAAACCTGTGGGCTATAAAGTAAGGAAACCAATTCATGTGAATAACGTGAGAAATTGGTCTCACTGCTATAGTGTCATGGCCTTTGAGCGTAATCAAACTCAACTCAGCAAAGTTAACCCGAGACATATTTAATGAAGACTGTTATGGAATGAAAATTAGCCATAATTGGTAAGTAATTCACAATGCGATTAAAACTTTTATTACCTTTTCATCATCAAAACATATCTTTCACTACGATTCCTCCAATATAGGAAACCAACATGAATGTAACCACATAGTTAATCTTTGAGCCAATGAACTCCAGGATGCCACAGGATATTCACCGTGGGATATCTTTTTTATTTGAGAGGGAGACACAGAGATATTCTGTATCTGTCACATATCTCACACACTACCTGCTTGAGGTTGTTCCCGATTTCAGTACCATTCTAAGCTAGATTCCTTCTGATGACATCACGTCTTTGGGTTTTTGGCAGTTGCTGTGAGCAATTATCACATGAAAATCATTGCAGAACGCAGAGCCGGGACTGAGGCTAACAATGTGTCACCTGATTCCAAAGTTCAGGGAGTTGTGCAGTGCCCAGCAGGCACATATATGCCATTTGTATGTAATACTGGACAAGAATGGAATGAAACATTTTCTCAGCTTAGGTGTGCTTTTTTAACAGCCACTAAGTTATTATGACATAAATGCTTGTTAAATTATTTGTACCAAACTGCTTAATGGAACTGTCCTGTATTTCTTATGGTGTAGGAATGCTGTGAGAAAAAAATGTTGAGATACTAAGGGCACTGTCAACCAAAAAAGTTTGAAAACTTTAGATGCATAAAGTTTTCCCAGATATATTTCTCCCCATTCCTCCCCTTTCTTCTCTCTCTCCTCCCTCTTTCTCACACACACACACACACACACACACACACACTGACACACAAGTTAAAAGAGATCTGATCGTTTCATTCCATTTTTTCCCCATTCAATAGCTATTTATTGAGGTAGACACGGAGTTAGAGGCTAGATACTCAGCATATTACTTACAGTCTCTGTTCTCACAAAACACAAGCCATTGCAGAGACAGGAAGCTAATGAACAAATTAACAAACAAACACAAAATACAAAGTGCTCTAAAGAATAAGGAAGAGTTTATTTCTAGATTTCACTCCATAACTGCAGAGTTCCCTTTACCATTTATCAGTCTACAAAATTATGCCTGGCCTCACTCCATAAACCCCTGAGAGATTCTTAAACCACACATGATCACCTGCCCACCTACTGGGGAGTAGGCAACATCATGATTAACACACAGGATCAGGAGTAGGATGAGAGAGAACACCAATGAGAAAGGACTCTGGGCATACACATGGTCTTGAGGAAACGGACAGAGTTTCTTATTACAAGGAGTTTGGATGAGGCCAGATGAGGACAAGGGGACCCATCTTCTGAGGGGCCACATCCTGAGGCAAGGCCCCTTTGACTAATCTGCCACTCTTGGAAGCCAGTAGTTCCAGAGTGTGTCACTTTCTACCCAGTTTCTCCTCACAGCAAAGGGGTAAGATTGAGAGTTGTGAGGATGCCACTGAAAAGAAATAGGGGAGATTTGCCATTTGGTCTAAATCAAGTTCTATTTGTCAGACAAATAAAACTGTGCACAGAGAATCTCCTGTCCGATGCAAGCTTTGTTTCTACCCCTTCCTACTTTTGGTAAGAAAGGTTGATAGAATGACAAGGTGATAGCAATATATTCTAGAGTCCATATAGAGCCCACATGGCCCATAGCTCTGCAGAGAAGTATCATTGTGTCTTCAGTAAAAGAAGTAGCTGTGCCTACACATCACTCACCAAAGGAATCCCTCAAACGTTCAAGTAGCAAGGGGAATTTCTACTAGAACCAAATTTTCTACCTTTATGCATGCATCCTTATTCCAAAAAGATTCTGGTTTATGTCAGAGAAGGTACTTCCAGAACAAACAGCGAGAAAGGCAAATGATGACCTTGCCTCTCCAAATAGAGTGAGATTTCAGGATGAGAGTATCTGCCTTCCTTCTTAGACTGGCCTGACCTTAGCAGCGATACTTGAAAACGTCAGTGTCATCAGGGGAAGGACAGTACCTCCTAAGTTATAATTTAGAGCCTATGAAGGCTTTTTGTGAGACTCCTCTTAAGAGAGGAGCTCAGAAGAAATGAAACAATCTCCTGCCTACATTTACAAATTAGGGTTGGAGAGCATCCTAGGCTTTCAGACTCGGAGCTGTGCAACTCACCTCCTCCTTTCTCAGCAAGAGGACTAGAGCAATTTGTCTTACATGGGGAAAAAAGTAGACACAGAAAGACTAGAGGAAAGAGGCCAATTGAGAGGTGACGTGATGTTCAGCTACCTCAAGATATACAGACAATGCCGCCTGTCGTTTCTGCCCTGCTGCAAGGATGGCTGTAATTACAGAGTAATTTGCCAGCTTCCTTCAGCTCATGAACCTTCTAGGTAGGAGCTATGCTTATTCCCTCATTGGCGCAAGATGCGAAATAATGTTGGCTGTGTCTCTGCTGTCAGGTGTTCTCAGCTGCTTGGGAATCTTCTACACAGGCTACACAGGCGTGTTCTCTTTTTTCATCCAAACCAAGATAGTCCTGCACAAGGAAAGCAGGTTTTCTAAAGGAAATGGGGAACATTAACCCTTGAAAGATTTTCTTTTTTTAGAGAAAAGAGTGAAGTTTTTAAAAAGCATTACCATGCTATTCAGTCCACAACTTAGCACTTAATTGTATACTGTCTTGTTTTGTTCTCTACTAGAATTGCTGAAGTCTAGAGCTGGACATGAACTTGGCCCTTATGTAGTCCAACCCTCTAATTTTGACAATTTTAAAGAGAACACTATGGAAAAGTTTTTTTTTGGCAGAGAAATACCAGGAGCCAGATTTTTCAGATTCCCAGATTGGTGTCTGACCTTCTTCTGCCTGTCTCAGACATTCCAAGAGATAGCACATTTGAGACTGCATATATGCTCCATATCTTCATAATAAAACCCAAGTATTTTACTCCCAATGAATTATCAGTTTTCCTTTTTCCATTTATCTTTTAAGTCTAAGGAAAAATAGTAAGAAAGAAATCCAGCCAGAAAGAAGAGTATGGAAGTTTTGGATATATTTTTCAAAAAATCCCAATAAGAGCTAACAATTATTCAATGCTTACTCTGTTCCAGATATTGGGGATAAAGAGGTGAGCAAAAGTGGAAAGTATCTCTATGATCAAATTGTTTCCAACCTAGTGGAGGAATCATGCATTCATTTTTTAAAACACAAACTAACATTTATTGAGTGTTTTCAATGTACCCAGATACACTGAAAAAGCTCCAAACTCATTATCTCATTGAATCCTGACAAAAAAACTGCAAGGTGCATATTATTCCCTTTACTGGCATCATCACATTCCATAGATGGAAAACCAAGCCACTCCAAGTTATGCTCTACAGGATATGGCCGGAGAAAATGGAGAGGTGGGATTTGAACCCAGGGAGTCTGAAATCTGTCCCCACTAGCTCAACCACCATGCTACATGGCTAAGGCAAACTATGGATAGAACATGTGGCAGGATGTGTAATTACTATTAGAGAAAGACACAGTATTACCTTCCTCCTTCCAAAGAACTGAATTTGTAACTTAAAACCCTTAACCCTAAATTATGGGTACTTTCAACCTAGGTTAAAAGAGAGAGAGAAATCTAATTTAAAATGAGAGAAATTACCAGAAAGGACAATAACTCAGGTTTTTCTTACAAAGGTCTTTTATGATACTGGGACAAAACATCTGTCATTTAACCCATGTGGAATACTCAAAAAAAAAAATTACTTTACCTTTTTAATGGGCATATCCCCATGATGACTAATCCTTTTAGTTACTGGATGGGCATTACCCTCAGGACTCTGCAAAATTCGGGCAACTCTTCTTCCTGTCACTGTGCTATAAGCTAATGCATGTTTTCAGCGAATCTTGCATTTCTGTCCCAGATTGCCCAGTACTGAGAAATTCCCCTGGTTTCAGATTTGCAGTGCTAAAACTGGGACAGTCCAGGCAACTGTTTCTTCCTACTCATACTCAGCCTGGCATCTGAGTGCATGGGGAGCTTATAGAGCCTGTGTGGGTGGAAGAAGTTTCAACCCTGCTCACCTCTGGGCACCCGTTTCAGTCTTGGTTGACTCCACTGCTGACTTGAGCTGCTGAAATTTGTAGCCCCTCTTCTTGGCAGTGACAGCACACAGAGGCAGCTCTCTGGGGAGCTCAGCCTTCTCTGCGAATGACAAGGCCACCCCCTTGGCTCTCTTTAGGCTACAGATGACCTGATCTCTGAAGTGACTCTCTTTTGAGCATCACCTTGGGCAGTGTGCTCTGTCACAGGCCTCTGCCATAGGTCACTATGACCATCACCTCAGTGACTGCCTTGATACTTGGCCAGCAACAGCCTCATCTGTGGCCCACTCATCTGAGACGTGTCTCAGGCTGGTGTGTGCCTGAACAAGCATCCAGCCACGTCTCTTCCACTGCAGTCACTTTCTACTGTCAAAGATTTTCTATGAAAGTTCCTTTCAGAACTGTAAATCCCAAATATGCACAGTGTCCTGCTGAGTCGTCCTTCTCAAGCCGAGACCTTGGGTTTTATAACCCCTCCTACTAGCCCTGGGGGGTTGAAGCCCAGAGGTAAGTAAGTCTGGACACTAATGTCTCAATTCTTGCATTTTTCCCCCTGTCTCTTTCTCTTCTGCTACCCTTCACCATTAGCAGGCTTTATACTTCCCCCTAATGGGAACGTTGCCTACATGTTTTCCATGCTCTGCACGTGGGATGAAGCTTATGGAATTTAGAACACCCTTCTACTTAAGAATTGAGGTCGCTACCCTAAACTGAGCAATGGCCTCTATTCCCAGGGATTCAGAGGGAAACTATAAACGCTATTGGTTCAATGGATGAGGAGTTACTAAGCAACTTGCTAAAGACATCAGCAATACTTTCAAAAATATTAACCTCATTATGCTTTTTTAGTTATCTTAATTTGGTGCTGGCTTTCTTGCTGTTTTTCCTCTATTTTTTACTACTATGATAGCAAATGAATCTATGGCAACGTTGCCTTCACCAGAATGGCACAAGAAGGAATAGGAGCGCAGTAAGAGTCTCACACCTGAAGGAAGGTGATATTTAAAAGATCATCTTCCTCCTACCTTGCCAGCAACAAACTACTGCACTAAAAAAGCAAGTGAAAGAGATCTATGTGACTACCATTAAGAAGGGTTATTTAAATTAATTTCCTAAAAAGACACTTTTTTGTGTGTGTGGTCACAGGAGAAAACCTGAGTTTTACGTTCAAGTGTAATAAGACCCCTCATTTTCCTCACCGATAGATTCCATTTCAAAGAAACACAGTACTGTAGTTTGTGGCGGGTTTTTCATGACAGTATTTGACATAGAAGCACAGAATGTTAGAGCTGACTGATCCCAAAATATCATCGAGTCCAGTCCTTTTAAAATATTTTTAAACTAGCAGAATTATGAAATATTTTCTTTCCCCCAAGAGAAATCTTGCTTCAAAACCTCATGTTGAAAAGGCATGATACTACTCTGGGTGAAACCAGGATGGAGTCCTGAAGCCTAACACACACTGACCTCTGACACACGACACAGCAGAATCCTAAAGTTCAGCATCTTTTGTTGAGCATTGATGACCACCACCATTAGGGACCAGGAAACTTAGAGTCAGGGAAGCCTCTCACTGCCAAAGGTCATTACAGGTTTGACTTAACGACTCCCTCCACGATATCATGCTTCCATACATTTTGGAGTATTTTAATAAGGGTCTGGTCCTTTAATTAAAGTGTTTTATTAGGTGCCATTTAAATGTTTTTTAAGCAATTTTGGAAACTGAGGTTTTATTGTTTGGTTTTTTCTAATGGTGATACAACTATAAAGCTATAAAGCAAGAGAAGAAAGTGATCCAATTTTCAAAATTTTTGTAGTCAGAAAAGTTACTAATTGGTCAGTAATACTAATCTATTATTGACCAGCATGTCTGTGAATAGGAAGTTCAAGAGCTCGGTTAAATGCTGAAACAAGCCAAATGTACCCCATGGGAATTTCAGGAGACAATGCTGTCCAGGAAGACAATTTCCCACTTGAGCAAATCATTATGTGACAAAGCAAGTTGGATGAAAGTTGGAGATTTAAGCCATATTATTAGAATTTTTTTAAAAAGTTAAATGTGTTGTCCAGATCACCAAAAAAAGGTGCAGATCATAGGTTTGGTTTCTTGGTTTGTTTGTTTTTTTAACAAGTCTAATTTCTGAAATTTTAACATCCAGTAAGTCATATACTAATTTTGAAGGACTCTGTGCAGAGATTTAAACTTCAAGAACTATGAGTTCTTTAAAACCACGGAAGATTGATTTCATGTTTTCTTTTACAGCATTTTGATGTGGACTTGGCAAAGGAAGAGGTTCCTGTGCTAATTTCCTCTTGCTCTATATAATTAGTCAGCATTTGAAATGAGGTAACAGGATATAATTGTCTACTGACCATTGCAAGCCCATTTGTTTATGACACACTCACCCGGCTCTTAGATGTACAATATTATTACCCACCTCTTCATTTGCGTCGCTGTCTCTTTCCTCTTTTTTAATTTCTCCAGCTCTGCCCCCCTCAGTCAGTCCCTGCTTCCTTTGTGGGCAACACAAGCAGGCACTTTTCCTTCCAGCTGGCAAGGCATTAAGGGGGTCTGAAGGGGGTGTACAGCCTGACTTACACACTCCCCGGAGGCCAATTACATTCGGAATCTCCCGATCTGTCCTGATCAGGGAGTGGGACTTCCCTTCACGGCCTATTGTCCTAGCCCTGAGCCACCTGATCAGCCGGGTCCTACCCAGTATTTAAATTAGGGCATCACCAATCCTGGACCCACATCAGGGCCTCTAGGTAACACTGGGGAATAAATTAACATTCTGCTGTTGTTCCAAAGCCACATGGACACCATTATTAGAAACCCATGAGCAATAAAGAGGACTGCTAGGAGAGTCTCAAGAAGAAAGGGGATGAAACAGCATCATGTGATTGTGTGCCATCGCACTATGTCTTAACACAAAAATTAGCATGTTGCCTTTGTTAGGTTCAGTGGAGGGTTGATTACAGTTTAACACGGCATCACATTATGCAGCTAGTAATGTAACCTTACTGCAAGCATTTCTTTTAGGGTTGCCAAATAGAGCAAAGGAAGGAAGGGTGGAAGGAAGGGAAGGTGGAAAGGCAGGAAGGAAAAGGAAAAGGAGAGGAAAAAGAAAAGTTACACACATGCATACACACACGCAAACGCGCACATACACACACGCAATCCGTATTCATGTATTAACTAGCCTTGTGATCCAAATCACTGCGAGGCTAGTGTTAAGTGGTCAAGCTAGTTTAGAGGAAGACTTGCATAACAAAGCAATGACAGAAAAGGAAGGATACAGGAAAATGGCTAATGGGCAAATTAGCAGGCATCAAACAAACTGACTCTGAGTAAGAATTATGTGAGAAGATATATGTTCCAAAATCAATAGCAATGCACTTTACAGAATTTGGGAAAGTGAAAAGAAGGACTTTGAATTTATTGAGGACAAATCTTGGCAGGACATCATGATGAAATGCTTTCATTTTATAGCGAAAAGAAAAAAGAAAGAAAAGAAAGAAAGAAAAGAAAAGAAAAGAAAAGAAAAGAAAAGAAAAGAAAAGAAAAGAAAAGCATTTTTTGTTGAGATTTCCTGCATTCTTTTTGTTTTGTTTTTTCCAAGGCAGTTTGTGATACTGCTATTGAAATTGTATACTGAATTTCCACAATAAGTTTCACAGATGCTTCACATTCAAAATACACACCTCTTACATGATTATACCCGTCTATATATCAGCCATCTTACTTTTGCTACTTTAAAAACCTTATTACAGTGTCCTGAAGTGAACATTAAAGGAAAGAGAGAAATCATATCCTTTAAAAGTAATTCAAACACCTTTTTAAATTAAACAATAAAAATACTTTTGGGTAGACTGTATTGTCATTCTTCTGTCTTGAGAAACTATATATATAATAGTAATGTGAAATAATATTCAAACTGTTACTATTTTATAAACATATCAATCAGAAATAATGATTTTTTTACTCTACAATAAAAGGGCAATACACAGTTAATATAACTTCTAGAATTTTAGAAACATTTTAAAAAATTGTTTGCTATTTTAAAAGTCAAAGTAATCAAATTTTATGCTGATTCCAGAGTATATTTTGTATCTTCTTTTTTTTTGAGAAAGGAATCTTTTTAAATTGCACAATCGTCTTAATTTTTATTATCTTTCTGCATAGCCCAGATTAAGTAGGAATAGTGAGCAAAACTGTGCCAATGATAAGCAAAATTATTTCAGGAATATTTTAAATCTAATTCAAATTTATGACAGAGAGAAAAACAAACTATGTGAATCTTGTCGGTTTGAATCTCTATTCTAAAAGTACCTAGACATATTTTATCACAGCTTATATCTTTAAATAGTTATATAATACATAAAAAGTTTAGATAAACTGATATACTAAATATGTATAAGAGAAAATAATATACGTTGATAATGAACATGAAAATATTTCAAGCTTACTAGCAATCACATAAATGCAATTAACAATAATAAAATATTTAAAATAATCAAATGTACAAAGATTTGAGAATGAAAATGCTGATTGAAGGCATATTGATAGGTATTCAACAATCATTGTGATAGCATGAATAAGTACTATGTCTCTGGAAAGCAATTCAACAATCTATATCTCCAGTCTTAAAATTCGTCATTACCTTTGGCTAGTTTTGCTTCTTGAACTACATATTAAGGAATTAATAGAAAATTCAGGCAAAATGGTATGCACAGAAATTTTTATTACATATTATTAACATGATAAAATCCTCTTATTTGTGTGAAAATTGGATCGTAGCTAAGTAAATTGCATAGTATAAGATGCAATATTATGTAGCTATCAAAATGAATTGCCAAAAATTTTTGTGAAATAGGAAAATGCTTGTAACATGCTTTTAAGCTTTAAATGTAAGAGTCAAAACTGGGTATACAGCTGAATTTCAACCACATTTTTTAAGTATACGCACATCTGGAACATTTGCTCTTAGAATTCAGCCCCCATGCTATAAGAAAGCTCAAGCAGTCTCTTAGTGAGGCCCAATGAGATAGCTAATTCACCTGGCCGACAGCTCCAGTTGGGCCGAGTATTATACACCCATCCTGTCAAGGTGCCATGTGTATAAGGAAAGCCACGTCAGAAATTCCAGACCAGCCTGTCAGCTGAATTTCACTAAGTGAGAAGAATGCCTACTGAGCCCTGACCATATTCCAGATCCACAGAATTTTGAGATACAGTAAAATGATTGTTAATATGCTAATATATAGATAGATGATAGGTATAGGTCTAGAAGCAGATGTAGATATGAATATAGATAAAGTGAAGGGGTAGATATGAATTTAGAAGAAATGCCTAGAAGAAAATACTCTAAAATATAAGCAGTAATTATCTTTGGGTGGGACGCTTATCAATAATTTTTAATATTCTTTTGGCCTTACCAAGTTCTCATTGATAAACATGTAATATTTTATCTAAGAAGATTATTTTTAAAAGAGAGAAATATATTTATCATTACTATTTACAACAAAATACATCTTTAACATAATTTATTTAGAGAAGTATGGCAAAGAGAGCTTTGGATTAAACTATCTGCTTTGGGATTTAAATAATTTGAATGACTAAGTTATTAAAATTTAAAAAATGAAAATTCTTTTTTTAAATGTTTGCTACTGAGAATGTCTTTTAAGGAATGCGATCAAATTTAGAAAACAGCAAGTGAAGTACCATCTAGGTGTTAATTAGCTTTGAGGTCTTCAGTAATGATGATGTACTCATACTTGAATCCCTTTGGGTTGGTGAACCACCTCATGCAGCCACCAGTACACAGGCATTTCTACTTTTGTTCATAAGTTTCTTTTTAAATTCTGAAGATCTGAATTAATTACAGGTGTCTGCTTCCAACAAGAGTGTAGTCTTTACATTATACATGTCATTGTATCACTTACATCATGTTACATCCTGTTATACTTTTTCCCCACCATGAACTGGTGTAACACAAGACATAAGAGAAACGCATTGAAACAGTGGAAGATGTCAAAACAAAACAAAACAAAACAAAAACCTAAATTTTAGTAGACAATATGATACAAATATTTTGAGTTATGAGTTCTTTTGAACAATTTGGTTTACCTTATTAAAGTGGGTTCTTAAAGAGCTGACGGAGAAATCGCAGTTGATCGCAGGCTTCAACTTAAGTTTGTCAGTTAAAACTGTTAAGTGATAACATGGTATAGGGGACATACTTAGATTTAATCAGATGGTATCTGAAAATAACTTATAAATAACTCAAACTATCAAAAAACGATGTAGAATTTTGACTTAGAATGAAATAATGGTCATAGCTTCACAGGACAAGAGCACTAATACAGAAGGAATGTTATTTCAAGTGCTGTACAACCAAGAGCCAAGATTTGCAAACCAAATGTTAACAATGGCCAAGTGGTTAAAAAATAAAAAGAAAGAAACAAAAACAAAAAACAAAAAACAAATGACAGGAGAAGGCTAGACTAGCATAGCAACAGATAGGGCAATGCCTGCTTTATACTCAGTGTTCTGCTCTAGCCAATTGTTGACTTGTGGAAAAACATGGGCCCAGTGTCCCAGATCTTCCCACTCTTCAAGAGAAGGAAATCCAGATTTTCTAAATGTGAAATGTATTAATTTTTAAGTGAAGCAGGTTTTGCAGAAGACAAGCCACTTGAGCAGGCCGTTGCCTGAGGACTGAAACAGTATGGCCAGTGGGAAGAACGATGAATAATTGAATATGTAGAGAGAGCACGGGATGCACATGAGGCTGGAAAGGAGAGAGCAGCAAGTTATAGGTCATCCTAAGAGTTTGGGCTTAATTTTGGGTAATGAAAAACTATTGACGGGTTTAAGTGAGAAGTATGAGCTGATAAATCTTTGTTTCAGAAAAATCACTGAGAACAACATGTAGAAGTGCAAGGGAAGAACTCAGAGAAAGGGAAACGAGCTAAGAAGCTATTTTGATAATCCAAGAAAGAACCATTAAGGCCTAATTCTTAAGAAGCAAAATTAAGAAAAGGAAAAATTTGAATTCTTAGTATACAATGTACAATAAAAATAATTGTTCTTGTTTTACTTCTTTTAACTTTTGAGCGCCAAATAATCCTGTATATTGTGTCCACGTTATCACAAAATGCAACATTAGAATTTAAATTCATAAACAATAGCCAGTGGCTGAAATCATCTGTCAATGAGAGTCTGTTAGGGAAGAAAAATTACAGGTTCTAATCTCAAAATTTTTCAGGTTCTCTTAATGATTACTCATGGGACGAATTATTTATATAAAGTTCTCTTCCTCTACCAGAGTTGGTAGAATATAAAAAAAGAAAGCATTAGGACGCCTGTCTCTGTCCAGGTTTTCAGAGAGTGGAGCTCACTTAAGGTTGATGCCCCATAAACTACTACCTTATCAGGGAGAGTAACCCCAGGAGCAGACGTGAGAGACCAGAGGGTACAGCCGGGGGGCACCTGGAGGACCCAGTCAGTTAAGCCTCAGCTTCAACTCAGGTCAAGATCCTGGAGTCCCAAGATGGAGCCTCACATGGGGCTCCCTGCTCAGAGAAGAGTCTGCTTCTCTCTCTCCCTCTGCTCCTCTCCCACCCCACACCCCTTCACTTGTGCTCTTTTGCTCACTCTCTCTCTCTCAAATAAATAAATAAAATCTTTTAAACACACACACACACACACACACACACACACACACACACACAAAAGAGAGTGTGACCAGGAAAGAGAAAAAGCCTAAAGAAGGATACCAAGATGTACTTGAAGTTGGGCTTCAACTGCTACATGCTCTACAGCCCATGTCGGAACAAGCTGTTGGAGGAGGCAAAGTAGGCAGGGAACTTTCTATCAGCTCCTTCCTCACTCCAGTGGGTTAAGTGGTCACCCTGCGAACCCCCTACATATTTCCCAGTTGCATATGTATGGCCCTCAGGCACAAATTCGGGGCCACATGCCCGGCGGCCGACAGTCTATGCAGCAGGTGAGAAGCCACGGGGCCACCGGGGACAGTGCTGTCTCACTGCACCACAGGAGCCCGCCCAGTGTCTACACCAAAGCCAACTGCTGAAAAAGACAATCAGATTTGTGAAAATGAAAACAGCCTTCATGTATCACTCTACAGTTAGAACTTTTCACTAAGAATTTATTTGGGAGGTAAGAGATGTAAATACAGGTAAAATTATTTAAGTTTACTCAGGTGTCACCCACCCAGTAGATAATTTGCTTTGGGTCTTGACCCTGCCAAAATCTCAATGCGTTTAATGCTGTAATTCACTCATCCTAGCCCTCTTCCAGGTCCCCCTTCTCGCTTTGGGTTCCACGCTCCATTGTCATCCCTTATATATGTCAGCTTGCTCACTGTCTCCAGGGCCCTGTGAGACAACAGAAAGAAGAGAATAGAATTTCATTGAGCCCTCAGGGCTGCAACCCACCACTTCCTGCCCCTTGCTCCTGCATTTGCCCTCTCTCCTGCATCTGTGGGCCAATGTCTATTCTTATGAGTGCCCTGACCCTCCCTTCTCCCCAGTCCCATGTCCTCCCACTCACAAATAGATGTTGCTCCAGTATCTGTTCTCTGTCCCCTCTGTCATCAGTTTTCCTTCTCTACTGGGTCAGCACACAGTATACAGACATACTAGAATGTTCTGATCTTTAATACACCTTCTCGTGAACCACACCTAGCCCAACAGACAGTAGCCTGCTAGCTGACAACCTGCTTCTCTGCTCCCCTTGACAGTCCTCCTCGGCTTCTTCCTCCCTGTTATCTTTTGAGCTTCTCCCAGATCCCTTTTATCCACAAGTCCTCACCTAGCCTTCTCAAGAGTAGTAGGATTATCACACAGTTGAATGAAATGTCACTTACTAGTCCTCATCTTAAACATCAACAGCATTTGATACAGATGATCTTTCTCCTTTTTTACACATTTTTTTTGGGGGGGGAGCTGTTTTCCACTTGGCTTCCAGGGCAACATTCCCTTTAAATTTTTCTTCTTTCTCACTATTCCTTCTCATTCTTTTTGTTGATTCTTCTTCATCTCTCCAATCTCTAAACTTTGGAGAGCCTCAGGCCTCAATTTTGTGACTTCTTTTCTCTACACACTCAGACTTTAGGTAACCTCATCCAGCTCCTGCGGCTATAATTTACCATCTATTCCTGAAGGTCCCCAGATGTAGTATCTCCAGGCTTGACCTCTCCCCTGAATACCAGACTCACATGTCTGGATACCTACATGACATCTCTAGTAGGGTCTAAAAGGCATCTTAAACTTCCTGTGTCAAAAACAGGATTCCTGATTCCTTCTCATCTTCATCTCCCCAAAAGCCAGGTCCTCCCATATTCCTCCCCATCTCTGAGAAGTGGTTTTGCGAGACAAAAATCTTGTAGTTATCCTTGTTTGCCACCCCTCTTCACATCTCATAGGTGGTCTACCAGCAAAACCTATCTGCTCAGCGTTCAAAATATAACCAGAATCTAAACACTTCTCAAGATGCCAAATGAATGAGTTAAATCAACTGTTAAGAGCAAAATATATATATAAAAAAAAATAAGAGCAAAAGATAAGCAAAAAAGAGCAGTAGATGCTCATTCATTAAGTTTCTTTTTTTTTTAATTTTTTTTTTTTCATTAAGTTTCTTTAAAAACTCCTTCGGACTCTTGAGAAACCTCACTTGACTTTGCAGAAGTGAGAATTCCAAGTGATTCAGGAAACCAAAGCGATTTTTATTTATAAATTTGGTAAGTAAATCTAAACAGAGAAAATTGAATTTTTTTACTCCGACTCATTAAAACCCCACTTTATACTTAATATACGTGTGATTTTCTTCAACTACCTTAATTACTACTGTGAGAGCATAGAATGGGGAAAGAGTAGGAATTAAATAGGGTTGAGATTTTTCAAGGTACCTATGATGGTTAGGAGAGAAGACCAAAGGGGTTGACATATGTAAGGGAGTGATTATAACAGCCCACAGAACATAACGTGGGAAAGGAAAGGGGGGGGGTGGAATCAGTGGGTTACAGCATTATAAATTCCAATTTTAATTTATAGCCTGGATAAATGAAAAAGCAGATTTTTTTTCAAAAAAAGGATAAACAAAGTGTAAATTAATTAACATTACCTCTGTTTACACTTCAATTCTCAAAATAAAAATGATTTTATTTAGTAATACAGGTTCAGGAAGAAAATTTCTAAATACATAAATTTTAAAAGATGGTAAAGAAAATCAGCCTCATTAACACTGGGCCAAACTTCAAACCACTATGTAGAGCTTTCCTTACTAAAGATCTTCCCATTCAGACAGTCTCATAAAAGACATTGTTGCGTAAGAGCTCCATAATAGTGAAGTTCCAATGGAGACTTATTCTTATCTTTTTTTAAAATTGCAATGTAGCATTAAAGAAAACCAGATGTGATTCTGCAGTACTCAAATTAGATTCCTTGGGCAAATCCAGCCTAATTCCCCATGGGTGGATGGCAGACAAAATATGCCCAAGGACAAGCTCAGCTACAGCTTCCATCTTCACTAAGTCGATCACACCTGATGGTATGTATTTCCTAACATTCCCATCATCACAACATAAACAAACTCTGTCCCTTTTTCTCATCTTCCTTCCAAATATAACAGAATCTAAGTCTTCATTCCTCTTTAAAGTGGAAAAAAAATAAAATAAAAAAATAAAGTCAAACTGGATGTTATCCTTTCCCATACCCTGGGGGATCCAGTTACAATACTTGTTTTATTTCTCCCCAAATCTCTAACTTTTCTCACTCTTTAACTGGTTCTTTCCCATCTGCCTTCCAATCAACAGGAACTTGAAAAGCCATTTTAAACAAATATGCCCTCGACCTCAGGATTTATTCCAATTATTGATGCCTTTTTCTTTCTTCTTTTTTGCCATTCTTAACTGAGTGATCTCGGCTCCTTGTTTTAATTTCTGCAATCTCCTATAAAATGATTTTCCTACTACAGTGTCCCCCAAATACCCCCTCTGAGAACACAGGCTCTCTCCTTCTGAGGAGCTGTAGTGGCCTTTACTCAATGCTCCCATCAGGCTGGGCTTCTGAGCCATGTCCTGGAGATTCACATCCCCACACTGGAATGGCATGCTCCTCTTCCCACAGCAGAGATCGCCCCTGTCACTTCCCTCAGTGCTGCTGTTCCCTTTCTTGTTTTACCTGTAGATATTTCCTATGAGCTCAGTCTTTTTTCTGCTTGGAGAGCATTTCTAAACCTGCTTTAGGACGTCCAGATTAGAAGTCCCATTTTGAACATTACAGGTCCAAGGACTTTCATCTGAGCTATAAACTCACATCTCCATGTGCCCACTGAGCACAATTTTTGAAGTCTGGTATGTATGTCCAAAACCAAATTCCTTTTTCTCTAATCCAGACTCTTTAAGCCATCTCGATATCAATACCAAAATTTTCTTCTACCTGCAGGTTAAAATCTTAGAATCATATATGAAATTCTCTTCCTCTTACCCCAGTACCTGATCTTTGATCAAGTTATTTTAGACTATTATTTGCAATAACAATGATAACAAAAACTAAGGCATACATATGTGATGCCTTGAACACATTTCATCATTTCCATTCCTACTAGGTTCACTTTCACTGGGACCTGCTGCAATTAAATTACCAAAACAGCTTCCTTACTCCCTTCAATTTTCCTTCTCTACCCTCTCACTTCCAATCCATCCTTCTATACACTGCCAGATAAATATTTTAATCCCAGCCATAGTTTTCTAATGTTTATTATAATTTGTACAAACTGTTGATGGGCCAGAGATGCACATATGCTTCAGATTTACAGTCTAAGCATCACTGTTTTTTCTTATGGATCATGAACTATTGATTGTAAGGATAAAAACGACTAGCTTGCAGGCCTTCCAGGACCTTCATATTGGTCAGAATAATTTTGGCTTAGGCTGCAATAGCAATCAATCTCAAAATCCTATTGCTTTCAAGAAAAAATTAGAACTGTAGAGAACTACTATATGCCATTGTGAGCTGGATACCTTCCTGATACTTACTTAGCTTTGTCATACTTTGTTCGAGGCTCAGTACCTTCATAAAGTGACTTGAGAAATGTTCTTTCTCTTTATATGCTCTCAGTCACCTTGTATACTATGGGAATTTTTAATCATTGCAACTTTAAGCACACAAAAGATAAAATTTTGCTTTTAATTTTTTTTTTTCAACAACCGTAGGTCTACTTAAACTTTCTACCTCTTTTGAGGCCAGTTTTGATAATGCCTTATAAGGAACTCCCTTATTTTGGTGAGATTTTTTTATAATTTATTAGCATAGACTGGTATATAAAATTTTCCTAAAATGTTTAAACTTTATGTTTAAACTTTCTCATCTACTGATAGATCCCCTTTTAAAATTATAAATGTCTACATTTAGCTTTCCCTTTCTTTTTGTTCTTATTTGGATATACCAGAAGTTTTTCTGTTAGTCATTATTCTCCCTTTTTGTAGTAGCAGTCGTTGTTGTTTGTTAAAAATAAATTAGTTATTAACACATATTATTCCTCCTGAGTTTCTTCTATTTTCTTTATTGTTTTTCTTCAGACTTTTTGGTTTAAACATTAACTTAATTCACTTTCATGCTTTGCTGTTTAATAAACAAGGAACTCCTGACTGTAACTGTGCCTTCAAGTTATGCCTTTGGAAACATTACAGAGATTTCAATTTAGAAATTTCTCCTTGTCTCTCTAAACACACTATCTAAGGTCTATAGTGATACTTATATCTAAGAGTTCATTAGCAAAATGTTTTGTTTTGCTTTTGATAACCAAGTGGTTTGAAGTTTTTGTTTAGACTTGTGTAATTTTTTATTTCATTGTAAAGCCATCAAAAAACTATAGTTTACAAAGCTGCTACTCCTTGCTTTTAATTAAGATTTTGAACATGTGTGGGTATGATTACTTTTTGTAAATGTTTGAGGAATTTGCAAAAAAAAAAAATATTGTTTCTATAGACTGCAGAGCTTTTACATAGGTACATATATATTTTATAAAGCTTTTTATTATATGTATACATGCCACACATCATATATAAGTAAAAATATAAAGGTATAATTATGTTGATTGCATTTTTTCAAGTCCATCAGTCCTTATTTATTTTTTAACTTTTGATCTGTTAAAGACTGATAATAGTATGCGATAAAGCATCCCTTTGCAATTGTGTTTCTGGCAGTCTTCCCATGTATTTCTAATAGTTTATGCTGTGTAGAGTTTGTATTGTCTTTTTAGTTACATGTTTCATGACTGATGTATCCTAATTGTGGATATTAGCTTTTATCAATATAAAAGCGTCACATTACATGCTTTTTGTTCTTGAATTCTATTTTATATTAAAGTTACCTTGCTTACTCTGTTATTTTCTGTACATCTGATATGTCTTTGCCCATAACATTATATTTAACATTCTCTTTCATGTTGTTTCAGATGTGGTCTAAAATATTTTTTGTAGAAGTCAGTAAGCAGCCTAAATTTTGTTCTTTATAACTAACACAGTTTTTGGCTAAATATCTGAGAATGATGCTCAATTTTTTAGGTTAAAATAATTTCACCACTATATGCATAATAAAATTAATATTGCCTGAGACCTTGTGAGTTATTTCTGTATTTAAAAAATCAGATCTTACTTTTGCTAATGGATCTTCTTCTGTTACATCTTTGCTTATTACTTCTGTTCATTTACTCTGTCATTGGATCATAAAGCTCTGTCCATACTGGTAAATTTTTTCATTTTCAATCATCTATATTTCTCCTCAAATTTGAACATTTTATCATTCTATTTTTTTATTCTTTATTTTGTTGATTTGATTTTCTTTCTCTGTTTTTGTAGGCTGCTTCCCTTGAAGTACCAATCCAACAGCTGTTATGTTTCATACCTACATAGTATTTCTGAGTTTCACTTTTCTTTTGTTTTCATAGTTAGTCTAACAAATGTGTTTTTTAATCTTATTGGAAACATGAATCAAAAATTTTCTAAAATTGTCCCACATTTCTGACCATAGATGTAATACAGAGAACATATCCTTTATCCTCTGATTCTACAGGCAGTTCCCTGCTTTTGATCTCAAGTAACTAACTGCCTGTTATATTTATTGCCTCAGGTAATAATCTATTCAATACCAGCCTTCTAAAGGAAAGAGCCCCAGGGTTATGGTCTCTTGCCTGATGTGGCCATCCTTCCCACAACCTGACTTCCCTTTTCAGGACTCTGAAAGATAAAAAAGAATGCATTGGCAGACCTGAGAATATTGGTAATACCCGACCAAGACAGCAGAATGTTCAAAGGAATAGAGATAATATTTAACCAAAACATCACACTTAGTACACATACTTTGGAATGATAAAAAATCTACATCTGAAATATATTAACACATATCAGTGAAGACGAGAATGTCATTAATAGACCAGAAATTCTCAGGAATTACTGAGAAACAGAGGATACCTAACCAATCAAATACGCAAAAAAGGAAGGTAATCCCAGGGGTGCTCCGGGCTCAGCAAGAAAGGTTCTTGGAACATCATTAAGTTGATTGCCCATTGCCCAGAACAGTGGGTAACAGAGGTGTTCACTTGGAAGCAGCAAAAATACAATGAATATGTGTACTATGTCTGAAAGGCAGCACTTTAGACCAGATAGCTAACAAAGTCCCAGAAGAATGGGAATTTCATATCTCTAGAAGAACTTGCACACCCCGTGCAACAGTATATATGGTTTCTCCCATAGAACAACCCAGGACAATCTGTAGACTGTGAACAGGGATATTTAAGCACAAAGATGAGCAGGAAGATAATCACCAAACACTTGAGGAAGTCATCAGCATGACAGAGAAAGACAATAAAGTCATCAAAGAGTAACAGCTGAAAATTAACAGTTTGTTGAGCAGAGCAAACATGTCAAATGTAAATACTGACATATTTAGAGAACTTCAAGAGGATATGGTATACACAAAAATAGAAACAATGATCTTGGAAATTTTAAATATGATCCTAAATTTTTAACCAATAATTCTGAGAGCTAAATAGAATGAAAACATGGCTTAAGAATGAATTCAGAAACTGGAAGAATAACCTGAACGATTCTTCCAAAATGTGATACAAAAGGACAAAGTAATAACACTGTATCCCCAAAAAAAAAAATCTAAGACACATAAATAATAGACATCTAAATTCTAAAACCCATCACTCTAGATTTACAGAAGGAAAAACAAACACAAAGAAAGAAAGAAAATAAACCAAAACATTTATATATGGAAATTTCCTAGGGCTTAAAAAACTAAAAGCAAAAAACATGCCTTTGGGCCTACTGAGGGCTCAACAGATTGAAAGAAAAGAGATACACTTGAAGACAAATCATGGGGGAGTTTCAGAACTCAAAAGAAACAGAAAATCCTAAAGTTTGCATAGAGAAGTAACCAGGTGACTTACAAAGGAATGAGACCCACTATATTTGTATCAGATTTCTTAGCAACATTTTTCTTCAATATTTTAGAAGACAATGGAACAATGCTTTCAAAGAAAATTACTTTAAACCTAATTCTTAACCCTGCTAAATTTTTAATCAATTAGAAGGGGGAAAATAATGGCATATCCAGAAAAGCAAAGACAGAAAATTCACCACCCTCATATCCTTTCTAAAAATAACTACTTGAAAATGTTTTATTTTATACTAATGAAAACCTCAATAAAATGGGTTACAGAATGACTTCAAATACTTTAAGAGGTAGTAGAAAACCTAAAGAAAATAATTACTATAGAAGACAGTGTTAAAGATTATGCCTAAAATGGTAGCAAAAGCAGATGATTTTATGGAAAAGTTTTAGTAAATACTTCCCAGAACAGATAATCCCCATGAGCAAAGAAAAATAGAAAAATGTGGAAGCCTGCCCAACATGTTCAAGGCTAGCAAAATCTTGATACCAAAAATTGGACAAGGATAAGACAATAAAATAAAATTGTAGTTCAATGTCACTTATTACATAAATTCAAATATTATTAATAAATGAATCCCAGTCCAGCCACAAAATAAAACATTGTTATCAAATAAAATTTTTCATCGAAATGAAAGGCTGATGTGACCCTAGGAAGCTAATTTAATACCAGTAATTCAGAACACGAAGCAGATTAAAGGAAGAAAATATGATAATCTCAATAGATGCCAAGAATTTTTAATAAAATTCAACTCCCATTACTGATTTAAAGTGGAGATTAAATGCTTCTGCTACTCTGAAATCTTATCATCCCCAATGAAAATGAGAAGTCCATCTTTATTGGAATATCATCTACCAAGACCCCCACTTACAGAGGGCAGCCTCTACTGATTTTCTAAAGAATTTTAGCATTCCTTCACCAACGTGTTACTCAATGCCTCATTGAAGAGAATGTTCTCTGACCCTAGTTGAGAGACGTAATTAAAGAATCTGTGGGCAGTTATACATAATTCCACTCTAACATTTCTACCCAATTATTATTATCCCTTCCTCTGTAAAATACTGAAGAATTTCTGTTACCTCCACTTCATTTAATGTAGGCCGCCACCAAGAAGAGATAGTCAGTCAGTCATCAGAACAAGCGATTAAAATGATTCTCTGCTACAGTGCATATTTGTAAGTCTCATGTGCTTTGCTGTGTGGTTGGTGTGTGTTGGTACTATCCCATGACCAGAAGTGAAACTCTATGGAGAGGTCAGAACATCTGTTTACTCTCAAACATTTGCATCCCTTATAATATTTAAAACAGTATCCTGTACACACCAGGTATCCGTAATTCTTGTTGTATTCACTTAGTTTTAATAAATAAAAGCTTGGTCCACACCTTAAACACAGAGATTAAGCCTTTAAAACAGTTTTGAGAAACAAGAAATACTTTACTAAAACATTTTTTGGAATTTAACTTTATTTTAACCCAATGGACAAAGGGGGAGCATTTGTTTTTCTCACTTAATTACATTGAATCTAGTTTTAAAGTCTGAGTCAACCTTTTCTCTGCATTTTGGGACCTTCCCAACTTCCAACAAGCTAAGTTCTTTGTCAGGGTATTGGCTGCGCTCTAAGAGCCACGACCTATAAAGTGAGATATAAAAAAAAAAAAATAAATAAATAAAATAAAATAAATAAAGTGAGATATAGAGTAGAACCCTAGATACCTGGAAAAACTAACACCTAATTCCTTAATATCCACAACTGTAAGCTGTGTAGCTACTACTGTCGCACAAAAGTACATTTTCCATTATCAGAAATAATGAACCATATTTCCCCAGTACCCACTTGACTAGGGTAATACATTTGAGGCTTTGTGGTAGAAATTAATGATCTTAGGAGTACTCCAGTGGCCTGGAATCCTTAATGAACATCCCTAAACACTTTACTAATGCCGATAAGAGACATGGGCACTGTGGGGAAAAAGAAGCCCATAATTACTTAGCTTTCTATTTAAATCATCTTCGAAATTGTTTAGTCTCTCCTTACATAATTTGCAGTATAGACTTCTTCATTCCTGAACCTGTCTTGGTGTGAAGGATGTCACATGCCCCGACACATGGGGTCAGAGGGGTAGGGAAGAAGAGGTATTTAGAAAGGATCCCTGTGCCCAGTAGCCCAAGTCCCATGTGAGAGAGGAGTCTTGACTTTAGTGGAGCCAGTTCATAAGTCAGGGGCCACCCACCCAGCTCTGGTCTATCAAATGCTAATGGAAAATTATAATGAGCATTTGAAAAGGCTAGAGCTCCATAGATAAGAAATTACCACATATTCAGAGTCATTTTACAAATGGCCTCTATCTTCTGAAAATTAGGCTTGGGCACTTTCCTTCCTACCAACCTATTTTTTTTTTTTCAACTTAGTTTGGAAGTCACAGGCCAGAAGCTGATTCATGCCATTAATGTCTCTTTGTTCTTGGTTCTACTGCTTTCAGAAAAATGCTGTAGGCGCTTCACTAGAATGACTAATTTACTGGAGAAGTTCTCAGAGTCCATTCGGTCGCAACTATAAAATAATTCAAGTAAGACAATGGTGCCCGCTAGCACTCCATGGCTAAGGTTTGTCCCTGAAATGATTTGATTCCCCCCAACATATTTATCTGTGAAGTTAAAGATCTCATCTGGAATGTCTTGTTCACAATCTATTTGTCATTCCTGTTATGAATTAAGAAACGAAAATAGAGATTTTTCTTTAAAGGTAAAGTGAAGTCAAAACATTCTCACACTACCCAAAATTTAAATATTTGAAGGGCTATTTATACTCTAATATTTAGGACCGAAATTACGTTCCCTGAGTTAGTTTCAAACAAAGTTTGTTGTATTGTTCTGGTAAGGGTAAAATATTCAAGAATCCATGTATATATACTTGTTTGGCCATTTTTTTAATTTTTTAAAGAACTCTGTTCATCATGAGTATAACAAGAAACACCAATAAGCTGAGGCTTAGAATGGAAATACAATAAAATAGAAATGGCTGTGGTTGCCATTACTAAAACAGTGTGAAGTTACCTGGCTGCATGCCCTTTCAATGGATTCTGTTCAATAAACTACATTTTACACTAACTCACCCATCATCGGTTGGGATTTGCTTCCAGTGCCAAACTCTCGGACCCCTCCTAACTGATTTTATCCATACTGAGGATAAAATTTCCTCCAACAGAGGAAATTTAGTCCTCAAACAGCCCTTCGATATTCAGAATTGTTTCCTTACAGTATTAAAAATAAAGGAATGGAATTAGATTACCGTAAATAGTAGTTGCCGAAACATTCCAACTTTTAGCATCTATCTTTTGAGGAAACTGCTACTCAAAGCCAAATGAAGTAAAAAGATAATAAAAGAAGACTAGAACGTAAACAGATAGATAGAAGAATATAAAGTCTAGAATAGTACCAGAATGCAATGCTTTCTGTCTCAAAATTTTTGATATTGTTTCTGTTGCTCCTTCCCCCGGTTTAATAGAGTCCATGCAGAGAGCACTGGGACAGATGAAACAGAAACATTGAGAGGGCTCAGAAATGTCAGTCTAAACCTCAAAAGAGTGCCATTCCATAAAAAGCCCTCATACCCTAAGCTGGGTCCCCAAGTCCAGCTTCAGTGCTCACTCCTCCCCCACTTCCTTCATCCTTTGCAAAAATATTGAACTATTTTAAATTCTCTAAACATGACACGCCTTCTCACATCTCTCTTTGCTTTTTGGAATAATGTTTCCTCCTCCCTGCTTCTGATAAATTCCTGTTTGACTAAGTTTTAGCCCAAATATAACTTCCTCTGGGAATCTTTCTCTTAGTGCCCCAGAAAACCTAGATTCTCTTTCCTTTATGTTCCCACCATGTGTTATACAAGATACATTATTAGAAATGCTCTCATTTTACTCATTTTACCATAATTGTGTGCATATTTTCCTCCCCACTAAGCACTTTTTTTGAGAGAAAGAATTATATCTGATTCAATTTTATATCCCTAACATTTTTTGCAGTGCCTGGCACGCTGTGGATGATCAAGAGATTTTTTTTTTAAGAATAAAATGAGAGAATTAAAATAACAAAGTTATGAATTCTGCCTGTAGTTTCATGAAGAATGTTTTGAAGTGGGAAATACAAAAGTATATATAAATAGGGTTTTTATGAGTATTTCTAAGTAGGGACTTCAAAATGGCAACTCCAGAAACAGTAAGAATTGTCATGAGACCAAAGTCAATAGAGAGAAAGAAAGAGGACTCAATACCTCGATATTGATCCACAGGAGCTCTACTTTCAGAAATTTTAGAGGTAAGTGAAAGAAGGAGAAAGAGTCAACCCTAAGAGAGGTCAGAATAAAGCCAGGAATTGCCCTGAAGGCCAAGTAAAGACTCCTTCATGAGGGAGGAAATAGTCACCTCAGTGAGATGTTGCTAAGAAGTCGAATAAAATTAGCACATACAAGTGTCCCACGGACTGGACCATATGGAGACTTCTGGTGACTTTGCACGAGCAATTTGCTTTCAGTGGTGGGATGAAAACCAGACTAGATTAGAGATTCAATGGAAATGCAGACAGCACACACAATTAAATATTCTGAGGGTTGAGAAAGGGAAGTGAGAAATGAAAAGGGTTAGCCGAATGGAATGCGAAGCTAAGAAAGAATTGCTTTTCGGATGGAAGATATGAATGATCCTTCAGAGGGGGAGAGGTTGATAGCACAAGAGAGAAGGGACAACTGAAGAAACAAGGCTGGGGAAGAGATGGGATCTAGAGCACAAGCCAAGATCCTGGCTCTTGGTTAGAGTAGGTTCACTCTATCTGCTAAAGAGGGAAGAAGAAGCTGAGTTTGGTAGCAAGGAGGTCCCGAGAAATGGTAGCAGGAGGATGAGAGCTAATTGCATACCAAAGCTCAGCGTCATATTTAACACCATGTTCTCGAGCTCATCCTGAAAGGCTGCAGCTTACATCTATGTCGACCAGAAGAGGCTACATTTTTCAGGGCTCACAGACAATGCAAAATTTCAAATGACTAGCGGTAACAAAGGTGCATTTCTCACTCACACTATTGTGTGTATCACAAGTCAGCCATAACTTGGCTCCACTTTGTCCTTTTATCTGGCATTTTGCTGATTGTCACTCGGCGGGGGGGGGGGGGGGGGGGGGGGGGGGAGAGAGAGAGAGAGAGAGAGAGAGAGAGAGAAAGAGAGAAGAGGCAAAGTATGCCCTGGATTGTAAATCTTCTGCCTGGAAGCAACACACCTCACTTCTGCTCATTTTTCATTGGCCAAACCACATCAAAAGGCCATACCTGCATTAAATGGGACAGTGACACATAACCTTCCTGTAGGAAGACACTGCAGACAAAGTCATGGAACATGTGAGAAGAGTGACACAGTCTATGACAAGTCTTAGAGATAAGATAGTTCATTTGAGTCTTTCAGTTAAAAGGTCTCAGGAGAATCTCACATCCCCAGTCATGGATTCTTTAACCTATGACTATCTATTCTCCACATGCATGCTCACTAGACTGAAATGACTAGAATGACCATGTGTTTTAGAACCTTCACTGGGCTACTGCCACCACCTAAACTGCCATTCCAGCTGTAATTCCATTCATCTCTATGGTAGCGGATCACAGGCCATTGCTACCATTGACTCACGCCGTCATTAAGATCCATGCCTGCCATAAAGGAAATTGCCATACTTCCTACACGACAAATAGGAAATATACACTCTATGAGGACATTCACATGGCTGAATTGTCAGGTGTAGGAAAACCATAGGAAACACTATGTGTGAAACCTGGGTGGGTGTTGGCTCCCAAATTAAAGGATTTTCGCTTCCTTGGAGAAGGAAGAAACACTTATGAGAAATTCTCTCCTTTGACATTGTGCCGGAATTGTGCCCTTTTTATTCAAAACAGAATAACCACTAGAAAAAAAAAAACTATCACTTTTGTTAATTAATGAGATGATTGCACATGACGGACACATTGGGGAAACACTGTGTGATTAAGCCTTGTTCTGCTAAGGTTCACAATGCAGACAGATCATTTTAAGTTGTAGAATTCAATGACAGATAAGAGAAAGAAAGCAAGGTTGAGCTGGTTCATCTGTAAATGAAGAAATATAAGGCTTCCATAGCCTTCCATAAATTAAAACAGCCTCACTGGCAACTGACCGGCATAGCAATAAGAGAGCAGAAAAATTTCTAGCAAATATGGTTTACCCTTTAAACAAAGTTGGTCATGATATTTTCCTATATTTAAAATGATTCCTGTCCAGGGCATATTGCTACTTTGTATTCCTCTTGATATTTTCATTTAAAAGAGAGCCGCTGTGCAAAATAATGTCCTTGTCTGTCCCTTCCTCATACAAACCTCCAATCAAATTTAATAAAGCTAGTTTGATACAATGCCAGCCTACACTTGGTTTACCCTTGGTCGACTTTAATAGGGTCAAAAATATTTTCGCATTGGCAGTGTACGCATTAATCATTTTTCCAGAGGATTTAGAAAATTGGAAGAGACAAGGCCAAGCAAAATTTTAAATTAATTGGGCCTACCCCAGCCTTCCAGGGTCACCTTGTGGCAGTTGTCCCACATTTTCCAGGTCACGGAGTTCCTGTGTTTCCTACAGCTGCCATGAGGAGAGATCCAGGCTGTGGGCACACAAAGGTGAAAGAATTTCTCTCAGAAAGTGCGAATTTTCCTACGGCAACCACAACAATTGCAGTTTCCAGATTGTCGCCAGACACCAACCACTTAAATAATGCATGCTCGGCTGACGCCTCCACTTGTGCATTTTCTAATCGAGTAGTCAGGAAAATTTGCAAACACTCTGTCATTTACCATAAATCCGCTGCCTACTTATAACCACAGAGTAATTAATTTTAGTGCTGCTCAGAATTATTAATTTCAGCCAGAAAAACCTGTTTCCACAATTGCAATAGCCCCCATCTTCTTCTCCACCGATATTCATCAAAAGGTTGAAGCAGTTTTCTTATAGGGGAAGGTTTATTCAGAGTAACGTTACCGAGAGTCTATATGAGAGCAAGAACAGAATCTATATTTCTGGTTCTGATCTACAATCTCGAGCTCACGCATGGCTGGCTGATACACCACATGAAGGTGGCAACATAAAAAAGTTTTTCATGACGGTAGTGACACGGTAGCCCCCGAGCCTCACTGCGTGATACGCAACCCACCTCATGGTTTGGTTCTTCTAACAGAAGGTAGCGATGGGTTACCCCCTCCATGCAGAAAATAAGTTGAGCCCTTGGAGGAAATTAGCAAATATTTTTCACTTCCTTAAATGATCTTGGCATTTGACAGAAGAGAGAGTAAGAATCTCTACCGAGGATAAGAATAACTTGTAGTGGATGGAATACACGATTATGAATACACTGGTATGAGAAATCTCAGCAATCACGTGTATCTCTAACATACACAGAATGAAAATTGAGCATTAAATATGGTGCGTTTTAACTTGGTAAAGCTAAATCTGGCATGCTCTCTTTGGATATTAGTTTCCTGCTAGAGCAGCTGCATGATATGTCACAAGAATGTCCACATTATAAATACATAATGAGCATGAGAAAATGGGTAGAGCTTTGTTTGACTAATAACCAGATCTCTCCCTATCAGTAGCAGGAACACATAGCTAGCACAAGTATGGGCACTTTAATTGCCATGGAAGATTTCGTTTCCGCTTTCCACTGCATGAGTGATCAAGAAAAAAATGAAGGGAAAGTAAACTAACATCTAGAGATGTAAACATGACTCACTGGGAAATCAGACATGGTTAAGTAAATTCCAGGATGTTTGTGGTTATCTGGGGCTAAACACTGCTGATAGTTCTGACTACTCTTGTTTTTAACTGTTTTTCCTCTGGGTGCTTCTTAGGCCAAGTGCTAAGACTTCAAAGACTTCAAACTTTTGATTATGAACAGTCTGATTGTTGCACAGCAAGGAAAAGATGTCAGTCGGTGCTAATGAAATTTCCTGATGGAGTGTAAAATGCTTCACCCAGACCATGATCTAGTGAAAAAACTAATGATTTAAAAGCAGGGTCGACTTGCAGTGACGAGACCTGGGTGACCTGCAGAATTGTGGAATCACTATCTTGTACACCTGAAACTAACCTGACACTGCATGTCAAGTATCCTGCAATGAAAATAAAAAGTCAATTAGTAAATACACAAACAAAAGTGGGGGTTGAAAAATACTGACACCACTACCATCTTCGTACTGTACCTCTACTTCGTAATACAGTAGGGTCATTCTGAGGTGACATGAAGTTCCTCAAGAAATCAAGTTGCAGATGCATAGGAAAAGATCACAAAGAGGAAAAGTATGTCGGAAGGGGACTGTTTCAAAATAAGAGAAGCTGCTTGGACTTCAGAACTACTTGGGGACCTTGAGGCATTTGACACACACTCATGTGGAGAGCCAAGAACCTAAAACTCCAGCACTCAGTGTGTGGTCCGGGCTCAGCAGGAGCTGCATCACCTGGGACTCCGTTAGAAAGGCAGATGCTCAAGCCCCACCCTAACCTACCGAACCAGAAACTCATGTTAAGAAGATCCAGGAGATTCATGTTAATGTCTGGGAAGCCCTGGTCTAAAACACAGCTGTGGAAAATTTCACACATATAATACAAATCATTGTGAAGCATCAGCTTTCCATTTCTAGTTCAAGCTAATCACCTTCCAGGTCCTCACTTCCTTATTCCCTCCAAGTTTTCCACACACACAAATAAAGTTATTCCAAACATGGATACAATGAACATATCTTCAGTAAGCTAACTTATATTTCATGTCAAGGGTGGGCCCACTTGAAAGAAGGGAAGTATTGTATACTTAAGAGTCAAGCAAAGAAAAAAAAACCTAACATCTCTAAAGTGTTATTAAAGTTTCTGGTTTTATATTCCATTGACTTTTTTGTCTCTTTTGATCCAGCCTCTTGTTTAGAGTGGTAGATTTGGCAAGCATGCCTTTAGAGCTGTAATCTTTTATCTTCTTGGTTATGAGGCAAAGCCCCGAATACTCTCAAACTGATGAAATTAAATCCATCTTTCTTTTTTTTTTTTTTTTTCAATCCTTAAATTTCCTGGGCTATGATAAAGGTTCATGAGAGAGAAAGAAAATTTTATCACTATGATAAATAATTGAAACATTGTGTAAGTAATCCAGAAAAGGACAGAGTTCAACCCCGTTAATTAGTCATTACAAACTACTGACTTGTACAATAATATCAGTGGTGTTTCAGGCATAAAAATATTAGGGAATTATGTCCAAGATACAGCACTTGGACTTAGGATACAGGACTTTTCAAAACACGTGATTTTTATCTTTTTACTGGAAGTATTTGTTACTAAATTGAGGTACAATTGCCATATTATGTCGCTCAATATTACTCTTCCCTATTAATCACAAACATTTAAACTTTAATTCATGATATTTTGCTCAAAGCCAGCACTGTGCTGATCTTCACTGTATTTTGACAGCAAACTGAATTCTTGTTCACAAGTATAGGATTTGTTTAGCTTCGGGCATCTGTGTTTGGATTACAAGAATGCTGATTGGTTCACTGCCAGGGGCACCCAAAGGTCAAACTGTCCTTTTAAAAGTCAGTGTCTCTGTGTCTCTCTCTGTCTCTTGCTCTCTACTTGGTCTCATTAATCAGAGCTAAAAGAGGAAAAGGCAATGCCTTCAAATCATTTAATTCTTTTTCAAGGGTATCGTTAAAAGCAGAACTCGGTGTTGGTGTGAGGTCGAGTCAATGTGAGTACAGATCACACTGGCACACTTCTGACAGGTGACCTGAAACCTTTCAAACTGACATCTGTCACAGAGACAGACACAAGTTTTTTAGCTCCAGAGCTTGTTTTCCTGACATTTCATTTTTCATCAGATTTTGAGAGAAGGGAAAAAAGATGAACTTGAAAAAGTCTTGCCAGGGGCAGAAAATAAGATCAGGTTTTCTGCAGCTGCCTGACTCACCTTTAAAGGTTAGAGGTCTAGCAAAAGTGAACAAAAAAGATCTCAGTTTGATGTTATTGGATAAAAGGACATGTTATTACTTTAAATACATTTCTGAGACTTGCATAACCATTAGGCAGCATTACAGGAAAAATGGAATCAGAGTGAGATTACATATCCATTTTAAATCCCAATTTTAGAGTTTAGTCATGGAGTAAATCAAATCCAACCTCACCTATTCATCTGGCACAAAAGATGAAATCCACAGGTGCATGAATTTTCTCATGAATTGGATAATTTCCTGCTCCTATGGTATTGAAATGGCCAGTGAAATTTAGACAAGGTATAGAAACTTCTCCTTTGGATTAGAGGGATATCTGCATTACATGGTTTATCTTGACTGAAAAACATTAGGAAAATATATCTATTGAATAATAGAGAAAAGAACTTGAAGTCCAAAAATACCTGGGTTATAGTTCTGGCTCAACTGAAAACATGATCTTGGGTGAAAGACATTTCTGTTTCAGTTTGATCAGCTGTAAATGGGAGAAAAAAATATCTATCTTGTGAAGTTCCACAAGATAATGTATTAGTAGGCTGCCAGATATAAAACAGTGTATTGATGAACGGACACTATATCATGCTCATCTTTTTTTTTTTTTTTTTTTTTTTATTCTGGTGCTTAACACAGATCTTCCTCAACTACGATGGGGTAATATCTGAAAATGTCTTGGGCTGAAAATGCATTTAATTCACCTAACTTAGCAGGCATCACAGCTTAGCTTGGCCTACCTTAAACATGCTCAGAATGCTTACATTAGCCTACAGTTAGGCAAAATCACAGAGCCTATTTTACAATGAAGTGTTGAATATCTCATGTAATTTCTTGATTACTGTACTGAAGGTGAAAAACAGAATGGCTGGAGGGGTACAGAGTGGTTGTGAGTGGATGGGTTGTTTGCCCTTGTGATTGTGTGGCTGATGGAGCTGCCACTGCCCAGCATCATGAGAGAGGATCACTCCACATAATGCTAGCTGAGGAAAAGATCAAAATTCAAAGTACAATTTCTACTGAATTCATATAACTTTTGCACCATTGTAAAGTCAAAAAAATCATAAATCAAACCATCGTAAGTCAAGGACCATGTGCACGGTGCTTGACATGAAGTTAGCATTCATTGAATAAATGCCTCCGGATTTAAAATGGAAGGGAGTGCTTTTCTTATTATCGGATAACCAATTTTTTTAACTGAGTCCAGGAAAGTTTTCTACATGGTTAAAGGTTGGGAAATGCATTCCTACAGATTTTCTCCAAATATGGATACAGGAGCAATGACTTTGGAGTTCACTAGGAAAATGAGCACAGGTGAGACCATACGATTTTCAAGCTCAAGGAATCAGGCAAATCAAATGCATTAGAATAGAATTGTCCATATTTCCTAAAATAATGGCTCACGAATTGCTAACCAGCCAGTGTTCCTCTGAGGAATCAAATGAGCAGTTTCAGCCATATTGCTCATTGTAGTAAAGAATCTGAGAAAGTACTGAATTTACTAGCTAAGTAATAGGAGTTAAATATCTTTGATCTAGCCAACTAATTGTAAAAATCACTATTATCTTGAGAAGTACATGATCAAAACAGTCTCAAATGCTACTTATATATCCTTTCAGATAACCCTTCTCTACAAAGACAGAACATTGCAGAATATCTTATACATTTATGATAGTTTATATGTGGTGCTTATTAATAAACTGCTCAAGTTAAGTAAAAAGTATATGACAGGTTAAGTATATGAAAGGTTAAGATCCTCAGGCCTGGAAATTTGGGTGTGACATCTACCCCTGCAGGTACATGGGGATCCAGAGCTCAATGATCTTTTTATAATCCTACATCTTTCTGCCTTATAATCCCATAATAATCTGCCCTTATCTCTGAGTCTACTTTTTAGCACACTTCACACTGATAGTTATTAAGTAAATGAAACCAATGTGGATTTCATGTCAGAGGAACTTCATAGTATAGATTTTAGAATATGAAGCCATGAAACACATACTATTTGTTTGATCCTGTTCTTATTTCAGATATTCAGTTCTCTTCTTCCTTTAAGTAGAATCATAATCATCATACTACATGTCTCAATTCTTGGTTTTGAAAAGAGACTCTACAAAAGTAGTGAAGAGAACTTGGATCAATCCTTAAATCTATTTTTCAACCTCCTTAGGGTGTCCTATGTTGCTATTTTGGAGAAGTTGCCTAGTTTTAGAGAAGTTGCCTAGTTTTTATAGTTCACAGCCACTCCGTATTATTTCCCTGACAAGCCTGAGAAAAACTTTTTTATACAAATTTAGTTTATTTTATGAGATCTGTTCTGCATACTTTGGATACTCAACAGTTGTTTTGATAATAGTTATTTTAGTACTGACCACAGAAGAAGGCTGCAAGAAAATATTAATTTAGTCTACCTGAAACTATAAAGTTAGAGAATCATCTAAAGAATAAGGATATAAAAATTTCTTGCAGTAGACTTTGTAGTACTTTTGAGATCTCACTAACCTTACTTGACATTCTAATTAACTTTTTTTTAGATTAACATATTGTCCTGAATTATAATCTAGGGTGTCCTTTAATATCTTTTTCTGTAATTCTTCCTCTCTCTCTCTCTCTCTGCAATCCTTGATGTGATTTCCCATACAAGGACTTTAAAAGAACAAATACAGTTTTATTATTCCTGAACCTGGGTATAACACTCTGAGATGTATAATCTGTACATTTCTGCTTCCTTAATGTTTTTTCATTCTCAACTACACAACATTTAGGAAGTAGAGTTTACAAGCGCTACTTCATTTCCAAGAACAGGCAGGACCCATTTATGAGACCTTAAAAGCCATTCTTTTTTTTTTTTTTCCAAAACAAAAAGTTACATTGTTCTACCATCATGTGAACTAAAGTGGCAGAGTTCAATTTCAGTTCAGAAGAACAAACCCAGAAGATATGAGTGGGTTTCCAATTTGGTGAAATATTTTAGATTTAGTGTCTGAACTGCAAAAGAAAAATGATACAAAGTAACACTTCAGAGGGTAGGAACAAACAGACATTTCATCCCCTGGGTGGCTTTGGACAAGAGGAAAGGGCTGTAAATTACCACTTTAACTTACTTCCTCTGCACCCTACCCTTTGGGTCATGAAAAGGGGCTCTCTGGATTGGAGCAGGATCTGCAACTGATCAGGAGGACAGACTGTGGCATAGCCATTAGAATCTATCCACTTTGGCCAGTCCCCCCAGTCTGCTCACTCCCAGGAAGGCAGTCTTCATCTCCTGGTAATCCTTGCAAAGGAGGAAACCTCTACCTTTGCATTTTAGACAATGCTGCACACAACCTGTCTTTGCCTTCCCCTGTGCCTTTTCACTGTCCATCTGTGTGCTTCCGGCTTTGCCAAGGAAGTGTCCCATGTCAGACATTTTCTTCTTCAAATGAGACTTTATATTCTGATTACGTCAGCAATACAATCATGTTCGTTGGGGATAACTTAGAAAATAACCTGCAGGAACATATTTGCTTTCAGTCCTTTTTCCACCCCCCAAGCCCTGTTTTAAATACATGAGAACATACAAGAAGTACAATTCTGTATTCAGCTTTTTTCACCATACTATAAACGTTTCCCCATCGCTATAAAACATTATGTTTAAAGATAATATTACTGGCTCCATAACATCCTCTCACTATAATTTCAATGGCATATTTTATGTCCTTTTATCCATTTATCACTTAGCAAGTTTTCTTGTCATTTTTAAATTTTATGTCTTCACAGATTAAAAATTAATCACTTGTTCTGTTTAAAAATATTACCTGATTATTACTTGTCTTTTAAATCACTTAAGATTTTTTTGATCAGTAGAGGTCTTTCATATTTATCTCAGCAAATATATTGATCTTTGTGGGGTTTTTTTTTTTTTTTTCAGTTGCTCATTCTATTTTTTTTTTCTACTGTTGGTTTTTCCTATTGCTTTTTAAACTTGGAAGTTCTTCCCCACACAGCAAAAATTAACCTGTATTTTGCTTTGTTTTGGTTTTACAAAGTAATATTAATTATTGCTGAAACTGAGTGCTGAGCACATGAAAATTTATTATATTATTCCATCTACTTTTGTATATGTTTAAATGTTTTTGTATTTAAAAAAGTGGAAACCTTTCTGGTTTCTTTCCATCCTATCGAGACTTACTTTTCCTAAATTACATTTTTTCTGGGCTCTGGTGGAGACAGTGTTGACTTGAAGCAAAGTGTTAACGAATAATAATGGCATTATGCCAACTGTTCCCAAAGTTTAGTATCCACAAGAATCACATAGGGTATTTGTCACAAGATTTTAATTCAAAAGGGCTAGTGTGAGACCTAGGAATTTGCATTTTTAACAAGTACTAGGAGTGATTATGCTGAGATAGTCTATGGACCACACTGGAATTATGTGCTCCATATTTTAAAATTAGATAAGCGATTTCAACACATGGTGCTGGAACACTTGGATATCCATATGCAAAAAAAATGAATTTCAATCCATATCTTTCACCATATATAAAAATTAACTGAAAATGAATCACATAAAAAATTAAAAATAAATGGATATAGATCCAAATGTAAATCCTGAAACTATAAAACTTCTAGAAGAAAACATAGAACAAAATCTTGGTGGCCTTGGGTTATGCAAAGTTTTCTTAGTTTGGACACCAAAAGCATGATCCATAAAATAAAATAAAAAAAATTAAATAAACTGGTAAGTAGGACCCGATCAAAATTTAAAATTCCCACTCTTTGAAAGACACTATTATGAGAAGATAATGAAAAGACAAGCCACAGTCTCAGAGAAAATATTTTCAAGACACATCTCTGATAAAGTACTTATATACAGAATATGTTATATTTAAAAGCCCTTAAAGCAATAAAATAAGTAACTCAAATAATGAACAAAATATCTGAACAGACACTTCACTGAAGGAAATATGCCGATGGCAAGTAATCACTTGAAAAGATGCTCAACATCACTAGTCATTAAGGAAATGCAAATTAAAAATCACAATGAGATACTACTACATATTTATAGGGTGGCTAAATTTTTAAAAGACAGACAGACAAATATTGGCAAGGACTGAAGGAACTAGAACTCTCATATACTGCTGGTGGGGATGTAAAGTGACACAACCACTTTGGAAAGCAAGTTGGCAGTTTCTTAAAAAGTTAAACATGCACCTACCATATGATCCAGCCATTCCATTCCTAGGTATTTAGCCAAAAGAAATGAAAGCATATGTCTATACAAAGACTTGTACCTAAATGCTCATAGCAGTTTTGATTATAATAGCCAAAAACTAGAAACAATCCAAGTGTTCATCAACAAGTGAATGAATAAACAAGTTATTACGTATGCATACAATGGAAAATTACCCATCAGTAAAAAGGAAGGAACTATTGATGTATGCAACACGCATGAATCTCAAAATAATTATTCTGAATAAAATAAGGCGAGCCAAAAGAGTGCATACTTTGTGATCTCAATTATATAAAATTCTAAACAATGCAAACAAATCTACAGTGAAAGAAAGCAGATCAGTGATTACATGGGGAAGGGGGAAGGAATGGATGGGGGTGGGGGGGCATTACAAAGGTCCAGGAGGAAATTTTGAGGGATAAAGGATATTTTCATTATCTCGGTCATGGTGATAGTTTCGCGAGTATATAGATGTGTTGAAAATAAAACATAAACCATAAATTTGTTTAGAGGGATGCCTGGGTGGCTCAGCAGTTGAGCATCTGCCTTTGGCTCAGGGCGTGATCCTGGGGTCCCAGGATAGAGTCCCACATCAGGCTCCCTGCATGGAACCTGCTTCTCCCTATGACTATGTTCTCTGTGTGTGTGTGTCTCTCATGAATAAATAAAATCAATCTATCAATCAATCAATAACATAAATTTGTTTAGAGATTTTGTAAGATAGTGGTCTATTTGATTTCCTTTCCCTCCTACCCCCTTCTGGGATAAGTCAACCTCCTAGGTAGACTATTGGATCTTGGAGCAAAATCTAACAGATGAGTTCCCAAAACAATTGTGCAAAAGCCAAGTATAGTAAATTTGTTATATTCTATTTTGGTTTTTGGTTAGCCCATGGAAAATCCATCTGCCTAGAAGGAGCTACCCTGTCACAGTTTGGGTTCCCCAGGAATAATAATCTAAAATGGGGTTTCCTGTGCAGGATTTTTATTAGGGAGGGTCCTTGGGGTCAACCTCTGTGAAAGAGAAGATGCAGGATTGGGTAGACAGAGAAGTCAAGCTGTAATGCAGGCCTAGAAGCTTCAGCTAACCCCATATGCTCTCTGGAGCTAACAGTACTATTTAGAGTTAAAGACAAACAGATGATAATTGTGTGACTAAAAGTTATAAGATGCATACTAGAGAGCAATGGGTTCAGGTGAGGCTTGATCCAGTGTTCAAAGGATGTCACCAAGGGCTCAGTCTCTTGGCCTCTGTTCTGCCTTCCACACATTCAGCTCCATGCTCTGACTCTATTCAGTGGTCTCCTCAGTTCCAGACTTACATGACAGAAAACGAAGGCTTGGTCATATATCTCGTTCCTCCCACCAATAACTCCAGTGGAAAACAAATCAAAAGTCTAAGGCTTCCCATCGAAAACAAAAGGCTTCTCAAAAAAAAAAAAAAAAAAAAAAATTAAATCCAGCAAAATCCTCTTCGACATCTTTTCAGTTGGGTACGTGCCCAGACCTGAACCAATTTCCCTGGTCAGGAAACTGGCTTGGACATACTGGCACAGTCCTGAAACTCAGACAGAATCCAATCCTCCAGAATGGAGGAGAAAGGATTTTCATAAGGAATCTGTGGGTACTCATAACAGGAAGTAGGTGGACTAGATGCTAAACCACTGACAAGACTAGTACTCTCATGGAACCACAATGAGTTAAGGCAAAGGCACAAGCAATGGGGCAATTTTAGGGACTTAGCCATTAAAAGGGGTACTTTCAGGAGTACACAGGCCGTTCGTTGGCCACTCCAACACCATCCCAACTGGTGACCAGGTAACCCCACTCACTCACATGCAATCTGTTTTTGCTTTCCCCCTAAGTAAACATATCTTCATCCTTTCAAATTAAAAACTACAAGAAATGTCAAAAATGAAAAAAAAACATTTTTAAATTAAACTCTATTAAAGAAATGCTAGTTCAAAAAAGACATAATTGGGCTCTCTAAAACCTGGCAGCTCCCAAACGCCAACAAGTTTTTCTCTTCGCAAGTCTGTTCTCAGCCATTCCAAGAAAGGAACGGAGAAGAACAGAGCTGTATCGTTTTGATGACAACCCACTTCTAATCCACAGGATCATATGCCTTTGCACCCTGCTCAAAGGAAACTTGGCCTAGAAAAAAATTAGTTTCATAACAAACCAGCCACTCTGAGAATAGAGGTGAGAAGAGATTGGGTGGAAGACTCGGAGACGTGTTGCGGAGTTGGCGAGCCTTCACCGCCAGTCCGTATGCAGCCTCCTGAGCGTGTACGATGACCGCAGGGACTTGGCTTCTGGCCTCTCAAACCTTTAATTTGGGGATAGAAAGGAACAAAATCTGGAGGGTGTTTGGGCCTGCTTCAGAGATCAAGAAAGGAGAGGAGGGGGGCGGATTTTTGGGGGGGTCACTAAGGCAAACACAATGACTTGGAGGAAAACAGATTACTAGGAAAGGTTAGCATCCATAGCAGCAGCAGCAGCAGCAGCAGCAGCAGCGTCCTCATCTAACATTTCTCAGGAATATGGTTCACAAGACAGGCCAAAGTCCCTCTTTTCACAAAGCTTACAACCCAGTGTTCAAATGCACGGTTGTACAGGCAAATGAAGTGCACAGAGACACAGGACGGAGGAAGGCTGCAAAAATGGGAAGTCACGATGACACAAAACAGCACAGAACACATTTTATTTTATTTCTTAATTCCAATGTCACTAACGTATAGTGTTACACCGGTTTCGGATGTTCAACAACTCCACGCATCACCCAGTGCTCCTTAGGACAAGTACCTCCCCCGAATCCCCATCCCCTATTTCCCTCCTCCCTACCCACCTCCCCTGTGGTAACCATCAGTTTGTTCTCTAGAACTAAATCAGGTTTGGGGGTTTGTCTCTTTTTTTCTTTGCTCACTTCACAAAACACATGTTTATATCAATAAAAATTCTACCTAAAGCACGATCAAAATCTGTGTAGGATAGCTGATTCCAAGGAGATTTAAAGATTATGATTTGGAAAAATAATAGAATTTAAGACAAGTGCCAAAAGAGTTGAAGAAGAAAACCATGTTAGACGGCCAGAGATCATCCAATAGAATTCTCTTTCCCGAGAACGTGTCTCAGTGGCACTATTTTTTAAGCCTCTTCTTTTATTTCTCCTTCTCCCCTCAATTTCTCTTAGTAGTTACCATTTCAAGCAAGCTTCACACCCAAGAACTTACTGCTCTTAATGAAGCAAATGAAAGCAATGAAACTCAAGCTGGAAAAAAAAAAAAACTGTTTTAACTAAGTTCTAATAAAGCTTCTTACAGATTAAAGCCGTACAGGTGAGATGTGCATAATGCTTACTTTTTTGTGGTGCTTTGATGAAATAAGCAAAGAGACATGAAAAATTAGTTGCATTCAACCAAACCTTTCCCCTCATCACCCTGTCACCCAACAGGCCACTAAATACACTAGAGAATGATTCTGAGAAACGGAAGACATGCTCCTTTGGTTCTCTTGATTTTCTCTCATTTCTGTGAATTTAATTTTCTGTGCGAGCATGTGTCTGAGCTGGGGCAGACAGATTGGTGCAGGGTTTCTTAAAAACAATTTTTTGCTCCATCAGACACAATATATTCTGCTGAAAGAGAAGAGAGCACTATACCCCAGGGAAAAGAAAGTTTCCCCAAAAGTTTGTTCCCTCCAAACTTTACAAAGGAAGAAGGCGTCCCTCTTGGGTGATTTAATTTAATTGTTATGTTTTTTAACTTTGTTCTGGGGAAAATTAAGCAACCATCAGCTGCACTTCATAGACAAATACCACTTTTTGGTAGATAGAACACAAAACTAGGAATCGGAAAACCAAAAAAAGAATCCTGGCACAGCGCTGGGTGATTTCATCTCCACATGCCTGAATTTCCTGTTTGCAAAATGAGATAGAGCTTCCCACTCGTCACTTCTTTCTTGGAGATGCTGTGAGGACTAATAGTCTTCACTCTGGTTTTTTTCTTCCAAGAAGCAGAGATTTTTAATGGTGCAAAAGACGCATCTTGGTAAGCATGGAGAGGGCAACGGATGCACAATTCGGCGCCACATTTGACAGCTACAATTGAAGGCAAGGCCTGTTGCCTGCTCATGAGATGCTCACAGCTCAGAGGGGCATCAGACATCGAAAGAGATCATTGAACATGGCAAATGGCAAGATACACATGGGGACAGGCCAAACGGAGCTGAGTCTTTGCAGGTAGGAGACCCTGAAGGAAAAATTCACAGACTCTAGGTCCCAATTCTGAAGTCAGACTCTGAGCCAAGTGAGCGTGGACAAGTTACTTAACTTCACAGCGTCCCAGTTTCCTTATCTGTAGGGAGATAATAATAGTACCTCCCTCATAGGGATAGTGTTTAAAACACTCAGTGCCTGCCACATAATAAGTGATATTGTTAATGTCATTGACTGTGAGGATGAGTAAGATTATCCAGGCAAGGAAAAGAGTGAGAGAGCAGCCTGGATGGCTGAGGCCACAAACAGCACAAGTGATTTGTTAAAACTGTAAGAAATGTTCTGTCCCTAAAGCATAAAAGACCAGGAAGATAGGGCCAATGGGGGAGGTTCACGAAGATGTTTGCTACAAGCCTGATTTTATTTTATAAGCCATGGAGAGTCACTAGATGATTAAAAAAAAAAAAAAAGTGGGACACCTGGGTGGCTCAGCGGTTGAGCATTTGCCTTTGGCTCAGGTGTGATCGAGTCCCATATCAGAGTCCCCGCGGGCACCCTGCTTCTCCCTCTGCCTATGTCTCTGCCTCTCTCTGTCTCTCATGAATAAATAGATAAAATCTTTAAAAAAAGAAAAAAGGTAACGTGGTCAGATTTGTGATTTGGCAAATAATCAAATGAAGATACTGACAGGATACGGTAGATTGTTTACAAATGGCCACAACTATCTCTGTCCCTGTATCCGCATCTCATTATATTTCTGGAAGCATCCCCATAAGAGATTAAATATTTCCCTACCTGTTTAATAGGGGTTGGCTTGGGACTTGCTTTATCTAATAAAACGCAATCAACTTATATTGTGTAATTCCAAGCCTAAACTTCAAGAGCTCCTATGTCCTTCTCTTTACTCCTATGGAACCCTGCCCTCCACCATGTGATCCAGCCCACACTAACTTACCTATTTAAATTACCTAAACTGCTGACCTCCAGAATCAGAAACTAAATAAGTAGTTGTTTCAATCTAAGTTTTTGGAGAGGGATGTTATATGGCAATAGCTAACCGATATACCCAGTACAGAATTTTTTAAATAACTAAATTCAAATACTAGGCCTAACTTGCCCAGGGCAGCAATCTGCGGTAGACCTCCCTCTCACCAATATCTAATTCAACACTGAAGCTTCCTGCATCTATCTTGTAATAGACATGCACATGCCACTGAAGACACAATGAATGGGATAATAATGACACATTTTTATTAGCAAGAAGCTGTACATTTTACAGTGAGATTTCATGTGAATCACCTCACTATTATTAAAAGAAACTCTTGAAGTAGCCTGAAATGGGTATCATTCCATTTCATACAGAGGTTTTAAGACATCCATAATCAAGCAGTAGGAAGTGGAACTCGAACATGGGACTCTGATATCTGGTCATTTCTTTTACCATATCAGTCTGCTTTCCCAAGATTCATCATTCATGCATCTATTCAACAACTACTTGAGAGTCTGCTACATGACACACTGTGCAGAGTGGTGAACAAGCCAGTCAGAATCTCTGCCTTTGTGGGGTGTTGGTGAGGGACACAGATGGGTCAACAGACAAGGACCAGACAATGTGGCAAGGGTTATGGCAGCAGAAGGACAGGGTATTTGCAGAATTCAGGGACTCAGGAAAAGCTTTCCAAAAGAAGCAACCTCTAAACTGATAGCCAAGGAATGACTGGGAACTGGCCAAGCAAAGAGAGTAGAAGAGTGATCCAAGTGAGGAGGAATGGCCTCTGCAGTGTCATGAAGGTGCTCATGGCACACCTTTGGAACTGAAAGTAATTCCTCAAGTTTGTAAGCTGTTCATACACAGTATGAGTGAGGAGAGGGAAGCTAGAGACAAGAGCAGAAACCTGACCTTAACAGGATCCATAGAATTTGGCCAGTATCTTGAAGGCAATTGGAAGTCATTGAGAATATTGTAAGGAGGGTCATGACATGGTCAGCGTTGCATTTTAGAATGACTCTGGCTAAAATATAGGAAGAGAGCTGAGAGAGGTGGAGAATGAGTTGAGGCTGGGGGACAATTCAGGAAACTGTGGCAGTAGTTGAGGTAGAGCATAATGATGCCCTAGGATGGAGCACGTGGCCAGGAAGATGAAGAAAAATGAATAGACTTAAACTTTGTTAAGGAGAGAGACACAAGAAGCTTTAGTGTTTAATTAGATATTGGTAAGAGAGAGGCCTACCCCGGGTTGCTGCCTTGGGCAGGTTAGTGGGTGGTAGTGTTGCACACTGGTTCACTCAAATGGGGGACACTGGAGAGGAACTGTGGGGGAAGAAATACCAACTCCAGTTTTAGGTGTATCAAGTATGCTGTTCCTGTGAGGTATAAAAAGCAGATGTCCAGTAGGCAGTTGAGGAAAATGGGGACATGAAGAAGGGCAAATTTAATCTCTGTGATCTCTTGAAGAGCTGCACTTTGTCACAACCAGATTTAGCTGCGGCCCAGAAAGACCACTTAGCAGCAACTGTCTGAGTCAGATGTGGCTTGGTCCAAAGGGGCAAGTAACTTGATGAGCAGCATCTAAAGGGTCTAGACATCAGGGTCAAAACTTAGTATCTGCAGTGACAGCAAGCTAGTCATCCAAAACCTTCTAATTTGGCAAATGCATGGGAGTGGATGGTGTGCAGAGAGCAACAGTTTTATGTTCTGGTCCCTGAAAGAAGGCAGGAATCTTATTAGTTTACCCCTGTCTCTCTCCACCACGTAAACTGGAATCATCTACAATTTACACCAGCTCATTTCATCATGAAAACATCTCTGTGATGTCAGATAGTACTATCCTCTCACAGGGAAAGACACCAAGAGTCCTAGCAACTTGCTAGGTCCCATAGGAGTAAGTGGCAGAGAGGGGATACTAGAATTGTAGGACCCTTTCTAAACACAGGGCTCTTGTCATTTAAGGGGGGGGGGAATCACTAGCATGTACATATTAACTAAAGGAAATCAGAAGAATCAAGATAACTTTATAATATCAGGTCTGGGAGGCTTGAAGATTGGTGACGTCTCCCACCAAAATCGAAAATTTGAAGTTGGAGAAAGGTTGGCTGAGAACGTGACTTCAGTTTTGAACTGAAATTGCTGGGCAAAGAGAGACCAAACCATCTCTAACTAGGATGGCTCTTGTATCTCTGTAGCTTAAATCAAGGCCCATCCTTTGGATGAGCAGGATGGAAGCTGGAGCTTTTCAGGAAATCACCTCTTCAAATATTTCCACATACACGATCTCTTTATTAAAGGGACAATTTAAAATGGACCACAGTATGTTATAAAGGCAAATCAGGTTGATAAAATTCAGGAAAAAATAAGGATATTCCCCAAGACAGTTAATCCTGGCTCTCAACATAGCTCCTAAGCACGACTTAGAATACGTTTATTGGATTTCCAGGTTACCCACAAGGAAAAAGGCAGTATTTCTACTCACTTACTGAGAAGTATATGTGTCTTAACTGATAAATGTGTTTAGATGAAAGAAGCCAAAAAGGGTTTTATTTATTAGAAAATACCATAACTAGAGCATTTCAGGCTATATTTTTTCTTACTACCTTTCTGACATTTTCTCTGAAGGTCACAGAGATGACCGAGTGCAAAGAGGTTCACAGTATTTGGGGTTATTTATGCAACTTGTTGTGGACATACAATTTAAGCTTGACCAGTCTGATCACTGTGGAATGAGCCCTGGCTAAGTGGTAGGGATTAATCTGCCAGGAGACAGTCTTCGATAAATTATTTGGTAGGATTTTTTTTTTCCTTTTCCTGATTTAAAACATTTTCTTCCAATAAATAATCGAGTTGTACACTGGAAAACGAAAATGACTGACCTCCTCAAAAAGTAAAAGAAAGTCTGAAAATGGAAACTGGAGAGTTTTCCCTTCTAGTGTCCACTGAGTGAGAAAATATACTTATTTATTTGAAATACCAGCAAATGGGCTCCCATGTAATGAAATATTTATTGAAATTGCCACTTTGGCCCTCTCCAGTTGCTGATAGGGTTTAACGAGAGTCAGGTAAGGAAGCCAGAGTGAAGGTACGTCTATTTATTTATTTATGGTCCAAGCAGCTTCGACCATAAGGCTTACATTGGGAAATCAGACAAGCAGGGCCATACATGACTGACAATAATAGTTATTTTCCATTTTCATTGAATCATTTGCCACGGCTCAGGAAAATCAATCTTAAAGGATTTCTATATTTACTCAGTTCAGTATTTAACCCTTTACTCAGTTAAGTTATGTTTATGTTGGTTTTCATTAAAGTGTACAAGGTTGAGTACTTATTCAACCTTTTTTTTTTTTTTCAGAATTCTATCATCAATACCTTGTCTTTTTTGTTACTATTTTTTGTCTGTCTACCTATTTGTTTCTCCAGCTTTTCCATACTTTGTGAATCAGTTTTATTTCACCAACATAAGCTGAGGCTAGTTTCCCTTTCTTCTTGCTTTGGTCAAGATGTAGCTGTCCAAATTAAGACCATGCCTGTTCAAATTGTAACAATTACTCTGTGAAAGCAATTTCAAAACAATTCTTAAAATAAAACATCTGTATGAGCTATACTCAGAAAGAATGAGAAGGGTCTAGCATTCTAAAATCATATATACCAAATAAAGACATTCTGGGGAGACAAGGGGCATCTCTGTCTTCAGAGAACACTGAGTGATATTGGGGCTGTGTGAATGCTCATGAAGTTCATCATGATTTATTGAGAGAGCTTGAGAAAGTCACTAACCGGAGGTTGCAAAAGAAATAGTCTCCAGCATTACTTAAAAAGCATTCCCACATGTTTACTTTTGCTATTTCTGGATTTTAGAAAGCTAATAAATTAATGGAACCATAGAACTTTACAGTGTCAGTAGACTTAGAGACATCTAATCAAAGTGCCTCAATTTATGAATAAGGAAACTGGGATCCAGAAGCATTAAGTGAATTGAACAAAGGCATGTAGAGAGTCAGCAGAGGAGCAGGAACTAGAAACCAGGTCTCTTGACTACTTCCATGTTTAATTCAACAATTTCAAATAATTACCCATGATCGAAACACACACACGTACACATATGCTAGGAAAGCCAACTGTATTCATGGGTCTAATGAAGTTTTCAAAGATCACAAATCATTTGAGCAAATTGCCAACTCATGATCTCCATATGTGTTTCAAAGGATGTAGTGGATACCATGGTGTGTTGCCCAGATCCACCCTCCAAGACTAGTCCCTAATTCCCCCAGCTTCTGGAAATATTGGCAGTCAATATTCTCAACAGTCTCCACCTAGACTCGCTTTGGCTGAAGAGGGCCCAGGGTTAGTTAGACTTTGCCCTGAGTGACTAGGCTGTGCCAACATATAAAAGTCCAGCCCCCTTATACCCCTTCTACCATTCCCAGCTCCTGAGCTCCTCTTGGACTCAGCTCATGCTTCTGTTGTGACTACACTACAGTTCAAGTGCTTCTCCCCAATCCCGCTTCCTTTACCACCACCACCCACAGGTGTTGATCCTGAGAGCTTTACACCCCAAAATTCTGCATACCTGCAAATCTTCATCTCAGAGTCTGTCTCTCAGAGACTCTGAACAGAGACCTACAGTGCCATGGTTAAGAGGGTGGGCTCTAGAATCATACTGCCTGGGTTTGAATCCTCCTAGCCACATTACTTTCAAGCTGTGTTCCTTTGGGCATATTACTCTTTAAATCTCTCATCAGTTTTTTTTTTTTAAATAAGAATAATATTAGAACCTACCACAGAGAGTAAGTACGTATTATATGATATAATCCATGTTGAAGTCGTAGTGTAGTGCTTGGCACAGACTAATTGGCAGTATCAGTCAGGATGCTAAAGGAAACAGATGGCACATTCAAAATAAAGGACTATTTACAGGGGTGTGGGCAGAGCTAAAAGAACCAATAAGGAATGGCGAGGCATCTAGGGACTAGCAACGGTGGGAAGCCAGTATCAGCCTTAGGCCTGACAAGGGCAAGTAGTCAAAATAATGTTCCAGATGTACAATTTGAAGCCTACAGCCTGGAGAGGGCTGAAGCTGGGAAAGATGCAACCTCTGACAGATGCAAAGCAGGGGAAGAGTTCATCCCTGCCAGACCATGGCAAGGGAGTTAGAGGATAAGAAAAAATACAATGGGTTCTTTCCCCTCCCACCCTCTGATTTTCTATTGGTCCATTACCGGTCAACCACAACCAGAAGACAGATGGCAAGAGATGCCAGAAGACTCAGAAGGTCGAGACCAGCATCCTCACCCTCTCCATGCCCACATATACTCCAAAGAACAGGCCAGGGAAAAGCAGCACAGAAATGGATCTAGAGAACAGATAATAGCCAGGATGGTAGTTCTCAAATATTAGCTATTATTCTAATTACTACAATTCCTGGAATACCTGGTGTTTAGAGTCTTGCTGTTTATAAAAATTCAAGCTAATCTGAACTTTGATTGTAAGATAGAATTGGATTCTTTTTTTTTTTTTTTTTTTTTAGAAATGGATTCTTAAAAAAAAAAAAATCAACTCATCCAATCAGTCCAACCAGTGTATTAGTATAATATCAGGCACACAGTAGGTACTTAATATATGTTAATTGATCAACTGACTAACTGATTTAACATAAATGCGCTAAAATTTTCTTTAATATGAAAAGTAAAGAAAACTCTTTGGAAGCTGTGATTTGACTTCAACATTCTCGAAGTATTTTCAAGTTACTAAAGAATTTTAGAATTGTCAGGGCTTACATTCACTGCATCCCTTAAAGTTATCAAATAAATGCAAGTTTGGATTGGTATTATTTCTCACCAATAAAAGGCTGCAAGAATAAAATTCTACATGCAAACAAGATAGAAGACAATAATACCTCCCAGTAAAATGATTGAAGGTAATAAACTCAATTCCACTGATGGCAAGTCCTTCTTTCACCCACGTTTCAATATTTAAAGAATATTTCAAGGAATGGACAAGAGAATTACTCTTTGTCTCCTGTAGGGAGAAGAGGAAGTAAGGGACTAGGGCTAGAGGGCTGTTGCCATTCAAGAGTTGTCCCACTTCCATGAGAACGATAAAAAATGTTGAAGAGATCCTGGAAGAGTCCAACCTCCTGATGCCAGACTCTGAACTCTTCGCAAGCATAGAGCCCAGGCCTTCTCCAAAGCACTCAACCAGGAGTTTCAACCTGAGATTGTGAAATCTTTGAAACTCCCTGAAAAAACAGATTAAAAAAGTATATTATTCTCGGGAGATAGTCTGCTGATCGCAGGAGATTCTCAAAGATGAATGTGACCCAAAGAAAGATTAGGATCTCCTGCCCTAAGAATCCTACCCAAGCAAACTCCATAACCACATCCCAGCTGCTGGCCACTCCTCACCTGGAGAGAAGGAGCTCACATTCCCTCAATTAACCTATCTTCCACATTCCCTGCACAAGGATAGAGAATGGGGAGCTTTTATCCATGAATATTATGCCTTTACTTCCTAAAGTTTGAATATCAATTTACATAATTCAGTTTTCAGCATATGCAGTCAGTTCTCACGACCCCATGTCCCTTTTTATTATTATTTTACACTTTGCCAAGGCAAATCTTTTGGTTGCCTCAAGGTTTGCCTGCAAGTTTTATGCAGTGAAGGTTTTAAGACATAGGTAAACACTTATGAGAATCTCAATTCTAGGAATTAGATGCACTATTTTCATGTTTTGAAAAAATAAAGTGCTTCATTAATAAAGTAGTTCTAAAGTTTGTAAACTATCTAGCCTGTTTTTTTAATTCAAGCATAGTTAACTGGATGTTTCCATGATCTTGAAAAGCATGTTTCATTAGAATTTAAATTCTGAGTTTGGGATTTTTTTTAGATAAAGTCAAGGGAAATTTCTCTTTAATTTGATTAGTATGATGATAATAATGTCATTTAATTATTTAACCAGCACTTAGATGGCACTGCTTTGTGCCAGGCACTCTTCCAGGGGCTTTATAGCTATTAAGCGTATTTAATCCTCATAAGAATCCCACAAGATAAGTAATTTTATTATCCCCATTTTACAGATGAGAAAACTGAAGCAGAGGGATAGTGATTAAGCAACATGCCCAAGTCACACAGCTACTAAATGACAGAGCCAGGATGCAAATTCCAACAGAAACAGTAATCGCAGCCACAATAAAATTAACCCCTGATAGCTACTGACTACGGTACTCTGTGCCAGATATGGGGTGCGGTGTTCTCCCTGAATCACCTAATCTAATCCTCACTGTTAACAATATCACATAGGTATTAATTTTAGCCTACCTGACAAATGAGCATGCCCAGAGAAGTCAAGCAAATTGCCCAGGACCACACAGCTAGTAAGGGGCAGAGGCAAGACCCAACCCAGGTCAGCTGACTCTACAGCGTGGGGGCTTGTAATTACAATGTCACAGAGATCCCAATAAAGGAGGTTGTCAGGCATTGTCAAGCAAAACAGCATAAAAGTTTGAGAAGAGAATAAACACTCCTTCACTGTAAGCTTCCACTAACTTTTTGTGCTACTAACTGAAAAGGTTGATGATGTTTGATCCACTGTCTTGCAGCAAACCCTAGTTGTGGGCTCCCCTGTCCTCCCACACGTTCTCCCAAGTATGCCATTGTCCTCTAGTTGCCATCCCAGAAACTGTTTCAAGCTTCTCTCAGCTGGACTTCAGAAAGAGTAGCCGGAGGAATCTAATGTGCTGTGTTCCAATATCCTCTCCATGGGCTGTGGGAATCAGAGGCGACAAAAAGTTACAGACGCAGCCTCTCAGCTCCTGCACAGCAGCTGGCGTCCTCTACCCCCACCTACAGAATCCCCACAGGTCCTCCCCACTGGGGACTGTTGTTAATCTGGTCTTCTGGCCCTGGGGGAGGAGAATCTGGGCCAAGGTATGTGACAACAGAAGAGCAGAAGTCAGCAATGCAAATAATAAAAATGCATTTCAAAAGCTTCATGCCTTACGAAGCTGCTTCACACGTGTTGTCTCATATGGGCACTTCCTGCGGGAATTATTAGAAACGGAAACTGGTTCGAAGTAATATTTGGAACTATTGAGTTTCTGTATTTACCTTCGGTCTCATTATTATTATGAATTGCATTCCTATCATTGTTTTAAATCTATATTTGAACTCTTTCTGTTTACTTGGCAAAATTGATACTTCCTCAACATATATTTAATTCTACCAGTATGTTTTATTTTAAGATTTTATTTATTTGTCTATTTATTTATTTATTTATTTATTTATTTGATATATATATAGAGAGAGAGAGAGAAAGCACAAGCCAGAGAGGCATAGAGGGAGAAACAGACTTCCCACTTAGCAGGGAGCTCAACTCAGGGATCCATCCCAAAACCCCAGGATCATGACCTGAGCCGAAGGCAGAGACTTAACTCACTGAGCCACCCAGGTGCCCCTCTACCAGTATATTTTAAAGGACAAAATTATTGGGTGCCTGGGTGGCTCAGTTGGTTAAGAGTTCGACTTCTGTTTTCACTGCAGGTCACAATCTAGGATTGTGAGATGGAGCCCCATGTAGGGCTACCCCGTCGGTGGTAAGACTGCTTGAGATGCTCCCTCTCCCTCTTCCTCTCCCTCTACCCCTCTCCCCACATGCACTCACTCTCTCTCTGTCTCTCAGATAAATAAATCTTCAAAAAACAACGGATAAAATTGTTGTCATCTTGCCATAAATATTGATAGCTTTGTCCCCGATTTAGATGAAACCATAGGCTTGCTTAAATAGGATTACAGGACCAAGCTCCCAGGGTCATGAGCTTCTCCAAACATATACATACTGTATGTTGAAGTCCTAACCCCCAATGTGATGATAATAGGAGATGGGGCTCTTGAGAGGTAATTAAGTTTAAGTTAGGTGATGATGTTGGGGCCCTCATAATTGATTAGTGCCCTTGTAAATGGAGACACCAGAAAATTTGTTCACTTTCTGCTTCCAGAAGAAAGAAGAGGCCATGTGAGCAAATAATATGGCAGCTTTCAACAACCCAGGAGGAAAGATCTCATCAGAACCCAACCATGTTGGCACCCTGATCATGGACTTCTTGCCTCTAGAACAGTGAGAAAATAAATGATGTTTAAGCCTCCAGTCTATGGTCTTTAGTTACAGCAGCCCAAGCTAAGACAGATTTATATATACAGACACACAGTATAATATAGACTATGTATAGACATATAATATTGATATGTAAATGACAATGATTCACATGTATCAGAAAGAAAAAACTTGCTCTTGCATCGATAGTAAATAAATAAATAAGAAGAAAAAGAGATCTAGAATTGCTAATCTAACACTTGGAGGCATTTTAGCAACAGAAACTTTACAAATAAAAAATTTTCCCAAGGATAGGTTGTGAGTCAGGGTCTGAAATAAGGTAGCAAGTCTAACTGAAGCAACCTTGGAAATTTGCACAATGGGGATGGTAGAAAAGGAAACCCCAAGGAACCATTGATGATGGTCATAAGAGGATGGCAGGAGGGGACAATAAAGCCCTTTGCTTAACACTTCTACTCTGAAGTCAGATAACATGTAAGCAACAGGAGGTGGGCTTCTTGTAGAGGGGGTCTCACCTGTAAAGTCGAGGAAGAAGTAGACCCAAATTTGCTTCTGACAAATGGGCCTTTCACACCCTTGTTGTGCCTGCTTTGCCACTGGAGTGTATGGTTAGTGTGGGAGAGCAGAGCCAAAGGCCATGAGCTCCAGCAATCTTGTTCTCAGTCTCCTGAGCCTTTCAGTGAGTTATTTGGATCAGTTGAGAGGTATTCTTACCTTCTGGAACAATTGATCAATACTAGAAAAGATAGACAACCAACATCCATGAGCAGCTCCAAAAGAAGTATGTCTACAGAGCCACAGAAAATCATGAAAGGGGAATTTTCCAAGAACAAAACAGACATTTCATTCAATAATCTTGGTGTTATAGTGTGCTTAAACAGTGAGATTTTTAAGAATGATATCCCAAAAACTTTTACAAAATTAGTGAGAGATATTCACTTCAAATTTCCTATATTAGCCAAGTGTGAGCAAGAAAAGTGATGGTTCAAGCAAGGAAAGGTTAGGAAGAAAATCCATGATGCATGTACAAAGCCAGTTTTAAAAGGGGCAGATACAATTCCAATCTTTAAATTTATGAAGACTTTCCTGCACTTTATCTTTGAAAGCTATTTTTTTATATTTTATCTTAAAGTTTAATAACAAAAATATCAATTCAGTTTCCATCCTAGAACTCAAATGTCCAAGACAAATGTAGCCTCCTGAATCCATCAAAGCTGAGGAAACTCACAGAATTGCTGATCTTCAGGGTTGCTATGTAAGACTGATTGAGAAGTCAGCCAGACTGCAGAAGAAGACTTCAGATTTTGGGGGAAATTAGTCACTGCCATTGAGTGATTCAAACATAGGGTGACAGAGAAAACTCACACCAATATTTCCCTAAATTTTTTGCTGCTATATTTCATAAATTCTCAGCATCCAGTATAGATCTTTCTGGATGATAAAACAGAAGTAGATTTCTACCTACATGGGTTCAACAGATGATTTCCTGAATTCCCGTGTAGGCTGTTTTTTTTTCTAGTGAGTTAAAATAATTAATGCAAAAGGCACGTGGCATTTCTGAACTTTAAAAATTGGAATTTGGCTCTATAGCATGATTTTGGAGATATTTAATCCAAGAAAAACCTGGGGTTCTTCCTCCAACGAACTTTTTTTTATCAAGCTGGGTGGAATAAGATGAATCAGTGCCCTACTAGAATAAGTTTTCAGTAACACCTACCTAGTGCATACTGTGTACCAGACATTGGTATAAATGTTCTGCATTACAGGTCAATATGCCTTACTCATAATTCTAAAATCCAGAAACCTTTGAAAACCGGACTTTTTTTATAACTCAATTGGCAGCAAAACGACAAAACTCATTTGGCAGCAAAATTTGATTCTGATTTTTAGCTGCAAAAGATGTTAATGTTTACTAATTGGTGCCCCAGATTCCATTGGGTATATGATGTAATATATGGTATATCACATAATATACAAATAGGAATAGAAATTGGATCTAAAGGCACATGAACAAATGACTATTGCCTATGAGGTTGGGAGTAAAAACGTCAAGTAAGAGATTAAGGGTCAGTCAGAAAAGACTTAACAGATAATTGCAAAGTCACATTTTAACAAAATGACTTTCCACATTTAGTTACTAAACGATTATTTATTAAGGACTTTTATGTGCCAAGTAGGGTTAATAGGAGTATAAGCCTCCAGAGGGCAGGGAGTAGGTTTTATTCATTAATATTTTTTGTTAAAAAAATAAAATTCAAGCAATATAAATAAAAGATCTTAAACTTAAATACAAACAGCCAATGGTACATGAGGTGGGAGGAGGGCTGGCTTGGCAGCATGTGCAAAAAAAGGACTGAGAAGCTTTAGTTAACAGCAAGTTCTAGAAGTCAATGAGATGAGGTGACTCCGAAAAGGCTAACTGAATTTGAGTGGCATAAACCTCCCTGATCAGATCAGCTTGGGATGTTTTTTAAACTCTCAGCCATCACTTTAAGACAGATATAGATCAACTAAATCATGTACACAAGACAGATAAAGCAGTAAAGACATTCAATATTATATCCTGTAAGCAACAACTGAAAAGCCTGGGAATCTTTAACCTGGGGAATAAAAGGGTAGGAAGGTAAACAAACACACACTTCAAGTAACTTCAAAAATGTGCCACTCCACACTCTAAAGAGACACTGCCTCTACCACAGCTCTGCATCCTAGATACCCATGTATGGCCAAGCTTCATATCACACAACCCGTTCTGGGGTGGGGGGTGGGGGTAGGGGGAGGTGACTGCACTGGTAGTTGATGTATGACTCAGATGCAAAAAGCCAGTCCATAAGCCAGCACACCTATACCAGCACTTGGAGTAAAAGGTCAGCTGGACGTGACTCTCCCTAAATGGAATTTGTGTTGAAAACACAGACAGACTGAACCAGTTAGTAATGGGGGCAGAAGCTAAAAGGAAGCCAGCAGATAGAGCTGGCCAACAGCAAACCAAGACCGTGTATAAACTTAAATGGTGACAGAACAAAATACTTTGTAAGTAGAGAAACTTCAGCAGCAGAGAGAAGAAAGCCAAGGCAAATTTCAGAGAGCAGCCAAGGTGCTGAGAGGGAAACAGGGAGAACAGGAAAGAGAGAGGGAAAGAGAAAATTCGTTCCTTGAGAGCTGGTTCGATTTCTCTCTCTCTCTCTCTCTCTCTCTCTCTCTCTCTCCTTCTCTTTCCTTCTCTTTCCCATTCTATTTGAATCCTCATAAGAAACTTGATTTATCTTATGGTAACACTTGTAAGCTTCTGCTCTTGTAAATAAAATAAAAACTAAACTAGTTCTGAGAAAAATTAACTAAATGGCTTGTCTAGATTCTTGAGGGGTAAACACCAATTGGTGGAAGCTTCAGAGAGATTGGTTTCTTTCTAGTAGTCCCTAAATGTGACATGGCTGCCGCAAGAAACAGAGATTTGTCTGCCACAGAGAAGTCCAAGCATAAGCTTCCAGCCAGGGGGCAGGGACCCAAGCCCAGGCTGAAATGCCTGACTGACTGAACAACCTTCACGCCCCTTCCGGTCCTGAGACATCCTCTGACACTACGTGGAAAATTCTCTCTCTTGAGATAATAGAGATGGCCTTCATAATCTAAGAAAAGCACAGCCTTCTAAAATAGAATTTCGCCTTTTGTTTTTTGGTTAGAATATTTTTCCATTCGCTGCCTTGCCATCTTGAGCTTCTTTTCTTTCTAATAGGAAACTGTCAGGCCCAACTACAATTTTAAGTTCAGTAAATAATGCCTTACGTGTTTTTGGTTTTGAGAAAAGACACAGGTCATCTTGGCATGGATTTTTTTCCATTCGTTTTTAAATTCACGTGTATTTTTCAGTAAATTTAGTTCATATGATTTTGATTTATTTACACTTAGCTCCCTAAAATGTGTGGTTAGCAATTTGATGACTGTGCACCTTTTAATTAGTCTGTCTCAGACCAGAAAGTCATGTGTTGCCAACACAGCCAGAGTAAAACCCAGATGACACAAATTTGGATACAAATCGAAGCCATAAAATTCAAGACCATTCTAAACTTGGCGATAAAAGTTCTCTTGTTCCCAAAAGTTACAGACAAAACAAGTTCCAAGTATAAAGTACTTAACAAATTTTTCATGCAAACATGTGGTGCACAGATAAATGGCAGTGGATCAGCTGCCTCTCTCATTGCTCTGCTACCATGATTACTTTGTGATCAACTTGTGATTATAGGGGGTTGCTCTTTCACATGAGGTTGTGTCTGCATCCCCCAAGGAATCTGGAACCTAGTCAAGAAAGCCAGTCAACCAGTTGCTTAGCCAAGTAGAAACCAAATCACTTCCAGTAGATAGAATGTTTCTCGTTCATAGAATTAGATAATGTTAAGTGTGGTAGGAACCTTAGAAATAATCTTGGCCAATCCTTCACTTTAGTAATGTGTTTTAAATGGTTGTTTTGACATTCTATGTACATAACCTTTAAAATTCAAATGACATTGGTCCAGGCATGAGTTTAATTTAGTTAAAACTCAAAGCACATATGGAGCAGAGAGAACATTTTTCTAGGGAAACCTAGAGAATTGTTTGATGGGTCCTTTTTTTCCTACTTATCCTTGAGACCCACAACGTGAAAATAGGTGTCCTCCTTTAAATGTGTTAGAAAGAGTGATAACACCACCAGGGTATATAAAATGTATATTTTATATAAAATTTGTGTTGATAAAAATTCTAAACCTGTTTCAACATATCTATATGTGCCAATTTCCTGCAAGCCAACATTTCATAAATCATATTCAAAACAAATACCAAAAATACATGACTTACATAATTAAACACTGATGTATTAAATTTACACATGGGCATAATCTTTCAAATTTAAAGATATTTTTCCATGCCAGGGTCTATGTATTCAGCAATGGTTGGGGAGAAAAATAAATCCTTAACCAGAAGTCCTTTTCTTAATGAGTTCATTGGTTATAAGTTTGAGGCCACTCCCTCATGTCACCTTGGGCACCCTTGTAAATTAGAGACATGGGCCTAAGGTAGTTCTTGTTGATGGCTCTCTCTCTCCCAGAGTCTCTAATTACCTCATCCCAATTTATAAGCTTTAGTCTTTCCTCACTGAGTTTCTTCTAACTACTAAGATTAAAGATGGCCCATCAGTGGGCACCTGGGTGGTTCAGTGGTTGAGCATCTGCCTTCTGCTGAGGTCTTGATCCCAGGGTCCTGGGATAAAGTCCTGCATCAGGCTGCTTCTCCCATAGGCAGTCTGCTTCTCCTGACTATGTCTCTGCCTCTCTCTGTGTGTCTCTCATGAATAAATAAATAAAAATTAAAAAAAAAAACAAAAAACGATGGCCCATCAGGATTGAATACCATTATCCTGACCACCCAGCCACCAAAGCATCTCTTTCTTTATCTGTCACTCACCATCCTTCTGAGAAATCCTATTGATCTTCATCATATAACAAAGAGAAAGCACAATCTCAAAAGATTCAGTGGTTTTTACGACCTCTTCCTTCTTTTCTGTTATTTAAAAATGTATTTCCTACCTAAAATCCCCTTCCTTAGGCAATTCCTCATTCTCCCAATGCCACTAGTCTTTTCCACCATCTACCCAAACCCTACCCATACTTCAGGACCCTACTCAAGTCTTACCTACTCCAGAACCCTTCCCTGATCCTTCAGTCTTCTGTGCTTTGCCCTAATTGAACCTCTACTGTGCATATTATACCATCTAGTTTAGGCCTGGATTGTACATAAGCTTAGATTTACTTGAATTGTTTCATATATTAGTTTTCTTTTCCTAACTATAGACTCTGATGAGGAGAGAATTATGCTTTATACTATTTTTACACTCCTATGGTGATCAGTAGATTGCAGAACTCAAAGTAGGTGTCAAATACATATGAGTTAATAGATTGATAAATATTGCAGTTCATTTCCACTTCGCAAATGATAATAAAGCAATATTTCTGCAACTAGCTAGAGCAGATTCATTTCCTCTAAAATTACCATTTATAAAATGTTATAAATAAGCTTTGCAATAAAAATCATCCCTTCTAATACATTGGTTTAGCTCACAAGCATATAAGGTGCTGATCCCTGCCTTCCAGGAACTCATATTCTCACAAGAGAAAGGCATGTCAATAAATTAAGATGCAATGTGAAAAATACCCCCAAAGAGGCAAGGTTTACCACACAAAAGGTCAGGGAGAAAGCAGTACTTCCAGAGGGCTCTAATCAGACTCTGCAATCTACGAGGTAATGTCCCACACAACTTTCTGGATACAAATTTGGAACTTTTCTCCCATTTGCCCTTACTGTGTAAATAACCAGTGTGCTTTAACACCATAAGATTTATCATCTGTATTGAAGTTTGCAGCAAAATAGAAACTGGAGATAAGAAACAACTTAGAAAGAAAAAAAATCATAATATAGTTTGTATTTGAGGAATGTAAATTTGGAAAAATATGCAATGTGAAGTCATACTGATAGTTTTTTGTTCAAAATAAAAGCCATACTCACCTGCAGCATCTGTCTACTTCAATCATGTGATTTACTGTGGTTGTGCTTTTTCATGCTTGTACAATTCCTTGTACATATGCCTGGGGACTGGCATAGGTTCAACTGGCTTTTATTCAGGCCTATCTTTTGGTAAAAATTAGTGTAAGATAAAAACACTGCTTTTACTTATTTTGCAATCTTAACGTCACATGATAATGTGAAGATTTTGCTGCACATCAGCATATACATCAATTGTGTGTTTCAAAACTTTTTGAACTTATTGTGAATGCCCTTTCTCACATTTCCCTTTTACATTTCAGGATTTTATTATCCTTGTTAGATTTGTATAAAAAATATGATAAATATATTTCATTTTCTTCCAGAAGCAAGTAGAATATAGCTTTGACATAACTCACATACTATTATTTTTACCATAGCTAATGTTAAATTATTTAGTCCAGGTTTGTATTTTTTAATTTATATTGCCATTTATAAAGTAACTTTAGAACCATCTTAAATGTAGTAATGCTTATTTTAAAGGTGCTATTAAATTGGACATTCACACCAAAAATATAAACAAGTTCAGCTGATAAGTAGTAGCTGGTAGCAAGGGAAAGTGGTAAGACTTACTGATCTAGAAAAGAAATGGGGAATAGTAACTGTAATGAAAAGTGGTCCAAAGTAGAAGTAAAGGCAAATATGAGATCTAGAGGAAGGGAAAGGTAAACGGGTATCATCTTTTCTTGAAATTTCTAAATTATGTTTGATAGTTAAAGCGAAAAATTATAACACTGTCTAATGGGATTCTAAATGTGTATGCAGGAAATATTGAAAACAATTACATTACAGAGAAAAACAGAAATGGCTACTTAATATTAGACAAAGTAGACTTCACAGCAAAGAAAATTGCCAGAGATAGGTGGGGGACACTATGTAATAATAAAAGGGTCAATCTACCAAAAATATTAGTATATAGTATGTAACAATACTAAATGTGTATTCACCAAAAAACAGAGTTACAAAAAATATAAAACAAAAACTAGTGGAATTAAATGGAGAAATAGACAAAACCACAAACATAATTGGATAGTTCAACAAGTCTCTTGAATAACTGAACTAGACAGAAAAGCAACAAGGATATAGAAGAACTCAACAACACCAAAAGCCAACAGGATCTAATTGACGTTTGTTGAACAACCCACCCAATAACAATTGCACACACATTCTTTTCAAAAGCTTATAGGTTATATATTAAGATAGGCCATCTTGTGTTACTGTAAAACAGATTTCAACAAATTGAAAACAAATGAAATCATTTAGAGTATGCTCTCTTATCATCATGGACTCAAACTAGAAATCAATAACAGAAATATAACAGGAAAATTTCTAAACACTTTGAAACTAAAGAACATACTCCTAAATAATCCATGGATCAAAGGAGAAGTCTCAAGGTAAGTCAAAAATTATACTCAACTGAAGGCCAATAAAAATACACATTTGTGGGACACAGCTAAAGCAGTGCTGAGAGGGAAATGTATGCACTAAATTCACATACAAGAAAAAAGTAAAAATCTCAAACAATAATTAAAGCTATTGCCTTAAAACCCTGGAAAAGGAGAAAAAAACAAACCCAAGTGGAATGGCATATCAAAGAGTAGATGAATGAGATTGAAAACAGTAAAGAAAACCAATGAAACAAAGAGATATTTCTTATAAAACAGCTATAATATTGTCAATCCTCTAACTAGATTGGCAGAAAAAGATATAAATTGCCAATATCAGGAATGAAACAGGAGATATCACTATAGACTCTGAAGACATCAAAAGGATATTAAGACTATGAACACCTCTACACACTGAAGTTGACAAATTTGAGGAATCTGACCAATTCCTCAAAGAACACAAATTATCACAGCTCATCCTACATGAAAGAGATAGTTTCAATAGTCCTATATCTAATAAGGAAATTGAACTTGTAATTTAAAAACTACCTTGTTCAGTCCTCCAGGCCCCGAGGAGAACTGGAGAGTTCTACTAAGTCTTTAAGGAAGAATTAATACCAATTTTCCAAAATCTCTTCCAAAAATACAAGAGAAAGGAACACTTAATGATTCACTGTATGAAGTTAGTATCTCTCTGATACCAGGGCCAGGCAAAGAAAGTAAAAAACAAAGAAAACTACAAGTTAATATCCCTTATAAACATAGACATAAAAATCCCTCACAAAATTTTTGCAACAAGTATAATTCAGTAAGACATAAAAATAATTATATGCCCTGACCAAGTAGAGTTTATTCCAGAGGTATAGTGCTGGTTCAATTTCTGAACACTAATCAATGTAATTTACTGTATTAACTAAAGAAAAATTCATGTCACCATTTCAACTGAAGCAGAAAAAAAATCATTTGACACAATTCAACACTCACTTGTAACAAAAACTGTCCAAAAAAAAAAAAAATAGAGGTAAACTTCCTTAACTTGATAAAAAGCAGCTATGAAAAGCTACAGCTAACATATTTTTTTAAAAGCTGAATAGTGTCCCCCCAAAATTAGGAACAAGGCAAGCAAGGTTTCCTCTCACCATCTTTATTCTTTTATTCAACATAGTGCTGGAAATTCTACCCACTGCAAAAATGCAAAAGAAAAGAAAAGAAAAAGCATATAGATAAGAAAGGAAGAAGTAAAATGTCTTTATCTATGGATGACATGATTGTCTACATAGAAAATTCCAAGGAATCTTTAAAAACACTAACAAACTCCTATAGGTAATAAGTGAGTTCAGAAAGTTGCAGGACAAAAGTAAACATGAAAAACTATATGTCATTAAAAAACATTATATTACTATATGCCAGTAATCTTTACATGGACACTGAAATTAGAAATGTAATACTACTTATAGCTGCTGAAAGAAAATAAAATATGAAGATGTACATCTAACAAAATATGCATAGGTATTGTATGGTAAAGATGACACAATGCTAATCAAAGGTGATCTAAATAAATGGGAGAGACTTCTCATGTTCATAGATTGTAAAGCCAACAGAGTAAAGATGTCAATCCTCCCCAAATGTATTTCTATAAAAATCCCAGCAATATTTTTGTACATTTAGGAAATATTATTCTAAAATATATATGAAAGGGTAAAAGAAATGAGAATAGCTAAGACAATTTTGACAAAAAAGAAAAGATGGGAAATGTCACTCTGCCTGATATTGAGTTTTACCAGATAGCTACAGTAATCAAGCAACAGTAGGATATTGATGGAGGGATAAATATGTAGATCAATAGAACAAAAAGCTCAGAAATAGTACCACACTTACTGTTCAATTGATATTTGACAAAGGTACAAAAGAAAATCCATCAGCAAGGATGGACTTTTCAATGAACACTGGAGCAATTAGACAGCCATATGCAAAACAAAAAAACAAAACAAAAAAATATGACATAAACCTAACACCTTTTACAAAAATTAACACCAAATGGATCACAGACTTATATGTAAAACTTCTCGTTATAGAACTTTTAGGAAGAAGAAAAAACGCAGGAGTAAATCTTTAGTAGCTAGGGCTCGGCAAAGACTTCTCAGGCTTCATACTAAGAGCAGTGACCCATAAAATTAAAAGTTGGTAAATTAGACCCCCAAAAATTTTTAAAGTTTTATGTTACAAGAGATCTTCGTTTTACAAGAGATGGAAGAAAATATTTGAAAACCACATATCCAACAAAGGAATAGCATCTGGAATACTAGAAAGGAGCCTCAAAACTCACTAGTAAAAATCCAGTTATTAAAACCACTATCATGCTACTACCTGCCTATCAGAATGGCAAAAACAAAAAACTAGTGATAATGCCATATGCTGGCAAGGATGCAGAGAAATGATCATTTATATATTGCTGGTGAGAATGCAAACTAGTACAACCACTCTAGAGAAGTTTAGCAGCTTCTTAAAAAACATACAATTGCCACACTGCCCATCAATTCCACTCTTGGGCACTTATGTCAGAGACATGAAGACATAGTCACACAACAATCCATATATGAATATTTATAGCAACCTTATTATAACAGCTAAAAACTGGAAACAACCCAGATATTCTCCAACAGGTGAATGTTTAAACAACCTGTGGCATACTCATGCTTTAGAATACTATCCGGTAATAAAAAGGGAATAATGCTTGTGTTGATACAAGCAACAACTCAAATGACTCTCCAGAGAATTATACTGAATGAAAAAAGCTAATCCCAAAAGGTTACATACTGTAGGATTCTATTTATGCAGCACTCTTGAAATGATAAAATTCTATAATTTTATCCCCAAAGGTTAGTGGAGAACAGGACAGGACCAAAGAAAAGTAGGTGTGCCTATAAAACGACAATATGAGGAATCATTGTGGTGATGGAAATATCCTGTAACTTGACTATATCCAGGTAAATGTCCTGGTTGTGATCTTCTACTACAGCGCTGCGAGATGCACCATTGAAAGAAATGCGTAAAGAGTACATGGATCTTTTTGTGTTCTTAACAGCTGCATGAGAATCTATTTATTTTGATTTTGAGAATCTCAAAATAAAAAGTTAAATTTTAAAATAATTCAATATAATGGCTCTCACCTTCTCAAAAATTAAGCACAAAGATAAGATACGTCAAAAAACATTCAGGAGAAAACTTCTAAATTATCTGCCTAGCAATCTAAGATGAGAAAGGAATTAGGAGTATAATAACAAATTTTAAAGATAGGTTAATTTTAATATAAACAGTAACAGGATAAACCAATAATATAAATTGTAATTAATAGGTACAGATAGTCACAATGAAAATGTATAGAAACACAAAAAGAATGGATTTTGAATTTTTAGTAGTCTCAAAGAGTCAGGATAGTCCCTTTTTAAGTAGACTCATGTGTTTTGTTTCATGAAATTATGCAGCAATTTAAATTAGAACAGATGATAAAGTAAAAATGAATTCTGATATACTTTGTATTTATAAAATAATGCCAGAGTTGATACACTTATGATAAGTACCACATACATCACTCACCGTGTCTGCACTTACAAGAAACATGCTCTTTCAACCACGGTCACACTGAACCAGACCTGCCTTGGAGCAAAACCAAGTCACTACAAAATTAACTCAGGAAATCAATGACCTAACTTTGGTTTTGCTGATGTAGGGAGGGAGGGAGGTAGGTAGGTAAGTGAAAAGTAGGGAAGGAGGGAGGGAGATAGAGATAAGTAAGGTTGTACAATTGGTTTAAATGTTTGGGTTAAATTGAGTCACTGTTTTTAACCCGTCACTTTAAAATGTGAACACACCTTAACAGAAGAGTTATACAGAGGGCAGACACTAAGTGGCTTCTTTGAGTGAAGTGTCTGAGTTAGGCTTTAACTAGCCTAGTCAGTTGAGTCAAAACAGTCACCGTGGTTGTGTTGCGTAGCTAAGTCTCAGTGTTTTTAGAATCATAGACATTGTGGATAATGGCATTACTTTTTTTTTAAAGATAATAAATACTTCAGAAATTTGAGGTCCCTTTTTTACTGATCTTTAGCAACATTTTTAGATTTAAGGAATAAAGAAGTGGGAAAAATCAGCATGTTATTAAATCATATTTTTCTTCCCTGAAGATTAACCCCTAAATTCCATGTTTACACGCCATCGCAACTTCAGGCTTTCATCACTTATATTTAAATGCCACTGCAATCTTTGGTCGGGTCTGACTCTCACTGATTTTCCTTCCAATCTATTCTGAGCCTTCTACTTCTTAAAAATACATTTTCGCATTTTCACTCCCCAACAAGGACCCCATCCTGACTTGGTACTGTCAGCTCCTCCAGCCCTTCACAATCTATTCCAATTCCCCTATTTACTGAGCCTTGCTTCCTGCAATTCACTCACAAATATACTTCACCCCAAGCAAGCAAAGTGTCCTTACTTGCCCCTGTGCATACCCAAATCTCTGGCGTCTGAGATCCTCCTAGCATAGATCATTCCCTGGCGTCTGAGATCCTCCTAGCATAGATCATTCCCTTACCTACCCCACTGCATTCTCTTCAACCTTCCTCTCTAATCTCCACGCCACCCATACTGTCAGGCCCAACTCAAGACCACCATCTTCAGGGAGTCAGTCTGGCTTCCCAGTCCACAGTCCAAAGTGATCCTGAAGTTATGCTCAGAATCAAAGCCAACCATGTGCCCCTTAATTGTCCTCTTACTCATTTTCTTACTCATCTACTCTACAGAAATATATTGAACACTTATGTATGTCTAACGTACTTTGGTAATTATAGCAGTTCTTGCACATCCCTTATATTCTATGATTATATATTTGGCAAATAAAATCAATCTTGCCTTATCTTCTTTTCCAGACTCCTCAGTACCCAGCAGTATAGTTGGTATATCATCATCACCATTAACATCACCAACATCAAATATTAATGGAGCTGTTTCTACCTACTGTCAGTACTCTCCGCAGTGCTGGAAGCTCAGAAATATAAGACATGGCCTTGCAATTGCAGTTCAGGGAGGAAAGTGCTAAATTGATGGTATGCACAATGGTAGAAGAGCGAAAAAACAGGAGCAGGAACCAGAGGTAGGGGGGCTCGTAGGGTTTCATCTTTTTTTTTTTTTTTTTTTAAGTGGATCCTGCAGTGCTCTTCCCAGATACCCTTTTCAGGACAGATACACCCATTTAGGGTTGTTAGGAATATCGATATCAATCAACCATAACACCCTGCCTTTAGCTGCAAAGACCTGCCCTGCTCAAGGTGACAGGGGCAACTCACAGCCAATGACTGGCTTATTCAGGGAAACAAAACCACAGGCTCCTTTGCCTTGATTTGAGTCAACTCTGAAGAGCCATCTAGCCTCAGGGACCCTGCAATGATCAGATGCTGAGAACTCACTGGTAACTACACTGCCATTCGGCTGCTCACTCTGCCCAGTCTACCTTGCTCACTTCTTTACCTTTCTAAAATTATCACCCAAGACTGCTCTCCAACAGAACTTTGGCATGCAACTCCCCATCTCACAATCTGATTCTGGGGAACCCAACCTCCATTCATGCTATTGAGATAAGAGTGTGCTTGCTTACACACTTCCTAGCTGAAATAAAGTTCTGGTTCAGAACACTATAAAACAGCTGTGTCATCTTATGTTCACTTTTCCAATATTCTTGAAGTGGGTAGGATTTTTATCTCTATTTCTAAAGACGGTGAAGAGTAGAGAGGTAAAATGTCCAAGATCACACATGTACCTTTAAGATAGCAGATACAAGACTTAAACCCTGACCTTCTTGATCTCACCGTGTGTCCTCCATCCTACACCAGCTTGGAAAAGTACCCTGGTTTTAAGAAAACACTTGGCAGATGAGCACTGGGGTGCTATGCTATATGTTGGCAGATTGAACTCCAATTAAAAAAAAAAAGAGAGAGAGAAAACAACATGAACATCAAAAGAGGCAAACCTGGGTTTTTGTTTCCTACCAGTTATTAACCATGTGACTTTGATAATATTACTTAACCTCTCAGGACTTTTCTAGGCAGCTCTGTGTCCATATAATGGACAGAGCACTGCCATGAAGATTAATTGAAATGGGAAAGGCATTATTTCCTGTTCTCATGGAGGAGTGGTGGTGTATAATTTCAAGTAAGTTTATAGTATTCAGATTGTAGAAAATTTGGAATGTTTTCCTGATCATCTCATTGAAAGGGACTTTTCCTTTTGGTCCTCTCCACTAAAGTGATCTCTTACTTCTCTGGAGTTCCATGCTCTATTATTTACATGGTTGACAGACTGCTGTTTATTTCTCTGGAATCTTATGGTCCCTATGTTTCTTAGAAACATAGGTGTTGGGTTTTTTGTTGGGTTTTGTTTTTGTTTTTGTTTTTTAGTAGTAGACCTTATTTTACAGTTACTGACTTTAATTTGTCAATCAGTGTATGATGTCCTCAAAGGCCTGAATGGTCTTAAAAGTCTTTAGACACCCCTCAGATCCCAGATCACTAAGAGCCCCACAGTAAATGCTACCTTGATGTATGTGAACTTTGTGGTATATGCTGAGTAAACAGATGTTTTGTTAGGCTGCACCTGCCCCAGTAAGTAGTCCATGAAGGGGAAGAGATAATAATTCAGTCTGCTCTGCAAGACATAGAAGAAGGGTAAGTATAGGAAGCAGTTAACTGAAACATACAACTTGCCCAATAAAAGAATGTGGACTTCTGGATGTCAGAGTCTGTTTGTACCAATTGTCGACTAAATCACTCATTCTCTTGGATAAAAGTAAAGAGTATTGGGGGAAACAGGAAGTGCTCAGCCAATGCTGTTCATTCCTGCAAAACATGGAAACAAAGAGGACCAGGAAAAGAGTTCTCCAATAGAACACACTTCCAAACATTAATCAGTCAAGCCAGAAATAAAGGCTTTTGCTGAGATGGAGGATGGGGTGGAAATGCTGCTGTAGGAAATGTGATAGGGAGTCAGCAAAAGAATTGTGAACAGCCATAAAATTAGAAAGCATGACTCTGTACAGATCCAGTCAGAATAGTTTTGTGATTTTCTATAGCAACATTCAACAGCCCAGCTGTGTGATGAGCGAAATAGTAAAGATGACCCTGGCTAGGGTAGAGAAATTCTCTTCTCTTGTTGATTCCTTGTGCATGTTCCTACATTAAACTATATATGACAAAGCAGCAACTAATTAGAAATATTAGCCTATTGGATCATAGGTCTTATCCTCTGATCAGAGGGGTAGTGGAGCAGAGCTCTTAAGAGAAAAAGCTCAGCACATTAACAGCCCTAGGTTTGAATCCAGTCCCTACTCTAATTAGTACTGTCTTTGGGAACATTATTTAACCATACTGTATAAACACAATAGCATATACCCCTTAAATTAATTGTATTAAATAAGACAATGCATAAAGCATTTAACACAGTGCTTATAACTGCTGAATAAATGGGAAGGAACAGAACTTGAAATTCACAAGAATAAGCACTACTTGCTTTAGAAGTTATAAAAATTAGATTAAAATTGACAAAGCTAGCATTTACCACAATTTATAATTAAATACAATTTATTTGTTTATTGCCTGCTTCCTGACTAAACCATAGATTCCATAAAGGCAGATACTTTCTCTGTTTTGGCCAAACATTCCCCAAATACAGTACCCAGCACGTAAGAATTAATTGATCAGCTAATTAAAATCAGCATGGTACCAAGTTCAGAAATTGTACCACAGGAATACTTTATTAGGAACTTCACCTTATATATCCAGATCACTCTACAAGTCCACAGTGATTAAAAAAATAAATAACAAAAAAAAATGGGCTAACTAAATCTTCTTCTGAATCTCTACACTTAGATTATCCTCCTTTCCTGAGCAAGAGACAAGCTTCTATCTTGTTGGTATGGCTTTCCGTGGCTTCTCCCTCCTGGGCGAATTTCATCTTCTACTGGCCGATTAAGGGAATGAGAGCTTTCGGGACGTGTGTGCACGCTGCTGTGTGTTTTGTTGTATATGCACATGTGTCTTTTCTCATCAGCATAACACTTTTCCATTGTCACCCAGAGCTGTCTCCTCCTCCTATTTACATTTCCTCCATTATCCCTAGTTAGTATCCATACCCACCACCTTGATTTCCCTCTACAATCTGACCTATTAGATTCTTGAATCTTCAATAACTTTCACCATATAGTGTAATCAGTAGCATGGAAAACTGTCCATCTTTCATACTTTTCTCAGAATTGTGATTAGAGTATGCAGACAAACATTTGTTCGGTTATCACTTTTAAAGCAAAACTCCTAAAGCATCTTTTACCGTAAAAACCATGAAGGGATACTGGATGTCAGGTAAGCAAACACAGATAAGAAAGGGAGCTACTAACTTCTCTGTTGACTGACATGGTTGTGCCAGAGTTTTCAGCTTTTCAGGGCTCATTTTTACTTTTTGAATACATAAGAAACAACTAGAAGCTTCACATCTGCTTCTGTGAACTGTTGTTTACTGGAGAGCGCCTCTTTAGCTTAACATGGGTTGACTACAAACAATACTTATTTATTTTCTTATTGCTCTTTCCAGTAAATAACAGATCTTACCTAAAAAATGGCTGAGGCCACCGTACAGGTTTGTGATTCAAACACCAGATGACAACGTGCCATTCCTCACACACAAGGAATCCTTCTGGACCATCTACGAGAAGGGCCCTCACATCTGCACAGCTTTGAGAATATTCAGCTGGTGGAACTTAGATTGCATTTGTTGTATGCACCCCACTAATTTTTTTTCTAGTTTCTTTCTTGAATTTACCCTCAGGTTGTATCTTAATCTCCAGTGGCTTCTGTTTGGGAATTGAGTATTATGAATCTCAAGGAGAAGATTAAATAAATCCTCTTTTAAAAATAAACAATTTAAAAAATAAATAATTTCAAGGGTGTGATTAAAGATGTCCCAGTGGCTGAAAAATTTTTCTGATTTATTTATCTGATGAATTTTTCCAAGTTTCTATTGGTACAAAAGAAAGGGTAGTTTCCAAATTATTGATTTATTTCATCTTCGGTCAAATTCTGAAAACATACGTGAAAATTTATTCAGGATGATTTAAACCAACATAGCCGGATGAATAATATGATTTGGCCGTTGACTGATGGAAAACAAAAGCCACCACATCACTGGGTCACAACCAACAAGAACAGGGTGTTTCTCAGATGAAAGCTCTCTTGCAGAATTAGGTGAATGCACTCAATCTCATGCAGCAGATCATTCAAAGATGAGTTAATCCAAAGAGAATAAATACATAGTCCTCAGAGAAACAACTATATAAACCGAAAAAATAATCAGCATCAATATGTCAGACATAAACCACAATAATGTATAGTCAAATACTTGGAAAAAAATCAAGTGTATGTTCTTTGGGGAGAGGATGCTGATTCCTGAAAAGATTATGAATGGCTTGGCTAGCTGTTTTGTTTCTTGAAGAACAATTACATACTTTAAGAATGAAGTTACGATTCTGTCATTATTTCATGCCCTTCTAGTACTTATTAATTATCATATATTATAGATCCTCCCTTAAGTGAGTAGTTTTCTAGGAGACCACTGGAGTATTATTAATTCAATTGCAGCAATAATTGACCCAGTAGAATGCTGGTGCTCTCTCCGATTGAAAGCGCCTTCCAAAGTGCTATGTGTTCAGAGAAGGATTTTTGTTGTTGTTGTTAAAGAAACAATAAACCTCCTGAAATCGGTTACATAAGCATTCATGCAAAGTCTTCCATGTGCAAAGCACCATGTTAGATATTTGGAGAGACATCCAGGAACATTACATTTTCATTTTTTTTTATCTAAATTCAATTAGCCAACATATAGTACATCATTATTTTCAGATGTAGTGTTCAATAATTTATCCGTTGTGTATAACACCCAGTGCTTATCCCATCACATTACATTTTCAAAAGGAAAATAAGAAATGAACACAAGTAACTTTAAAACAAGGCCGAATATAAACATGATAGATTGGAGCTTTAAACAATGCACCACAGGAGGAAAGAGGAAAGATGTATTCAAGTCGAGAGTAGTTTGGAGATTGGGGGTTGTCTTCAGTTGGAGAAAGGGCTTATTTACTATTAGTCGTTACTTTAAACTTTTGTTGTAACAAAAATAAATGTCATCCAGAATGTATCGCAGACATGAATAAATGAAGAAATACAACCAAAACTCTACACAAACCATTGGTGATAGACTCACGGGTCCTCACCTCCCAACACAGTCACCAAGCCTGTGTGCAGTAGCCATACATGCACCCTCTGATATTCAGCTGGAATCACACACCTACCTGCTTTTTGAATATTTAGCACACTTTAAAAGTTTCCTTTACCCAGGATTGTACTCACATAAGAGGTACATGAATAAAAAAAAAAAAAAAAAAAGAGGTACATGAAAAACTAGAATTATGTTTAAAGAATGACGCAATGTTGAAAATCAAAACTTTTAGGTTTGTCCCACTCCTCGCATCTAATTGCACTATTAATCCGACCTTCCTCTTTTTCCCTTTTTTCCTATAGAGGAGACGTAATAGTTTGCAGAAGGCTTGCTAGGGCACAAGTTTTGAAAATAGGGTCTTAATTGAAAAAGATCGCATTTGTAAGAATCAGCCGCCTGGTATGCCAATAAAAACCAACAACTAAATTCCAACACAGGTCCCACAGCCTTCTCCTGGTCTTTTCCTCAATGCTTAGTGTGCAGTTCTGACTGTAATTTAATGATTGCTTTTCTGATCCAAATATCAATACTTAATGTTTATCACCAGAATGCCAAGTTAGATGGCCTGGCCTCCTCCTCCTCCTAATAAGAAAAAATGACCTAAGCATTAGCCAGGCTTTGATGAAATAGGGAGTGAACTGAAGGGAGCCTCCTTCCGCCAACACAGCAGCAATGTGTTTTGTCTCGACTGAACTTCCACAAATGTGTAATTTATTTGGAAGAATATGTTGCAGATAAGCAAAAAAAAAAAAAAAAAAAAAAAAAGGCATCTGGAAGCCTTCTTGCCAAATGGTAACTTTCTGGAAGGTTCCTCATTTAGAAGTAATTTCTGGAAAATTTCTTGATTAATACAAATCCGTGAACAAACTTAAAAATGATGGCTTTGTTATTGCTTTGGCACAATATGTTAACAACACTGTGAGTGCTGCCAAAACTCTGAGAGTTCTTTCATGCGGATTATGGTCTTGTTTACAGATCCAGCTGTACTGAGGCCTTGTCCACGGTGGTAACCTAACAATGTTCCCAGTGGGGGTGCCCATTAGGGGAGGGGAGACTAACTGAAGTTTAGTTTGTTTAAATTGAGCAAGAATGCACAGCGGCACTCAGATCTTTGGGGAATGTGTTGGAAGCATACCCTTTCTGGGATCTGTTTTCGTTTATTTAAGGGGGATGTTTGCATTGCTCAAAAATTGCAATACACAAACTTGCCATACAAGATGCCTTCCAAATGTTTACTGTGGTCTATACAGAAGTGAGCAGAAAACACAAATAATACTAGATTGGAGTGAAATGCTAAATGAAAAAGGTAATTGCTAGCCTCTGAAATTTTTACTAATTAAAAACCCAAACTACTTTCTGTGATATATATGTGTGCATGCACGCAGAAAACCTATTCCCAAGTAGGACCATATAAATTGGATAGGAAAGGTAAACAAAACACACTGAAGAATATGAATCTCAAACTGTCGGAAACTGGCTTTCATTAATAGGACACTTATGCAAATATTTTCTTTTCATTGCTTTGCATAGATTTGTATACATGAATTTTACTGGCATTTTATTTTACAGGCGCTAATGACAAAATAAAAATTCCTTTTTTTCCCCAAAAACAAATGTGGGAAACAATAGAATCACACATTTTCTCACCTTAGACAAAAAATTTAACAAGATTTTAGTGGCTGTATGTTATTACCAAAAAAGAATCAGGAATATTCATTGCCTCTACGTTAACTTTCTGACATCTATGAAGTCCCTAAATGAAAATAATCTGTTCAGAAGAAGCTTTCGCTTTTTCTGCCTTCTGTCCTTTCTGCTAAGAGAGGATCAGGAATAGACCAGCGAGACCCCAGGCTGCTGGGCCCCTTAGCCGAACTCTGGTAGATAAAGGCCTCCTCAAGTGTTTCCTCCCTGACACCCACCGAGAGGCCATGGCGCTTCTGTCATGTTAAAAATGTATTGAGCTTGAAGTTCATCTCTCAGATATCATTTAGGTCAAAATAAAATTCTTCCTGGAAATCTCATGATTCACAGTTTTTAACCTGAATTCAGTTTTGTTCAAGTAATTTCATTAGAGGATTTATTTTCTACTTGATTCAAAAAGTGAAACTCCAGTGAATATTTTTTAAAAGCCATGATTTTCATTTCTCAAAAAAAAAAAAAAAAAACCTCTCTTAATATTTCACTATATAATATTATCCTTGATAAAAATAGGTCAATATTTTAATTAAATATACCCTATTCTCTGGTTATAATATAGAAATCTTGCTAATATACGAGAGAAAAACATGAAGTTGCCCATTTTTCATAAAACTGCTCAGCCATTTATGCAGTGCCTTCGTATTTAGCATTCCCACATGCAAATGGCATCCTGTGCAGCTCTGTCCATGAGGATGCAATGCATTCCCCCCACTATCACCAAACTTCAAGATCAGTGATGGAGGACAGAGGGTTATCACTATGGTCATTGGTTTACAGAGACATCTTTATTCTTCTTATTAATGAATTTCACCTCCACATATTTCTTGAAAGAACTGCCTTGTATGTTAACATAGTTTTTGAATTAAAATTAGTAAAAAGCAATATAATAACATATAAGGACAAAGAACACAGCATCAGCCTACCTAAGTTTTTATACCAAATTTTCTACTTACCAACGATGAACCTTTGGATAAGCTACATGTCCTGTCCATGTCTCAGTTTCCTCATCTATAAAAATGGACCTAATAGTGGTAACTTTTCCATTGGATTGTTTTGAGGATTAAATGGAATAATACGCACACGACATTTTAACAAAGTGCCTGGAACATGGTAAACCCTCAGTAACTGCAATGTATAAAAGTAATACCAGACAGATGAGCCATTATTTTTAGTTGAGTTAATTTTTCAATTATTTTTAGTACTTTCCATGTTTTGAAGCAGTTAATAGGGGCATTTTAAAAAATACCAAAGGCCATGTTGACAGACACAATATTACTAAAAGTATTTCATAATTGTTCTGACAATATCTTACAATCAAATCTGGAAATATTTAGAAACTATTAAGTTTATGAAAGACAGACCTGACTGAACAATTTAGAACCAAGCTTTTTGATATACTGTTTTCCAAATTCCCTTAGGGATAATAATGTGAGGTTAAAACAAAACAAACGATAGATTGTGACATAGTCCTATGGATCTATAACTAATATCAACAAAGATAAGTTTAATACCCAACTGTTTTCCAGAATATTCTATTCAGTATATAATAGTTCTTTACTGTGGACTATTTTCCTGCATTCAAAATTCAGGATATATTCTCTACTGACAACTTAATTTCAGAATACAATTACCAAATATACAAAATAAACCTTTTTAAAATAAGTCCCTTAATATCTATAAGAAACTGCCAAATGTGCCCATGCTCTGAGTTTCCTCAACATGGTGACCATAAGCCTCTCATATATTAGCACCAAAGAGGCCCAGTCACTGTTTCTAGGCTGAAACCTCTCCAGATTTTCAATGCTACCCTGGTTGAGACCAAACAGTCCAGGGGCGGGAAGAGATAGGGATGCTTTAGTGCCAATCTCAGGATTATATAGTTACGCATAAAGTATTTTCCTAATCCTGTTCATTATTCTGATTTGCTCCCAAGGACACAGATGACATAAGGTATTAGGAAAACAAGTACCTTTTAAAAACATTTCAATGTTTATAATTTCATGATTGAAAAATGAAACCAATGTTTTTGCTTTCTAGAAATGAACTATGGAGTCTCTTTATTACCTCATCGGATTAAACTAGTTAATGAGCCAGACAAGATATTTGTTAGATGTAGTCACATAACTCTTAAAATAATCTTGTCCAAATCAGCACCCCATATTTCCATATGTAGTGATAAGATTGATCAGATTGTGACACGTGCTAATGGAAGCTGAGAAATTTGGGGAAGATAAGTTAGAGTAGCATGCGTGAGAACTACTGGGTATAATGTTCCTCCTGAAATTACAAGTTCACGCACAACATTGTCAAACCTCTGTGTGTAGTAATTTTATGTTGTTGTTGTTGTTTTAATCCTTTCTCTGGGGGCACCTAGGTAGCTCAGTGGGTTAAGCATCTGCCTTCAGCTCAGGTCATGGGCCCGGGGTCCTGGGATGGAGTCTGCATTGGGCTCCCTTCTCAATGGGGAGCCTGCTTCTCCCTCTGCCCCTCCCCTAGCTTGTGTTTTCTCTCTCCCTCTTTCAAAAATTAATAAAATCTTTAAAAAAAATCCTTTCTCTGTGCCATTCTTTTTTTTTTTTTTTTCCCCTCATATGGGCCCAGTCATTGAATCTTTAGGATTGAAAGTCATTCTGGAGGAAAAAAGAAAGTATTCTTCACCATTGCAGTGAATCATTCGTAGCTAAAGGCGGCCTTTGTTCTCAGTCACCGGTTAGCCTGCACTTTCATAGCCTAGTGCCTTCCACCAGAGCCCCTTGATATATTCACAGAAATGATGGAAGATGCATGAGACGTGAAGGTGACATGTGCAGTCTCCAGGAGGAAACTGATGCCCTGGTTGCTCGCTAAGGAGCCATCCTGGCGTTAGCCGCATCTGCAGCCATCCGGCTGCCCTCCCAGCTGGAAGGAAGGTGCTAAGCAGCAGCTGTCAGCAGAAAGACAGAGGCAAGGGGGTGAAGTCTCTCCAGTTCCCAGAAATAAAAACTGTCCATGAAAATCTCCAGTACCGTACCCTGATAGCTGCCTTCCTTGCAAGACTTCAGACCTAACTTCCTTGAAACTTCTTTAGCCCGCTGCCTTACCGGTTTCAGGGCGATGCATTACTCAGCCACTGCCTGTGAAGTGAACCAGAACAATCTGAGGTTAATTCACCTCTCCCAGCAATCATAAAAGTTTGTTCGTTCATAGATTCGACAATGAAATTGTTACTGATTAGTCCAAGTCAAAAATCTGCACTTTCGTCATTTCAAAAACGATTTAATTACCTTTTTCTAATGCAGTATATATGCTCCATTTGCCAAGACAAAAGAGCTATTATTCAACACGAAAAAAATATTGCTGTAGCAAGCACAGTAACTTTTAATGTTTTCACTGCTGAACTGTCAAAATGCGAACATTCCCACCCCCACCCTTGAAAAAATGAAAGTATGGAACCATAGTATAACCTTCACTTTTATAGTAAGAGGTTTCCAGAATATGACAAAGAAAACATAGCAATTTCAGCCAGGTCATAATTTAGTATAAAATAAAACAAGACATTTAAACCCGAGGAGGAAAAAAAAATTCTGAGAGTGGTAGAACTATCAAACTATGTGTGCAATTTCCTTGTGCTCAAATTGCATTTTCTCCCTTCAGTGTTATATGGAGCAGGGTCTTGCCCTCTAGATTAGAGACTTTTGCATTAGAGGAAACTAGGTTATGTCTTCCACTGTCAGAGACAGAAATTATGAGCTGGAGTGCATTTTAGCCAGTCACTCTGAGAAATGTTAGCCCAAGGGGGTAATAATTAGAACTGTTTTTGTCAGGTGACTGCATTTTAAGCAGTGATGTGTCTGAGAATCTAGCTGAGGGGTTTAATATAAATATAAATATTTTTTTCAGTCAGCATTGTGGCTTGATTTTTTTTTTTTTTTGCTTTGCTTTTTATTTCAAAAGTAAGCACTTTTCAGGAATTATCAGCTAAAACGTCCCACAGTTTAGTATTATGGTGACCCAATAATATAATATAGCCAGCAGAAAATGATACTCGAGCAGTATGAGAAGTTAATGCATAAACCTATAAACCAACTCATTATGAGATCATCATGTATTTACGGACACAAATAACTAGTCTGTATACATTGTTTCTAGGAATCTAAGCACAAACATCAATAAGAATTTCACTTCTGAATTATCATATTACTTATTTAAGTTGTTATCTAATACAATTTAATTTAGTTCCCACAAATAAATTTTAAAAATTAAAAAAAATGTAATTTATGGACTTTTGGAATACTTCACCCTGGTATAGCCCCTCTGGGGTCAGGGTCCCACAGTAGGGTGGGTAGCCAAGGAGTTCTGTTAGTATTTATTAAGTTGCCCAAATCTGAATATACCCCCTTTTGACAAGAATGGATCATTTTAATATTTGTTCCCATTACAAAAGCATTATGGAAAAATGGGGATGAATGGAAACAATCTCTTCTCCTTTAGCTTATAAAGTTTAATAAAGACTATCCTTTTGTTCTTACAATAACCCTGGCTTTACAAATAAATGAATCACTTTAGATTATGAGCTTCTCAGAACACAAGATCATGTTTTCTACAGGTTCTTAAAAATACCACACAGACCTTCCCATAATAACATAAATAATGAACAGCTATAAAATAAAAGCTTTCTCCTGAAAACTAGCTTACACTATTCTATAACACATGAGACAATAAATGCAATCATTGAAAAGTAACTAATTTTCTGGGACTGCTCTACTTTATATATGGACACACAGATATTTTAAATCTTCTTTCTAAAAAGGATTCAAGTGGAAAAATTTTGTTGTCATTTATTATAACCAATTATGAGGATACCTTTCACAATATCACAATATTCCAAAGAATAAGCTTATGAGGTGCAAATTCATTTCTCCACCGTATAACTCAACGTACCTTGCTCTGCAGCACCCAAGATAATCATATCTCCCAGTTTGAACCTTAAGTGACTGCTCAAAAAGACTGCTTTAAATTCTCTAGCAAGGCTGATTCTCTCCTCTTGAGGGATCTTACACCGACCCCCGCCCTCACTCCTCTTTTTCCCAAGATGCTATCTGGGCATAAGAAAATGATCTCATGTCCTAATGGTGGCAGGGGAAGGACATCTGGCTTGTGCATCCAGGTCTTCTCTGGCCTCAGCCAATCTGTTTCCCCACTATACCAAGTTATTGAGTATTCTGTGCTAGTATCCCACATGTTATGGTTTGTACTGCCTGCACTTTGGGGGGCTTACAGAAGGGAGGGTGATGATGGCACCTATTCCCCAAAACCTCAGATTCTCTTATCACTTTCTGTAACAAGGTCCCTAGCCTCTGTGCCATCCCTGCCCTGATCCCAAGCTTCTTGCATTCATTCAACTGATTTTCTTAAAAATAGGCTATTTAAGAATTTACAGAGCCCTTGAAATCCTCGTGGACCATGGGAAACCAGGGGCATTATTTAGCCCTCATGTCTTCTTTCAATTATTCCTAATTTCCCAACCATGTGGCAACATATCGGTGTTGTACCACGATAAATATGGAACTTCTGGGAATTTGAAATTCTCCTAGGATAGATCATGAAATAAGTAGCAAGCTTAACCTAACTCCCGACCCGTGAATCCCACCATTTTAACTGGATTTTTCTGCTAGCTCTCACTTTACCTCAACCCAAAGCATTTGAACTCCGCATGTTGAATGAACTCAAGGACACTCTCATCTGACCTCCTATCCCTCTCCTGTCTTCCCTCTTCTCCAACCTGCTCTTTCTGTCAAGACTGCCACCATGTTCTATCCTCCTCTTTCCCTCAGTTTAATTCACTCTCCCCTTCACTGGTTTGATACTGGTGGACAAGCGTCAGGACAATAAACCAGATTATCAAGGAGAGAAAAGACAACGGGAGGTATACTGGGGTGTATGGGCTCCTCCCTGGTTTTTCTCTACCCTCTTTGGCACCTCAGAGGCAGGAAGATTGCAAAGGTGGATTTCCCAGACTCCCTTGCCACTTGCCTGCCCATTAAGTTCTACCAGTGGGCAGCACTGGTGGGAAGTTGAGGAGAACAAGAAGCCATTTCTCCCTGATACTAATGGCAGTTTCAGCAGCTTCAGTCGTGACAGGTAAGCGTGGTTCCAAGTTGTACTCAGGTTGCACTCACACTCGCGGCCTCGGCCACACGTGGACTCTGTAAGACCCTTTCCTCCTTTGGGCCTCTGGGCCTCAGGGTCAGGAGTGCTTCTCTACAGATGCTACTCTCTCAGCAACCTCACCCCATCGGTGCCTCTAGCCCTTCCAGTACTTTGTAACTGTATTAACTCTGCTTGAAATTCTTCAAATGGATTCTGTTTGTCTGATTAAACCCTGCCTATTTAAACAGGCCAATCATGGGAGCTTTATTACACTTAAACAAGATCTACCTGTTGAAGTCTTTTTAGTTGCCTTCTTTTTGCATCGGTGGTTGAAAAGAATGTGAGGTAAATCTTTGGCATAATCGTCACTAACCATCGTAACTACCTAAAGAGAAGGGGAAGACTACACCAGAGCCTAGATGGGGTCTACAACAGAGAAGGGGAGACATTAGTTATTACGGCTCTGTTTTTTACCATGTGTTTCCACAAGTCATGTTCTACCTTTCTTGCCCTACTCCATCTAGCGCCACATGTACTACCATTCTCTTACTTCCAAATTCTCCTGACTTTGAACAAATTGTAGTCCAAGGTGCCAGGATGCTGATGCCTTTAATCACCTGCGGTAATGAGGAATGCTGTGGTCCAAGGACTCAGGGAGCAAGTAAAGTATACACATACACACATTCAATTGCTCCTCTATTTTCCTTTCAAGTCAGGGGCCTGTTAAGTGGAGGAAACAGGTTGACTTTTTATCTTTATATCTCTAGGCCTGTTTTATCCCAAAGTCGAAAGGCATGTGAACAGCTTTTAGGATTTTTATAGACTTAGAACCATATAATTATAGAAGTAAAAAGAACATTAGAAATCATATTATTTTACCTCCTCATTTACACATGATTATCTCTACTATAACACTCGTCACTCCTACCATAATTTATCTTCCCAACTGATCCATGAACTCCTTGAAGAAAGGGTCTGTGGTTTTTATCTTAACATCTGTGTCTAACATAGTGCCTACAACACAGGAAACATTCCATAAATACTTGTTGGAAAGAAGTAGATGAATGGATGGAAGAGTCAATGGATTAATGAATGAAGGAATAAGTAAGAGTTGAATATCATGTCTAAGAATACACAGCAACAAGCAGCCTAATAAGGAGTAAAGAACATCTCGTCTTATCTTTTCTAATTCCAAGTCCAGTATTGTTTTTACGGACTCTCTTCTGACTTAGCATTTTAAATGTTTCTGCATAAAACAAGGTTTAGTCCCTTTGCCCTCAGAGCAAATGTAGAGATGTGGGTGAAAACAAGGAGAGATGCCATTCTACCTGCCAGGGAGAGAGAAAGGAAGGTACTTGGTACCTAGCACAAGTTTCAGAAGCAACGGCAAAGTCCCCAAGACCCGTTGAAAAGGAGAAGACTCAGGCAAGCATGACAGAAAAATCATACTGGACCCAGCTGCACCACACCTTCAATTTCCACTGTGGTCAGTTTGTGCCTATTTATGGAAAAGCTACCACATATAAATAGCTGGATACTCTGAATTTTCACCCGGGGAGAGAAAAGTTCAATATCTGTCTACATTATCACTATTTTTCCCCAGGAACAGTACATGTCACTTACACAAATTGTAAAAAAAAAACAAAAGACCGTAAGATATGAAACTGCTCTTTCAGAATCCAAATGCTCTAGAAGCATCACTGATGTTAATGTATAATATTTAGGAAAAATACATTCATCTGGTTGCTCTCTCAACATGTAGAATTTCTAAACCAAAATAAATAAATAAATAAATATGGGAAATTAGGAGGACAAACAAATGCCACTAAAAGATAAATACTGTTAAAATTCTGTTACAAAAACACTTGAATTCCTTGGTGTTTATTTTAACTCCAACTGCAAATCACAAACCACATCATCTAAGACTCAAAACAAAACTATATACACATGCTTACACCCAGAAATTTCGGCAGAAAATTAACACACCATAAAAAAGGAGCCTGGTATGCCACTTGGTTGCATATTTCAGTTTCTCCCAACATGTGATGAAGTAGAAATGTGACATTTGATATTATCACTGATGGTTAATTCTGTGAACATTTTATTATTTTTCAGACATCCCAAGATTTATATTTTTTCCTCCTCAAATGAAAGTGAGAATTTAAATACCAAGTCTTCCCTTTCTTTTGAAAAAATAAATGCTATAATACACTTCCCAAGGTTAATCTGTGTCCTTGCACCTCCAATGAATCCATGGCAAGAAGATTTTTTATTGCTCTGCCATATCTAAAATTGCTTAGTCCATACTCTCTTAGACACATCATTTTTCAAACCCAAACTTCTAAGTTTCATCAGAAAGGAGCACATTACACTAGATGCAAAGTGAATGACGACTAACTCATGTTCTTGGGATATGCACCATTATTCACCAAATAAACAAGCCCATATGTTTTAGGTTGAAGAAATAATCTTGCAGGAAGCACTGTTAAGATACCACAGACTCTGAATGATTCTTTGGCAAACTTAAAGTAGTTTGTTCTGGAAATTGTATCATCCATGGAGCCCTAGCTCTGGCCACTTGATTTGTAATGGATACCGTTCCAAATAAATAGTCTACATTCTCAGCCTTGGCGTTCTTATGTCCTCTTAATTCCAGGCTATTGCAGTCTGGCTTCTTTCTCCTGACTTCAAAACATGGTGGGAGGAGGGGGTTCTTCCAAAGCCAATTAAGGGTTCAATTTTACCCCCCTAAAATCCAGAGGTAGAAATTGCCACCTCCAGTATCTCAGAATCTGACCTTATTCAGAAATACGGTCTCAGCAGATGACCAAGTTATGATGAAGTCATTAGGGTGGATCCTAATCCAGTAGGATCAGAATCCTTAGAAATAAGGGAAATTTGGACACAGAGAGAGGCACGTACACAGGGATGACACCACACAAAGACAGAGGCAGAGATCGGGGTGACACACCTACAAGTCAAGGAATGCCAAAGATGGCCAGCACACCACCACAAGCTAGGAAAGAGGCATGGAACAGATGCCCCCTCACAGCCCTCCGAAGGAACCAACCCTGCTGATACCTTGATCTTGGCCTTCTAGACCCCAGAACTGGGCGAAAATACAGGTATGAAATTTATGTTGCTTAAACCACTCAGTCTACGATATTTAGTTACAGCAGCCCAAGAAAACCAATAAAAGCCTACTCTAGAAAAGAGCAGAGTTGGACTCTGGACTCCTCTCCTCACTCACTGAAGGCTTTCCCCGAAGTTCTGTGCTCAGCTCTCTCCTCCCAGGGAAATCGCAGCCATCCCACAGCTTCCACTGTTCCCTTGAGACCAAATGTTTTCACATCTACACTCCTACTCCTGCCTCTCTTCATTGACCCGAATATGTTTTTCTAACTACTTGCTGGGTATCTCCAAGCACTTTTTCCTGTAAGTACCACAATCAAAGTCCTCCCAAACCTGCTGGCTGCTTCTGGGCAAATGATGCTATCTTCTCGGTTAATAGCATCACCACCCACCCAGTCAACTCACCTAGATGCAAATTATGTCTAACACCTCTTCCTCCCTCAGTCCCTACGTGGAATAGTTCCAATGAAATCTACCTGTGAAAGTCTCCTGGCCCTATATTATCCTTCCCAGTCATGTTGCTGCTGTATTGGTTCAAACCCTCATCATTTCTTGTGCCAACTTATTCCAGGAGTCTTGTAAAGGCTCTCCCCCTGCCCCTGAGCCACTCCCCTCACTGTTTACAAAGTTCCCTTCCCACACATGATCTTTCTTGTCTACACTGTACTTATAGTAAGCCACTGAGACATAAAGGAAGTTTATTGTTTGATGCATGAACTAGCTTATGCTGACTTATATCCATTAATGAGCTTTATACCCCTATTTGTTCTGATTTGCATGCTAGGGTGTGTTGGTTTGATAGCAAATTGTCCCTTGGAAACATGTATGTCATGGCATTTTCAGCTTCGTGATGCAGTTTGCACTCTCAGAGCATGTAAAATAAAAACCAAAGGATATTCTATATGCTGTAAGGCTCAGTGCAATTGCTTCTCGTCCTTGAGGATCATCCTAGACTCTGCCTCCTGCCTCACCCTCACCTTCCTCTTTCTGCTTCTCCCTTTATTTTGGCATCTCTCCTTATCTTACAGTAATTTGTCACTTTTCCCTCCCATCACCAATTCCAACTAAACTGTAATCTGCTTAAGGTCAGGAGCTGTACCTGAGCATTCTTTTCATCCTCCTAAGCACCTCACACAAAGTGCAAGGCTATTGTCTATGCTCAGGAAATGTGGATTGAGTGAGCTCAGTCACAGAAAGTAATAAATGGATTTTTTTTTTTTTCAGAAATGCACCCTCCAGAAATCCACAGTGCCCACATTTTGCCTTATGAGCTCATTTTAGAGTGATTGGATGCATTTTATTGGCTAATGTCTGCCATGTGGTAATGTCTTCATTTGCTGAGTTGATGTTCCAAATCTTACAATTCTTAGTCATAATTACTAGTTTTTCCCCTGAATTTTGTGCTTCATTGAGGCTTTAAAGGGTAAAATTAACCTCCCAGCTTTTCCTCCATAAATTTATAATTTCATTGTGATTTCATTGCTATATTGGCTTCCATTTCAGAGGTTTGTCCAAAGTTTAGGTGATTATGTGTCTGTTGTTTTTTTCCTCTCACAAATGCAGTTATTTCCTTGCAATCTAACTTGCTCAACTATAGGGCAATAGACACAGCAACATGATGAAGAATTCTAAATATTATTTGCTTAGAAAAATTCTATCTTAGCGGAATGGAACTTTTTTATCTTTTTAACCTGTGTTAAAATTATATCAGAATTTGTAAAACAAAGACTCATTCCCCTAATATTTTTCCCTGCTTTGGCATCTGTTTATCTGGACGTAAGTCAACATTTTCTGCAGAACACAGCACTGTAAAAAGTACATTGACAAGGTCTTTAAGAGATACCTTAAGCATAAAATTTGTTTAGTTACTCAACAGTATGGAAATCTGGTTATTTAACTTGAACTGGAAATAGATGGCTCAAATGTTACTGAAGTCATAAATGATTATATACTTAAGAAATGCGCTTGGATATTTATCATTTCTCAATATTGGGTAATGCTGCCAAAAATATTAGACTCCTAAACTACCTAACTGCTTGTAAAAGGACACCTTGACCGACTTTGTAACTGGAAAAAACACTCACCTAAAGGGTCAGAAAATGTCTTTGAGACCCTCTGGCGGAGAAATTAGAATAACAATTTTTACCTTCCTTTCCAGTTTGTCCTTTGTAAATGAAAGCATGAAAACCTGCAGTGCTGTCTGCCTTTGAATGCCTCTAGTCTATCACCTGGACACACCCAGCTACTCCCCCACCCCTCCTTGCATCGATCCGTTTCTCTAATTGGGAAACAAGTTATAATCCATCAGAAAGAGTAGAAGAACCTAGACCAGTAACTCAGTAGCTCAGCATCTAGTAGGCCTTGCTTCACGACTTCTAACAACCAGACTTGCCTTTTTACCTTTAAGAAAAGCCATGCCTCATACCTTGGTTTTAGTGATAGCATTTCAGGGCTTTCAGGTCTCTGCTCTGATTTGCTTCCCATCAGGCCAGCTAGCTCAGTGGTTCCCAAAGAGTATTTCACAGACCAGAAGCATCAGCATCACTCGGGAACTTACCCGAAAGGCAAGTTCTTGGGCCTACCAGAGACCTACTGAATCACAAGCTCTTGGGATGAAGCCCAAATGGAGCTTGGTTGAACAAACTCTCCAGGTGAGTCTGATGAATGTGAAAGTCTGAGAACTACTGCGTCATTTCCTTACCTTCAATTCCTCATTGTCATGTGTGCCTCTGCTTTCTTCTGGTCCTTTCTCTCTAACAGAGCAAACTTCTTTTGGAAAAGAGTACCAGGAGAAATTGTACTGCCAGTTTCAAGTGTGTGACTTTGGCAAGAGGGAGAGAGGTTGAAGAGGAATGGCAGTATGCTTGGCTTCACAGTATGCTATGGAAAGTCTACAGTGCATGTAGCTACGGTAAGTGGGGGGGGGGGGGAGAATTGTTAAGGGGGAGAGATGTCAAAGGAGAAATTTAAGAAGTCTTACTCAAAGTTAGAACTGTACTTCCCCTGCCCCGGGCATTTTTAGAGAAACACCAATAAAAAATTTAATTTACTTTTTTGGTAGCCTGGGCTGTGTTCCTTTGAATTCAACACCAGAGAGACTGCACCATATGGAGACCAAATTAATATTCAAGTTTTACAAGGAAGTGATCTGCCCTTCTCGGTTATGGGACAAGAACAGCACAGGACAGGCAGAAACGAAACAGTAGCCTCCTTTCATCCCCCTCTGCCTCTTCTGAAATACTGTTGGCTAGTTATCCCCACTCCTTCTTCCATCTCGTAGCCTCCATTCTCCTGGGAATGTAAACCTATGAACACCATCACCGGATCTTTAAAAAATCTCTTTTAGTCATGCACCCAGCCCATACGCACTACCCTGAGAATGTTCTTCGGATCACATACAAGCTTCCATAGAAAGGAATGCACTTTCAAAATCTCAATGCCTCTTGTTCATTCTTTAACCCAGTGTAAGCCAGCGTAAGCCAACTCTGGTCCCTCCACAGGAAGGTGCTCCTACCACCAAGCCTGTCGCTGATCTGCTTAGCAAACCCCAGAGCTAGTGTTGAGCCTTTACCTTACTAGCGCACTCTAGAGTAGCATCTGACCAGTCCTCCCTCCAAACATTTGCTTTTCATGATTTCCACGACACGAAATTCTCGCTTCCTCCCCTATTCCTATGGCTATTTCTTCCCAGCATCTTTTCAAGTTCATCTTCTCCAAACCTCCTTTTAATTAAGTTCTGAAGCTTCTGAAATTCAATCCTTGTCCCTCATCTCTTCTCACCCTCTGCAAGTTTTCCAAGCACTATTACCTTCTACTACCACCTCTCTTCTGTCTTGCCCAACCTAATTTGCCTGGAGCATTATTTCTGTCCTCAGACTCTTAAATCTAATTTCCTGGTAGATTATATTCATCTGAAAATGCCAGCGGATGGTGACTCATCATCTTTCCCTCAAAACTCTATTTGATCTCCATGTTCTACCTCCCACTCATTGCAAAACAAGAAACGTGGCCTTTATTTATATTTATCCTATATTTATCCTTCTCCTTTAACCCCATATCAAATCAGTTAGTGACAATTTCCTTCTTTTTATCCACACTACTAATCCTGGTATGTATTATCTCTTGCCTGAACCACTGCAATTGTCTCCTAACGCATGCCTGTCCCCTTCACACTGTTGCTGGTGATATAACGTATAAATGAGAACAAATTTAACTGCACCAAATTTCTCAGCAGTTTCCCAAAGGCAAAATAGAATCCACTGTCTCTTAAGTGCATTCAAAGTCCTCCGTACTTTCGTATATTCATACCCAGGTACCCTCGCTTCTACCTACCTTTGCCCATTTCTTGTAGTTCTATTATACTTCTAATTGTCTGAACAGATAATCTTCTTTCAATCTTTCATGTTTATTACCATGACGCTCTGGACATAATCCCATCACTTCACTTGCAATCTTAGAATCAGCTATTTGTATCTTTCTCTCTAAGCACCTCCTCCATATCTAGGACCAACACCCACATTTTTGTATCTCCAACACCTACCACAACACCTGGCTTATATAAGAGGGTCAGTAAATAACTGTTCAATAAAATGGATGAGTAGCTGAATCAATGCCATTCACACAGTTTAACATTCCCTACTTCCATTTGTACTAGTAGAAAACTTCTTCTCAACATGCGACTAAAAGTTCACCACTGTGAAGAAATTTTCTAGTTCCCCGAGCAAAGTTTAAGGATCCTTTCCCTGTGATCTTTACATACACCTCAATTACAGAAAATACCACATTTTACCGAAATGGTTGTTTACATGTTCGACTCTTCCAGCAAGCTAATTAATACAGCTGGGCAAAAAGAAGAAAATAAATTCAAAGCATACAATGAAATTTCTAAACTACATCCTACTAAGGAGTTTGCCAATTCCTAGTGAAGAAAAATTAAGAGCTAATCTCGAAAATTCAGAAAACATAACCATCTATTCTTGTATACAAGAATTTTTGATTGTATATTTCATTCAATTAAGCATATCAACTGTCTTTATAAATGAACAACTTAATATCCCTTTAAAATATTGCAACAGTTATCTGAGTAAGGTGGACACAAATGATCATTGGAATTAATATTCTGATGCCTGAAGTGGCAAGAGAAAGAAAGAAAGAGAACCCTCAAGAATTGACTAGTCAGCTCTTAATCCTGACTACATATGTTTCATGTTATACAAGCACAGCTGGTTTCCAATGAATGGCTATAAAGGGAAATTAAAACTACAACAACCCACCTCTCCAGCCCCTATTCCTACTTCCATCTCCTATGAGCAGCGACAGCAAAGATATTACAGAAAATATGGTTTGGATGTACTATCATACACTTAGAATAAATTATGTATGTTTAATCAGCTTTTTATTTAACAGGGAGCCTACACATGTTGCCTTTTACCTAGTAAGTAGTCCAAATATTTACAGAATGAATAAATCATATTAATTTCATATTAGTTATTTGGATAAAAAGTATGCCCCTCCTGTTATTTTATTTACTCTTACCACTGACACTCTGAAAACATGACCTCACATTTTGCCATTGATTGGAATTCAATTAAATACAAGTGGTGAGCTACAATACTCTGAAAGGGCCCTGTTGGAAACTTTCTACTAAAACTAGGAAAGGTGGAGGATCTGTATCACAGCAGCCACAGAAAGATCTAGGATATGTACACGGCAGCTGTACCCGTGGGGGATACCAAGCTGATCCAGTCATTGTAATGCTGGTCTGTCCTCAAGGAGTCTACAATTTAGAACAGAAGTGATTCTAGGGAGCTGTAATACAAAGTAAGTGGAGGGAAGAACCAGCTAAGTAGCTCAGCCATGGTGGTCAGGGGAGGCTTCAAGGCATCACAGCCAGATGGCTGTTGGTTTCTGAGCTCGTCCTCATACACGGAGAGCAAAGAGAGAAGGAAGAAAGGAGCAGAGCTCTCCAGATTGGCAGGTGGCAGGTTTAATAAGTAAAAGCACTTACTTACAAGGCTTGCTTTGGGCTCCCTTGAGGTGAGTAGGTCTCACACCAGTGGGCCAGAATTTTAAGTTTGTACAGAACCCTTAACAAGGTTCAGTCCTATACCCCCCGGATGGCCTCAAGAACACATTGCTCTCTCAAGGCTGTGTTCTTGAAAACGGCTCCCACAATGGGAACGGTGGGAAGAGTGTACATTCCAAGCACAGGGAAGCCAGTGAGGAGCCTCCTCTAATTGCCCGGATCTAGCTTGGGGGTCAGCTAGAGGTCATGGCCTCTCGGTGACCTCCTCCAACAACCAGGAGGATGAGTGGGCCTCCTTGATCTGGGAAAGCACCCAGGATGAGAATTTTAAAAAGCACAAGCACACTCCAGGTGGTGTCAATACCTTGAGCGAGCACACAGAGGCTGGAATTCTGAGTCTCTGGCTAAAGGAAAACCGGAAACATCTGGTTGACTCAATGGTTGAGCGTCTGCCTTTGGAGTCTCAGGATCAAGTCCCACATCGGGCTCCCCTCAGGGAGCCTGCATCTCCCTCTACCTGTGTCTCTGTCTGTGTGTGGGTGTGTGTGTGTGTCTCATGAATAAATAAATAAAATCTTTTTAAAACTACATATATAATTAATTAATTAATTAATTGGGATCCCTGGGTAGTTCAGCAGTTTGGCACCTGCCTTCAGCCCAGGGCATGATCTTGGAGACCCAGGATTGAGTCCCACGTCGAGCTGCCGGCCTGGAGCCTGCTTCTCCCTCTGCCTGTGTCTCTGCCTCTCTCTTTCTCTCTGTTTCTCATGAATAAATAAATAAAAGCTATCATCAATCAACCAATCAATCAATCAACATGCCTTCCTGGCCCCATCACGATATTGAAAAAGAAATCCTGGACTCCGTTTCACTCAGTTACTTGTACATAGACCCCAGGTGATCAGCAGTTGCTGATATGGAGAAGAGTGAGACAGTGTGAGTGGAAATCAGTGAAAGCTATATAAAGAAGCGACTTGGGACCTGGGATCTGGCTTGGGCTCTGAGGCTCAGCACCCATGTGCCTTTGGGAGACTTAGCACCCCCAGGTTTTAGCTTCCTCAACTCTAGAATGAGGGAACTAGACCAGAGGAGACTCTAAGGTCCCTTCCAGCTCCACATATCCACAACAGACTAATTACCTGGGTTCTTGCCTCTCCTTGTCTATTATTCATTAGCATCTCCACAGGAGCAATAAAAGGAAGTGAAATTTAAACCAGCCAATTTTGCTGTTTATCTGTTCTGGGAAAAGGTTTGATGAACCAGGGAGCTGAGGGCTATCTGTTGGCTTCAATTATCAACACATTTCCTGCCCACCATTACACCACTGATAATCAAGATTTTACTTTTCAAGTATGGTCAAGCTACCATCAGAATATCTTTTTAGTATCTCTGAAGTTATTTTCATAACCCCTTCTGACACCTCTTTATGAATGCACAGAGTCCTAGAGGCCATTATATAATAGCTGAATATTAAACACTAGGTACTGCGTGATTTGCTAGATTTAGTTTCAAGTTTGTACTCTGCTCACAGAAATCAAATGTTGTTTCTCATGCGCTGAAATGCAGACATTAAAATGGACAGACACCTCTGTTTGTAACACCCAGGTCTCAGATGATAACCATGGATTTTTCAATTCAAATGGTCATACGAATAACCAATATTCACATTGCATTTATGTGCCAGACACCATGGTAAATGCTTTACATGCTAAGGGCTTCATATTGTCATCTTAACACGCTGGAAAGGAAGTTCCATGAGGACAAGGATTCTCCTGTCGCTTTCCCTGCTGATTCCCCAGGAGATGAATCAGTGCTCTGCACTACTTGGGCATTCAGTTGCCAGTGGCTTGTCTCTAGACCTCACACTATTTACTGCCATACCCTGACTGATAACCGGTATTGTACCCTCTTTGAGAAGTTGTGCTGTGAAGGAGTCTTGAGACTCTGCCCCCATTATTTACCGTTAGGGTGACCTTGACAAGTTATTTAACTGTTGGATACCTCTCTTTCCTACTCTATAAAATGAGCATAATACTTCTTCCATCTCATAAAGTGATGAAGATTAATATCTTTTGCCACATAACAAATCACCAAAAACGATGACTCTGAACAACAGTATCCATTTATTTTTGCTCACAAATCTGCAGTTTAGCCAGGAGAGCCGATTTCTGCTCCACACAGCATCAGAAGGGGTGGGGGGTGGCCCAACCAGGGACAGGAAGCTCTGCCTACAGGACGGCCCGCTCTCATGACTGGCTAGTTGGTGCTGCCTGGTGACTGAGAGGCATCTCGGTTCTTCTCCAGGTGGCCGGCACTTCCTCATGCCATACCAACTGCCTTCGAAAGGAAATCATCCCCAGAGAGGGAACCAGGCAGAAACTTCATCTCCTCTTCAGGCTTAGCTTTGGAAATCCCATACCATCACTCTCACCATAATCTCTTAGTCAAAACAGCTGACAAAGCCTGCTCCGTTTTAAGAGAGAGGCTAGACTCTGCCTCTTGTTGAGGTAATAACAGAGTTCTAGAAGAGCACAAGGGAAAAGAAATATTGTGGTCACTTGGGGAAATATACAATCTGCCACAACCTTACCCCTGAATCTGGTTTTCCTCACAGGAAACCTGTATTTAACTACAAAATGATTGGAATGTCCAGCTAGTCTGTGATGAGGTAATATGGCCCTATCTAATGACATGGGATGGTAGGGCACTGTTCACTCGTCAGCCACAATAATGTGTGAGGGTTGATAGTAGGGTTTTCCCAGGCCCCATGGTAGATAGGTAGGGAATTCCCAGACACTGGGCCAGGGAAACTAGAAGGAAACCAATGCATGTATCAAATTCAGAAGGGGAAGTGGAGACAAAACCAGGGAATGGACACTGATAGGCCATGAAAAAAGAAAACAAATACTTATTAAGCCCCTGCTATCATGGATACTTTGCTTATGTAATCAGCTTTCTACAACCTTGCCTTTCCACTGACCAAAAGGCTTTAAGCCACCATGAAGCTTGAAAATTCCATAACGTACCATCTGCTAATATAAACCCACAGCAAATGCTATCAGTTCAATTACCCCAAGAGTATCCAATAAGACCATTCTGGGTTTTTTTTTTTTTTAAGATTTTATTTGTTTATTAACGAGACACACAGAGGCAGAGAGATAGGCAGAGGGAGAAGCAAGCTCCCTATGGGGAGCCTGATCCAAGACTCCATCCTAGGACACCGGGATCACGACCTGAGCCGAAGGCAGACGCTCAACCGCTGAGTCTCCCAGGTGTCTCCAGTAAGACCATTCTAAGACAGGCTCCCTCTGGGGTAGTAGGACGGCTTCAGCTGCAATGATGGGCAAACTTTCCTAAAGAAAATGTCTCTAGCCCAGTACTCAAAATACTCTGATTGGGCTGGCTCAGGTCACATGCCACCCACACATCAATGACTGTGCCAAAGGAAGATAATATGACAGTTGGTGCAGGAAAATAGCACATTTGGGTTTGGACATTTCTGTTATCTAAGCTTCTCCAGGCAGTTTATAGAGAGGTTAAATAAAATAGGCTCTACAGATGTTCATTTGTTTCTAATATTTTTCTTCTCCAAATCGATTCCTTATCTATATCAAAGTATCTCTTCTCATCCAATTCTGTGAAATCCTGAAGCTTCGAAGGATGTTTTTATAGAATGGTTCCATTTACAAGTAATTCTATAGCAAAATCCCTGAGGATCATGACGCAGTGAAGTTTTAGTATAATATTCTCTTCAATGCAATAATTCAGCCATTGTAGTGCATATCACAGGATCCTTGTTTTAATGAGAGTTTTGCTGCAAGGCATCCAATATCCATCCAGAGTGCTTAAGAAAATCAGGTAAAACAGGTGTTTCCTCAATTAACAATTTAAAGTTTTGTTACATGAAAATTAAGTGAACCAAAATAGAAGATAATATTTCTAGCAAAACATACCAGTACTCTACATTTCCTGTTTTTCCAAAGACCTTGAATGTATCATTTCATGTAGACATTTTTAAAGTAATTAATTTAATGCATATTTTGCTAAGAAACATACCCCAAAAATCATTATTCACAGCAACCTCACATTAACCAGTCTATGTTTAATAAAAAAAATCCATCAATCAAGTGTAATTTTTAACTTCCAAAGAATTAACATAAGTAGTATGATTAATTGAAATCTCTAATTTTATGAAAAATAATACTTAAATATTTAAAAATAAGTAGTTTCTACATTTGCAAATATTGTTAATCATGTTGTTTCCTCAATTAACTTATTGGCAGTTTCTTTTAACTTTGATGGAATCAGAACTTCTCCAAAATCATACAAAAATTGAATCTCTTGGTCATATCCTACTTACAATTCATTGTTGATTGCTCTCAGAAGGCTAGCATCTGTCTAATACACTACCCAAGATCATGCTCACAGTGGAATAAAGTGAAATTTCATTCCATTCCCAACTTCCTAAATAACTTAAGTGAGTCGTATGAAATCCAGTTCCTTACTTCTGTCTAAATATTACAACTATAAGAAAATCCGAAATTATTCGAATTCTTAAATTGTTCATCTGAAAATATTGCAAAATATCCAAAGGACATAATGACGAGAAAGACGTAGGCCTGAGTGTATACCAGGCCTGGCTTGCTCTAATTTCCACGTCCCTCCACGCCCCCCCACCACCCACCCACCCCGGTTCTCTGTCTCTCTCTTTCTCTCTCACTTCGGGAAACCAGATTTGAAAACCGAAATCAAAACATCTCCACTTTCATCCTTGTACAAATCTATTCATTTCAAAGGGATCTTTGATTACGTTTAGGGTAGCTGTATCATTTATCTCCCAAGCCAGGACACCTTTAAGAATAAAAGGGGATATTACTTATAACTAACTTGCTCCACCAACATAAACTGGGACTGTCCTGGGCAAATTGGGACATAGGCCCACTCTATTTTCAGACACCGATGACTTGGTCTAAGAGAAACTAAATTCTGGAAGAGTAGCTGTTCATTGAAAACATCATAACATTCAGCACTGTGTTGACTTTTTTTCTTTCCTTTAAAATTCCAAATTCCTCTTAGTATAAGATCCCAATCCTTACACTTGCCTTCTTTAGTTTCCTCACTAACCTACTATAGCTTCTCCCCAATTTCTTATATATTCACCAGAGCGATGACAAATATAATTAATAAGTGGAGACAAAACCCTGGACAGACAATAATCACAAGCGAACCATTTCCAAGAGTGCATTATAACAGCATCTCCTAAAAACTTGGGGATTTAAATGAGTCTGTCTAGAATTAGGGTGCTTGGAATCTTACTGACATTTCTCTGAGCTCAAGTTTCTCTCCCAGGCTTGCTCAAAGTTACCCACTTTTATCTTAGCCCCTATGGATTCAGAGTTCCCTCATCTGCAAGGCTTAGACCAGAGTTCTCTGATGACCGCGTTGTTGTTAAATTACACGCACCGCTCCAAAGGAATCAGATCTTGGGATAGCTCCAAAGGCAGGTTATTTTCCTTTCAGTCCCAATTGAGTCAGAAAAATTTATTCATTTACTAGTCAGAAAATAAACTTGACGCATGTTCCTCAGGAGATCCATGTGCTGTACCTTTGTATGGCAAAATGCCACATGTCCCTCGGAGAGGGATACTTTGTCACGTGGCCCACGGCCACAGATGCTTGGGCCACAATTCACTCAGAGCTTGTAAGGTAAGCAAGACTGAGTCCAGAAACTACCATGGAAAACAGGCCCCGAGGGAAGTCATGCTGTGTTCCAGGTCATGTCTTTTCTTCTGGTTCCACAGAAGGAGTGCCTTCACAGGTGCTGGGGGGTGGGCTGCTGAGACAGGCTTTCCGCAGGAAGAGTTGGGGGACTATTGGCGTAGACAAACCTTTCATGACATTGTCTCTGCCCTTCTACTCCCCAGCTGCAATCCCTGGGTCCTGTGCCCCTGCCCTACAAGCTTATTTCCACCCTCTCGCAGTGTTTCCTAGTGGTTGTAATTGGGGGCAACATAGCCTTCTTTTTAACTAACACTGACCGAGGGAATGGCCTCTCCTTGCTCACTTGTGACCATTTTCACTGAAGAAATGGTTGGATTTCTTCAGCGAGTGGCAAGCCTTCTGTCGTCAAAAGGAAACAAAATAGAACAAAAACATCTCCCTAACTGCTTTAGCAGAGTAGAGGCTTTCTCCTTCCAGTAAATGGTTACCCAGACCAAGCACGGACCTAATTGGTTTTTAGGTTTCAAAGTCATCACAAATATCTGATGTCCCCAGTAACATACGTACATGCCTTGAATCACCAAGGGTCCAAACATTAGTTAAATGATAACTAAAGGGAAAGTTGGCAATTTAAGCATTAGGAGAATTAAGATTTCATTCCTTTTACCGGAAAAAATATCACCATTATTTGAAGCTTACCCCAAAAAAAGATTTTTTATGGGCGTATTTTAGCCTACCATGCTGTAATCAAGCATTTTTATGGGGCCCATTTATATTAATAAGGCAGTAAAGGAGGAAGCTTCAGTTAAAAAACATAAGGGGCAGAAGCCTTAGGAGCCAATGACAAGACAAAATAGGAAGCAGCGTTTTCTGATTCTACCAACTACTCTGGATTCATCCTGCTTCCAAATTCCACTTGCTTTTTGTGAGGTTGTTTTTTTTCTTCTTTCTTGTTGGTGGATGTGGGAACACCCTGACCAGTCTCGAAAAGTAGGACTTGATGGCCTATCATGTGAAAAGCTATTAACATATCCACAGTTGGCCCTGAAATATGCTTTCAAGAATTGAGAAGATTTGCCAACCCCCATTTGAATTTTTCTTCAGAAAAGTGCACTTTTATTAACACCCTCCTCCCTACTGTGGATAAAAATGGTCTCAATATTCTCATGGGAAAAAAAGAGCATTCTGAAGAGCCTCTGTAGACAGAGAGATAGAGTTTTCCTGGCCAAGAATAAAAACGGGAAAGTCTGAAATGTTTAGCGCCTCTGATTAAACCTTCAGTGGCGTATTTCTCTTAGACAAAGCATTTGTCATAAGTAGCTTGTCTGCCTGAGTATGATTTATGTGGCTGGACTGAAATTGGCTGAATAATTTATGCTATTTATTGTTCTAGAAAGTTTCTTTTCTTAATAAATAAATAAATGCTGTGTTAAGAGAAGGGGAAAATAGTGGCAAGTGTCAGTAGTGTAAGGAGGGAAAAAGTTATTTTTCCATGTTGAAAGCTAATGAAGTGTATCTAAGAGGAATGGTCTCCACATAGAAGGGCAGGACTCTAATAGGTGAATATTGTCAGCATTTTCAATGAAACCAATTGGCTAAGAGAAGCTGTCAAATAGGTGTGAAATGAGGTAAAATTACGAGCGATACACTTTCTTTTAAGGTACTTTGCTTTGTTCCTTACAGTGCCTTGCAGCAAGAAATTTAATTTAAATACTGAAAATGGAATGCAGTTATATTGATTTAAATTTGCTAAGAAAGTCTTGGACTCTATTTCCTGTTTCCTGCATAAGTACAGAATGTGTGTGAGTCTGTGTATGTGCTTGCGTGTGAGTGCCATCAGCTTTTCTACTATTTATGAGTGAGTCACAGTTTATTAGACCCTACCACAATGTATATTAGCATAAAACACATAACTTGAATTGTCAGTTTATAAAATTTTCAGAATGTATGATTATAGCTCTGCTCTTACTGTAAATTTTTACCTGGCTCTGATGATTTATCCTACCTGCCGAAGCACTGAGCTCATATTAGATCTCAGTTGGGTTTTTTTCCTTTTTTCTTTCTTTTCTTTTCTTTTTTTTTTTTTTTTGTTACCATTTTATCACATAAATTTTTATTCCTGGAACCTATGCCAAAGACAGAGTTGTAGACAAAAGAATGGATGGATGAGTGTGCAGAAATACATGTGGCTCACTTCAGCAGAAACTATTTTGTAGATACCTCACCGTAAGCTCCGACTAAAAATATTTGAAATGTTTACAGGCTGCATAATATATATGTTTGACATATTAAAGGAGACTTCTATCAGCTGCTCAGTAACCATTCCAGAAAAACGCCTTAAAAGAACTCAAGCAAAATCACAGCCCTCATCTGCAGTGCTGTTTCTAATTTGAAGGCAAATTCATCTCTGACATACAGCAGATTCTGTGCAGGTGGAAGCAAGCCCCTCTCTGCTCCTCTCTCTGCCAGTCAAATTATGTCATCAGTGAAGGATCACTGGTTTTTAATGATACGGTGGCCTCCATACTGAGAAGCAGTCCTAGCAGAGCAATATGCATAGCCAATAAAATGGCTGTCACCAAATTACAATTGACACTTAACATCACTAAATCTGCAGTGTAATTCCTTGTGACAGTTGTGTAGGTATATTAGAAGAAAATAATTTACTTCAAACCCAGCATGTTAGACACATTTTCCTGAGCGTAATTCATGTCACATTTACAGTAGCCAAAGCAAGCAGTCTCGAGGCAACCTTAATCTGGGAAGAGATCATAGATACTAACATGTTCATTGAAGTATGATTATTTATGCATGCAATAAACAAAGCTAGAGCAGTTGTTCATTGTAGGTTTTAATTGTTATTGGGGGTTTTAATTGTTATTGGGTTTTAAATGAATATTAGCCTCTTTTGCTGTAGGGAATAAGAAAAACTATAAAAAAACAAAGCCACATTTTATATGGAAAACAGGCATCAGCTAGAAAAATCTTAATTTTTTTTTTTTTCCGGGTGGCCCTCACTTCCACTCCAGCTCTAGACTGGGTTCGGACTCGAAATTCCACGCCAACTGCCACATGACAAAAGCACACACAGGCAACCTCCAAAATGCAAGTAAACTAAGCCACCAGCACCAGTATTTCTCTTTTTCTCAGAGTAATGACACTAGAGAACAAAGGTTTGAGAGGCAGACACGGTTTCTTCTGGCATACTATTTTGATACATTCACCCCGAGCAGATCCGCAGAAAGACCCTTCCCTGGCCTTATAAGCATATATAAATATGTGACAGAGTTAAAGGTCTCCACTCTTCAGAATGAAGTGGTTTGAATGTCTGGCGAAATGGGACTGCAAAAAATTCATTCCAACTTTGTCTCTAGGCAATTCACCTTTGGCCCAGTGATGATATGAGTCTTTCTGCTGATGGGAGAGATATAATAAGTCAGGTCAGGCAGTCTCTAGAAGGCAGGGGCCTATTTGTTAGCAGAATGAGGCAGGTGTACTATTCTAGGGGAGATTAGCTCATCCCAGCATGATAATTACCTCACAGGAAACCCTCAAGGTGACACATCAAATGTAGGAGCTGAACATCCAGTCCTGGAAATGGGCATGCCTGTATCGTTAAGTAGTCTTAATTTAGAAACTCCAAATTTAAAAACACAAATCAGTGAGTGATAATTTCCCTGTCCTTTCATTAAGACATTAAAATGTCTCCAGCAAGTGCGAGCTCAGTAAAGAACGAGAGGCTAGATTACAGCTCAGCTGCCAGGAGCAGGAATTATCTCCCGTCCGCGTTTCCTAGTTGATTTGCTTAGGGGAGTGGGAAGCTGCAAACAAGAAGTAAGAGAGCCCACATTCTGCTCACTGAGGTCCTTTTGGCTATTTGTGCCGTTTGCTGAGCCCTACCTTTTGGAAAATAATTTTGAGTGAGATGCGTATTTTCTAAAACAGAATCATAGCGTTTTAGCTGCATCACCAAAGAGCAGGAAGGGGGATATGTCAGCTGGGGTTATTTGGGTTCTTACGTAAAGTTCGAGAACATAGATTGCTCTTCTTGCAGCATCCTGGCTTGGGCCTTCCGGATTGTGTCTCGGGCTGCCGAGGGCTTTAGCCACGCTGAGCAGAGCTGGGTCACTGCCTCAAGCCGTGGGCAAAAGCTAGAACCTCTTTGGTTTTCTGGGTCAGTGCAGACGACCTGAGAAATTCTTCAGCATCACTGGTCCCTTGAGCACACTCCTGACAGCACGAGGCTGGGGGAGGTGGCGGGGCCAACTGCATGACGACAGCTGCCGGATTTATCATGTGGGCACCAGGCTGTGGGGGGTGCACCAAGAGAGGTGGCAAAAATAGAAGCAGGAGGGTGGGATAATATGATTAGGAGTCATGGAGTCTCACCAACTTTTTGGCTAGAGGTAGAGCAAGCAAGAACGTTGCTAAGGATTTCTTAGGTAGAGAGGGAACTTACCGGAGCTCTGCTGGAAATGGGAGTTTTTAGCAGACATTCTTAAGGATGCATCAATGAGAAAATATTTCACACACAAAAATCAGACGTGAAGATGAATATTAATATAACAATCTCCATAAAGATCAAGACTAAAAGATATGCAACTGAGTCACTAACAAATGATTAGGGCTTTGTATTTAGTGTCTACCCAGGGGAAAAACCTACCCATTTTACCCTCTGAAGTGGCCTTAAATTTACTGTTCATTGAGGTGAGAAGAAATCTTTTTGCTCTTTCATCTTGTTTAAGGTCTATTCCATGGTGAGAGTAAACAATGTGCCGACCCCTGGAAGGGTGTTGCCCATAGAGTGAATCCGGACCACCTGCGTGGTGGATCCTTCTGAGAAACACCCTCTCTCCTAAGACCTCCAGACAGTTTAGGACACCCTGCCAGGACAGTGAGGATTTCTCAGAGTCCCAATCCAGTGGCACTTGCCTTCTTATTGTCGGAACCCCTCCTCCCCCCGCCCCAGCCCCCTCACCGTAACTCGCAACCCTTGCAGTGAGAAATCAAATAAATACAAAAACTCTTTCTGCGAGAGAAGCTGCCTACAGAAATTGTACAAAAACTATTCACTCACTGATGATGGCAGAAAGCAGCATGAAATCCTGGACACCCTTCTCAGAAAGTAACTTAATCTCTATTTTGAAAACATTACAATTGTGTTATTATGATATGACCTGAACATAGAAAAATGCCCTCCCACAGAAGGAGGAAGTTAACTGAGGGCAGGTGGCATCTAATCTCTTAGTGTTCTGATACTTCCACACCAGGTCGTGCAACTCCCGCGGCTGAAACAACTCCAATTTGTCACAGAACATATGGCCTGTTGTCTCTTTATTAGGAACAGCTGATTGGAAGAAATTATTTTCCAAAATATCAAATGTAGAATAATTCTATTCAAAAAGACTTTAAGGGTTTCTTTTGGAAAGAGTCTCTGCTTTAGAGAATGTTTCTGAAGAGGGCACTTGATGTGATGAGTGCTGGGTGTTGTGTGTTTAGTGATGAATCGCTGAATTCTACTCCAGAAACCAATACTGCACTGCATGTTAACTAACTAAAATTTAAATTAAAAAAGAAAAAAAAGTTGTTAGTTGAAAATAAATAAATAACATTTCCGTCCCCTATAGGAAAGAAAGTTGAACGTACATATACACACACAGGCACACACCACAATCACAAGTCCAAATACACCCTCAGCTATTTTATTGTTTACCCAACCTATTCTTCCCCCACACACCCTTAGAAACTATTGTTCTATTCCCAGGCCTTGTTAAGACTCTTCAATCACACTAACACTCAGTCTCAATCTTTAAAATGAACACGTCTTTCTGAAATTACATGTTGAATATCAAACAAAGGCCATTTTAATGTTTTCAAGGCCAGACCAATATCATGGATAAGTCTGAAAGGGATGAAAGTCAAATCATGAACTGTGTATGGCTTTGATAACCAAATAATTTCAGTGATTAAGACAGAGAAGTGCTCTCTGGAATCACATTTGCACGATGATAAGAAGCAGCACTTATTTTGGGGGTTCTTTTCCATTGACATAAGACATCAGAAAAAGAAAAGAGAAAATGCTTATTATAAAAACAATTCTTCTTTATTAGCTCCTATATGCATAAGAATAATTTATCAAGTGGAGAATATAGGGAAATTCCAATTTTAAATGAAAATGCTATTCAATATTTTGTGAAGTCTCAATTATATTATAAACTAAATCTTAATTTATACCAGTGATGGAAACATAAGACATGAATTAATCTTTAAATACATTATGTTTCTGTTCCAAGACATCAAAAGAGAATTATTTTCTCTATATGTCTGGATATTTTAACTTTATAAAACGATCATATAAATAAAAGACAAATAATCCCTTTTGAAGCCAAAGCACTATCAGTAAAAGAAGCCACATTTCTTTATTATGTGCATTTTCCTGCTTATCCTATATTACACAGTATATAGTTTTTATTCAAACAAGTAACAAAATAGAAATATATATTTGTAGCGTGGTTGCATTTAATTTCACTGAAAAATACAATATTTAAAACCCACTTAATTTTTTAAAAGGAGGACAAAGAACACATTTTAAAAATCACTAAACTCTATATCACATGGCATCAGGAAAATGCAAATTAAAACAATGAGATACCATTACACACCTATTAGGATGGACCAAATCCAAAACACTGACAACACCAAATGCTGACAAAGATGTGGAGCAACACAAATTCTCATTAATGGCTGGTTGGAACATAAAATGGCATAGCTACTTTGGAAGACACTTTGGCAGTTTCTTAACCAACTAAACGTATTTTTACCATACGATCAAGTAATTGCATTTCTTTTTATTTAGCCAAAGGAGGTAAAAATTTACGTTCACCCAAACCCTGTATACAGATGTTTAGAATAGCCTTATTCACAATCGCCAAAACTTGGAAGGAACCAAGATGTCCTTCAGTAGGTAAATAGATGAATAAATTGTGGTACATCCAGACAATGGAGTATCATTCGGACTAAAAAGATATGAGTGTTCAAGCCATGAAAGATACGGGGGAAACTTACACGCATATCACTAAGTGAAGGAAGTCAACCTGGAAGGCTATATATTGTATGGTTCTAACTGTATGACATTCTAAAAAATGCGAAACTATGAAGATAGGAAAAAGATCAGTGGTTGTCAGGGTTTGGGGAAAGTTAAGAATAAATAGGTGGAGCACAGGAGATTTCTAAGGCATTGAAAATACTCTGTATGATATCATAATGGTGGTTAACATGTCATTATACATTTGTTAACCCATAGAATGTACAACACTAAGAGTGATAACGGGGAAGGCTATGAACGTGTGGGAGTAGGGAGTATGTGAAAGATCTCTGTACCTTACTCTCAATTTTGCTGTGAACCAAAAATTGCTCTAAAAAAAATAAAATCTTTTTTTAAAAATTCAACATTTATTCTTGATAAAAGCATTCAGATACATTTTTTTGTGAATAGTTAAAAATACTCAAACAGAAGATTAAATTTGTCCAAGTCAGTCAAGTTAGAAGGTTTTAGATTTTGCCAGAAATTAACTTTACATGATTATAAATAAGCATTTTTCAAGAAGTTTATATCATCCTTATGTAAGTCTTTAAGATTAAAGTTCCAGTTGCCTATTGCTTTACAGTGAACTACCCTAAAAATTTACTTACTTATTATTTTTTCATTATTTTGTAGGTCACAACCAGAATTGGACTCAAATCGGGCCATTCTTCTGCTTCACATGGCGTTAACTGGAGTCATGTGGTGATATTCAGCTAGAGGTTGAGCTGGTCTGGATTCCTTATTCATGTAATTGGAGCCTGGAATGGGATGATGGAAATAGCCAGAGATTGGCCAACACTGGTCTCTCCCATTGCTGCCTCTCTGTGTGGCTAGTTTGGGCTTCCTCACATCAGGGCAGTCTCTGGGTAGTCGAAGTTCTTATATAGTAGATCAGGGCTCCCAGAGTGAGTGTTCCAGAAGACAGAAGTAGACCTTTCTAGTCTCTTAAGGCATAGACCCAGAAACTGGCAGAGGATCACTTCCATCGTGTTCTACTGCTCAAAGCAGTCACAGAGCTCACCAGATTCAAGACCCAGGAGACGCCGACCCACTTCTTAATAGAAAAAATATTTAAGATTTTGTGGCCATCTCCAACCTGCTACAGCAGAATGTCTCATTTTGGATATGTGTTGTTAAAATTTTTTCCTACAAAGAACATACACTGCATCCAATTTCCTTATTGGAAACGTTCAATTTTCGGGACCAATCTCAATGTTCCCAGACAAATAGTGAATAACTAACAAAGTCTTAGAAAAGCCTGCAGACATATAAAAATAAACTATGTGTCACATGGATTATATACCCTACAGTGCCCAGTCTAAGAGTGAGTCCAACAACAACAAAAAGGTAATAATTAATTCAGAGATTTTTGTTGTAGGTAGGTAGTCAGCTAGCTAGTTTTAAGTTGGATTAGGAAGAAATCATTTGAATGCAAAGATAAGAAAATAAACACATTAAGCCCTAAGAGAATTACTTCCATACTGAAACTTTAGTTTCAAAGAGTTTATGTGTCTTATCAAAACCTCAATTTAATTTTGGAAATGGTTTTGCAGCATAATTTATATGCTCAGACCAACAAGAACAATTCCATAAGCCATCCCGAGCAATCAACTTAATTACTCCACAGGCACTCAAGATAGTTCCCTAAATTAATCAAAGTCAAAGTCGAGTTATGTCCTTACCGAAAGAATCCTGAATAAAAAGGATACCATCTCTTCTCTTGTTATAGAATAAGTATTAGTCAAGATGGTGGTTAGATTAATGTCCAGAAATTAAATCTGCATCCTAATCCCTCTTCTTATAAGGACACCACTCAGATGGGGTTAGAGCCCACCCATGTAACTTTATCTTCGATTACTTCTCTCAGGACCCTATGTCTCTCTAAATACAGTTGTATTCTGAAGTTCTGGGGTTAGAACTTCAACATGTGAATCTTGGGGGAACACAATTTAGCCCATAGTAGGCAGCATACAGAAGGTATCCGTGCAGAATCAGGCCAGCAGCAGGGACCCAAGCACAAGAACCAAGGTTACTATACTCAAATACAGCGCCAGGAGGGTCCTGAGAGGACCAAAACAGAAAGCCCATCTTAAAAAACTAGGTATTTAAGGAAAAGCAACAAAATATAGAAATATAATTTTAAAATTATTTTAACATTTTGCTATATCTTGAGCGAAAAAAAAAAAACCCAAGTAATTCAAAAGGTTTTTTTATGTTATTTTGATATACTTTAATATACATTATCTTATATTATTTTCACCAGACCCCCTATAGGACACATTTCATTAAGCCATTTTCATCATGAGATTCTAAGAAACTAAGAGGCTTATTCAAAGTCATATACATGACATAGTCAGAGTGTCCTAGGGAGCCTGCCATGAGACTGCCTTCCTGCGTTTAGAAAGAAAGGAATATAAGCAGAAAATTTTGCTTTGGTTAATTTTAGAAGTGATAAGCTTCTCTTTCCTTGACTTTTACTTCTGTGATTTTTGTTTCTTTTCTACCTAATGCTGATTAGCATTACTCAGCCTAATCAAATCAACGTATTGCAAATGGCCACACCCAACTCTTCATGACCATACAGAGTCCATTGTCACTAACAGATCAGAATATGGTAAGGCTTCCTCACAGGTTTCAAAAGACATCACTAGCCATGGCATCTCCATCCATATGTAATGTCAGTAAGGCAGAAAACTTCTTAACCCCAGGTACTAAAAATGACCTCTCCTCAGATTATACCAACAACTATTTTTTCAAAGTCTGTTCTGTGACCTACAGTTTGACTGTCAATTTGCTTTGGCTTAATGCCATGGTTTGCTATTTGTTCTACAATGCTATTTAATGCTACTTTTCTATATATCTTGAGATTTCTTCTAGACTCTTTGTACAAGCTAAATGTCACCCTCACAGAAGTACTATCAGGATTAAATGAAATAATAGTTGAAGGCATTCTATTTCTTTAAAAGTGCACCATTGACTGTTTTAAAAACAGGAGTCACAAAGATGATTATCAAAGAACTCACAATCCACTGGCAGAAATGCTCATTATAACAATAGGTTATCAATCCCAGCAGAACTTAACCAACAGTGAAACATTCGTTCTCATAAAGAAAGGAGATTTTGGAAGACAAAACACCTAAGGCGATAGCCTGGTCAGAAGAGAGGAAAGAAGTTACCAAAAGAAAAATGAGCAGAGCAGTAACCAGAGCACCATCTATATTCGGAGGGATCAAGTTTTAAGCTTAGACTAGGAAAAGAGATTGGGACCATATCATGACCCACTTTTATTGCCCAACTGAGGAATAGTGATATTACTGGAGTAGGCCCAGGGGGCCAATAAAGAGTTTTGCATGGGGTAAAGAAGGACCTAAGTTAATCCACTCCCAGGGAACTCTGATTAATAGGTTCTGTTAGTCATTATTGCTAAGGAAGAAAGGAAGGAAGGAGTAGAATCCCAAATCACGACTCCTACATCCCCTAATGGCACCTAATGTTGAACTAAGATTCAAGAATGGAAAACATTACAGATGAATATCTACCTTATTGGAATATCTCAGATCCCAATCTGGCCTCCCATCCTGGTAAAATAGGCTTAACCATATATAACTGGGAGGATTCCCTTTATTCCTTAACAAAAGGCCTCTGGACAAGCCCAGCTGTGGGTTTCTAAGCCACCTTCCCCACACCCACAGTCAAGTCTCCAACCTCTGGGTGTGAACCCCTGATTCAAAAAGGAGGTGTTAAAAAGACAGCGCTCTTCCAAGAGCCTAATGAAGAATCTGCTCCACTTAAGAAGTCAATCTATGTGCCCCATGCCCAACAAGCTTTCAAGAGTATGGGTATATATCCCACCAGCCAAAAAAGACAAGACAGGAATAGTAACACACACACACACACACACACACACACACAGAAAGGGGGATGAAAAGGAGTCTGCTCCCCTACAGCAAGATTCTCCTTCCTTTTCTGAGTCCTGAATGCCTTTCCTAGAATTATTTAATCTCTTCACCACACTTGGAGATAATTCAAATAATGTTTATGCCATTTAACAAAAGTAATGTATTTTTATTTTAGATTATTATTAAATGGCATTCTATATAGTTCATTTCTTATGTTATTTAAAGACTTATATAAAGAATTTTAGGTTTTTACATTTAACAAGAAGTTCGTGTTACTTAATTAAATCCATTTATGTAATAATAATCATGAAATCCTTCTCTAACACTATTTAAAAGCAGCATGTTTTGTCTAAGTATATGAAAATGTAGATAAAAAACTATACTGGGGTACTCTACTGTAAATGAAAAGTTGATTGGAAAGCAATATTTTCTCTTTTTAACATTAATTTTTGAAATATTGTACTCATTTTGGTTCCTATACAAGAATTTGACTAGATGCACACAATATCCACAACCATCAGCATGTCTATGCTCCTCCTTCAACTTGTTGCATTTCAGTTTCTTGTCCTTAAAGGACAGTCTACTCTAGGTGTAATTAAACAATCTAAGAAAAAAATTAAAACTGGATAATGTTCAACTAATGTAACATTGTGTACCAAATATACTCAAATTTTTAAAATTTTTTAAAAATTAAAACACACACACACAGAGATTATGTTAAGCCTTGACAGCAGTTAGCAATATTGAGCTGAAATAAATCCCCTGAGTAACTGAGACATAAGAACAATCATCTTATCTCTTCCTCCTCACTCAAATTAAATTAGAGAGGCCATTACAACCTGGAACATTGGCTCCCAAGTGTGTCCCCTCCAACCTGTGAACTTGATAAAATGCAAATTCTTAGGTGCAACCCTAGACTCACAGAATCAGGGACTCCAGGGATGAGGCCTAGCAATTCGTGGGCCTCCAGACACACGTTAGAGTCCAACATGGACCTACACCAAGCTGAAACACCACACACAGCTTCATGAGGCATTCTTTGGGAAAATCTGCCCTGGAGGAATCAAAAGAGTGAACCTCTCAGGCGGGCAGAAAGCTTGTAGACGCCCAAGCAAATGAAGCCATCTGATTCAGTCTGCATTATTAATATGGCAGAAATATTCTAGGGGCAGAGGTGCTTTCTTCATAAAGAGAAGAAATGAAAGAAAACTTCGGTTCAGTCTCATATTTGTGGCATATTTTTAAAGAAAATATCAGCTTTGGAATCTGACAGGCCTGAATCGAAATGCTGGCCCTACTCCTTACTGGCCTCATGGCTGGTCTAAATGGGAGAATGAACAATTCTTCATCTGTAAAATGAAGATAATAAACATGTCCTCATGGAATTATGGTGGGATTTTACGATCTGTCATATGTAAAGGTAAGCCCAGCATAAAAGCATTTACTTATTTAGATGGTAAAGTGGTAGGATAATTAACAGAAATTATTTTAGTCTTATTCTCCCTTTGTTTTTCTTACCCCTCTCTCTGGCCATTTCCAGCCAAGAGTTACATCTGGTGCTCTCTTGGTCCTGGTATGGTCTGTGACAGAACAGAATGCATATGCGGTACAAGACAATTGTTGTCATTGGAGATGTTGTGTCAGGTGTCCTGGAGGGAAAGGAGAGCAAGGGCAGGTGTTTTGAGGAGAGAGGCAAAAGGAGGATTTCCCACATCCTGAGAGGAGATCAGAACCTGCAGAGCTCCTGTGAGGAATGGGATCCATGCACTGTTTGATGGTAGTATGAGCAGAAGATGATGAGCCCCAGGTTGATCAGGGAGGGAGGGCTCTGTATGGTTCGTAGGCCTGGAAAGCAAATACAAGGGCCCCTGAGAGTGGCAAAGATACCTGGCCCAAAAGCAAAGAAGCAAAACCTCCAGACCAGAAATGTACATCCAGAGGCAAAGAACAGGTGTCTTTAAAAGTAAATTGCCCCAGTGGCCAGTGATGGGCAGAGAGGATGCAGTACTGCTATTTAAGACTCTGGGACCTTTGTACAACACAGGATGGAAAGAGAGTCCTAAATCATGAACTTCTTGTCTAGCACACAAGAAAGCTTGGAGATGGACCATAGGTGGCTCAAAGCAATTCTAAAAATGTGTTATTTCTTGTACATCTGAGTTCATAGACTTGTAATCACACCCTCTGCTGCATTTATGATGAACACTTTACTTTCAGATTTACACAGATATTTTCATTTGGTTAATGAAAGCAAAGGCATTTTCACATACAGAACGAGAGGGTGCCAGTATTCCCCTTTCATCCTAAAGAAGGGGCAGGGGTGACAGTGTGGGCCTCCACTGAAAATCTTACTAAAAACTTATAAGTGTAAGTTTTAGCAAATGTAAGGGAGTGACTTTTCAAACCTCCTCTGAGTCTACAGTTGTAGAAAAAGATTCTGGGGCTCAAAATCCCTCTCACAATTAAATTGTATCTATTTTCTTATAAAATTATTCGTATACAAAACGGTTCATCGAACCAGGTCTTTCCATGATGTATAAATGTGACTGCAAAGACCAGTATGAAATCAGTGGCCCTTCCTTCTCCATGAGAGTCCTAGGCCAACGGGACTCAGGTAAGAAACATGTCCAACTGAAACAACATCAGAAGTAGTCTAAGTTCTCTGAGCACATGCCTGATAAATTGCAACATCCATATTATTGTGTAAAAGAGCAAACATAAACACTCCAACATAAAAAATGGGTGTAGAGTCTGACCTTCATGCTCAATCAGCTGACATCAATGGCATGGCATCGACATCCTTTGAAACATGGTAAAGCTCTAGAAAAACAGGCTATTTGGACATGCTGGCCATTTAAAATTCTTTCTTCAGTAATCGCTGAACTGTCTCAAATCTAAAATTATAATTCAGGAAAGTAGAGTTCAGTACTGGAAAAATATAATTAAGTAAACTGGCCAATTCAATATAATTTGCTATTATCTCACTGACAATTTGAGATATGTTTTCTGAGGCAATTATGTTGTGACACTGCATTTACACGCTTTTTGAGATTCTGGTGGTGACTAAAAGAATGACTCAGTTATGTCAATTCTGCTTTCTTAATCTCTGAGGCAAAGCAAAATACTCAATGTACATAAAAGAAACAATCTCTACCCTGCCATAAGAGAGATTTTTTTTTTTCTCCCATCCCATAGGCCCGTGAAGTTTTTTTCCTCTGAGAGTTTGACAGACCCGCTTTCAACCCCAACAGGTCAAGGCACAGAGCAGAGTATGATTGCCATGACTGATATTTATTGTATCCTAGAGTCTTGCCAGCCAATGAAAGAAGGCCAAACAAGGAGAAAAGTAAAAGCATAAAAGGTTCAAAAGAGGAATCATGGCTTGTTGGTTAAGTGTATGGGACTCTGGGGGCCAACTGCCTGCCTGGCTTCTAATCTACCTCTCACCTTTCTAGCTGTGTAACCTTGGGCACGTTGCTCAGCCCCTCCATGGATTAGTATCCTCATCAGTAAAATAGCCATAAAAACACTGCCTGCCTCTTGAGGGGTAGTGAATGTGAAGTGAATTAATATTTGTAAAGTGCTAGAACAATACCTGCCCATATAAACAGTATATATATGATAGGTATGGTTTAGGAGGTAGGTTAGGGTATCTTCAAAGCTTTGTTTCCTTACAACTGATATATTTAGTTTATAAGAAAATGGGATAAACTATGTAGTAAGTGATATATTTATGTCAGGATCCAAGAGTTCGCATAAAATTATAACATCTGTCCGAGGAATTTAGTGTGGGTATGATTTCTCTATATAAGATTTAGCTGTTAGGTGGTGGTCATTTGTTTCTACTCTTGGTATTTTCAAAGCTGAGATGTGACTAGTTTTATCTTGCCTTGTTGGAAAACTCTAGGCCAAGTTTCTGAAATGGAAGTTTTATTCCGAATTTATTTATTGGCCACAACTGTTCACATAACAATGTCCAGGGCTTTTGAGGGGGAGAAAGGGGTATAAAGCATAGTGCTCAAAACCAAATTAAGAAGACAGACAGACATAGAGTTAAAAACAAATTCAAAGACTCCAATTCAACTAACACTTAGGATCTGATAACATGCTGGTACTTCCACATTTGTTAGCATGCTCCATACTGTTTACTAATCGCCCCATCTTATTTCTTAGAAAGGCTATAAAGCCTCCCAGAGGTAAAAGGACCAAAGCTGATACATTGTTGAAACTTGTTCTGGAACCAAGTTTATGTGACTGTGACTCCAATCCCCGGTTCTTCCCATTCTGCCAAAGCTGCCAAGATAATCATCCAATCTAAAGATAAGATGTGATCTTGTAGTTCAAAGGAAAGGGGATCAAAGTGGATAAAAACGAGCAAAAAAATGTCATGGGATGAGGCTGACACGTGGTTAGAATGTGGGGGGGAGGCAAATAGATGGGAAAGGGCCCCAGTAGACAGCAATAAGGATGATTCCATAATTACGATGAGGAGAGACACTGGGAAAGCAAAGCCCAGGCCTGAAGTTGGGAGCTCAGGAGGCTCCGGAGGCTTCTCAGCGGGGACATCGGTGTGTTACAAATATGTGTTGTGCAGCAGAATCAGAGAAAGGGAAGAGGTGGCCAGGTGAGCTGCTGAAGACCGCTGCCTGGGACAGGCAAGGTGTGACAATGGTCTGGTCTGAGGGCTGTGGGATAGAAAGGAAGTGACACCACAGCATTAACCCTAAAGGCAAAATCTTAAGAATTTAATAATTATGAAGCCTGAAGGAGAACAAGCAACAAGTGAGAAATACCCTCAGGGCTTTGACCCTTCAACAATGGGCGTTCTACTGCTAATCACTGGAGCCCCGAGCCAGGAAGAAGAGGAAAACAGGCCCCCAGGTCTGGAAAAGCCTACAGGTAAAGCCATCGATTTGGAAGGAAATAAACACCATCAAGAGGAGACCCTGGAAACCCAAAGTGAGTTTACCTCTGAGTTTGTTGAACTTCCCAGGACACCCACACCAATACCAATGTGCTGTGCAATCTCATCCTGTAGGACGAAAACTCCGGTGAGCGGTCAGGATGAAAATATCAATGTAAGAGTTACCCGCACAAAGAAGAGTGTAGGAAGTGAGTCACTGGACTGAGCAGCCTAAATGAGCACTGAGACCGTCTACCGTACTCACGTGTCAGCAAGAGGGCCTGCAGTTGGTGTACCCCTCCTTCTTCTGTTTCTTAGGTGACACTAGCGAGTGTCCAACCTCTGACTTCTGGGCAGCAGGAGGGATGTGAGGGGCATTCTCATTATCTATGCGTTTGCTTCTCATTTTTTGAGAGGAGTAGCCTCTATTTCCCTGTTGAAACCCCTGAAAAAGGAACACATGAGAGAATTTAAATGTGCTAAGAAATTTGAAATGCTAAAAATGGCACTTTAGCATTGGCTGTGTAAGAATTTCAATGTTCCTGCCAGCTCAGATACAGGCAATTTTATCTTTAATTACCAAAATAAATGTAATTTAACATTTTTCTTGCATACCTAAAGGCAGAAAATAAAGTGCTCTTTTAAGTATAATAACACATCTTGATCTCAATCGGACAAATTATGGGATCACAAAACCTTCAGCATTGGAGGAGGGCAGCAAAGAGATCTAGTCCAACTCCCTTGGACGACATACCAGGAGGTATTCGCTAAGCCACTGTTGGATGACAGCTGGGCTACATGATTACTTATACATACATCTTGTCAACAGTCCTCAAACATCACCCAGGAACCTTATTCAGTCTGCAAAGTGACCAGATTCGGTATCTTAGATTGTCATAGACCGCAGCACTGTCCAATTCTAACATTAACCCAACTTAGGACAAAAACAGAATCTTGGAAAACTCTATTTCATTGGAAAAGTTTGCTGTAGAAAATGCAAATCTGTTCTCTGAAGTCCATGGGAGAATCATCAGAGGTAGTGAGAGCAAATGAACTACAGGGAATGGCGTTCCTCTCTGCCTCACATCTGGTATGGATTTATAATGATGGGGGAAAAAAAGAAATCATTTAAATTAGCCATGTGGATTTGTGCCTTGACCTTGTTAAGTGAAAAGTAGGTGTTACCCCCATGAATTTCTATGAAATTGGTAGTAAATGTGTAAAAGTCAAGGCCCCCCCCCTACAGCATATTAAGAAGCCATGTGTGCGAAAGGGTAGAGACACCAAAGGCTAGTACACTCACGCACAGAATATATAGATACAACGTAGGTAATGTATTACAGATTTGAACTTGGTTCGTCTTCTTTTTTTAGTACAGCCAAAAAACATGAAAAAGGTAGAAAATGCGTGAGGGTGCAATTAAAGGAGAACTTCACACGCAAACCTTCGCTAGTCCTAGACAACCAAGACTAGACATTCCAGAACACGAATGTAGCTCAAGGGAGATGAGATTGTGAAGAATACATGCTTCTCTTAAGAAGAGCTTGCCACGAAGTTTGAGAAATTCTGTGATTATTATTTGTTTTAAATCCTAGAAAAGATCATTTTATGTCACTCGAGCTTTAAAAATTTAAATTAAACTGCTGGATTTTTTAAATAGCGTCTCTTGTCATCTTCTTTAGGCTGGGAAGTTAAGATTTTTCTCCAATCCCATTTTTGGCGGACCCAACCCTTCTTCGTTCTCTTGTTGGATCGGGACTGTGTGTGCTGTGGAGAGCACCCAGAAGGATCGGTCTCGGACCTCCTCTCCCTGGTAGTTTGATACAGAAAAGCCCCAGGAATATTGCCTTCACCTTCTTCGGCCTCCTGCTCTCTCCTAGCGGGGTACAGGTTCACAGCCAGGGCCTGGCTCTTATTACAGGTTTTAAGACGAGGTCTATCCAGTGAAAAGGACTCTGTTTTTATTTCTTTGGAATTATTGGCTTTCAAAGCCTTTGAATTCCCTGCAGATAATTACTGTTTTGGCCCATGATTTCTCTGATATTTGATGCCTCTGAGTGGAATAAATTACCTATCTAACAAGGAGGCTTAATTGGTGGTTGTGAGCCAGTGTCTGTGCCCTTTGTATGATTTTTTTTTTTTTAAGCGCCCTGCAAACTCTGACCATCTGAAACATCTTATTGTTCTAAACCATCTCCTCCAGAACTACTTGTGGTTTGGATTCTTGACTACTGGAAAGTAAAAGAAAGAGGGAAGCGTTTTAGTGGCTTGGTGTGTTTTCAGTGCTAAGGGTTCTTTTGTGTTTGTGACATCTGTACCCCCCTCGAGGTGATCATGTTTCTTTCTAGTATTCTGAGTAAGAACCATGTAAACCGAAGATACCTCTGCTCAGATCCCAATCTCATAAAACTTACCAGAGCTCAAACTTAGAGCTGCAGTTTCCATAAAACTCACTCTCTAAGCATTCAGCCTCCCTTAGCCATTTCACAGATTCATCTCTGAGAAACGATGCCTTTTTTCCCCCCATGGTAGTATTTGTCTTATTAAATCCATGAAACTAAAAATGCCTCATTGAAGTAAAACATTAGCACCAACTCTCACAGCAAATTGTTTTGTGTGAATGAAAGCTTTTTAAGAGTGTAACTCGGCAAAATCACCCAAAAGTAGTTTAGCAAATGCCACAAAACATAACATCTGCGTATTAAAAATGCATTCTGCAGGCTGCAGAAAAATTGCAGCACTGAAGCAATTTTCTAATATTTACATATTTATAACAAGTGCCTGTCGTGCGAAGGCTAAGCTCACCTGCAACACTTTCATGTTATGTAAAATGAAAACCGTCTCATGCTTGGGTGTTCTAATAACCATGATATTATTTTAACAATTACACTATTTAATACCTTGGATTAGTCCCTCTGATGGTGCTATTAGCTGTCACTAGACTCTATAATAGGTGGCTTCATCTTTGTTATGACATGATCTTTCCTACTGTTTGTTGACCTTTCAATACAAGGGGGAGGGGACGCTCCCAGCCCCCCAAACCTTTCAGCGGCTACTGTAAAGCTGTAGTTTAATGCTCAGCTGGAATGTTTAGAAACCCTCGGTGCTAAATACCTCGGTGGACTGCTTAAACACCAACAACAGCCTTATGGGGCCTTAGTCGACCTTAAACACATCTTTTTTTGTCGAGAATATTTCATTCTGCCACAATTCTGTGGGCTAACCCTGGGCTCACATTAAATATACCAGCCTCATTGAAGCTTACTGAATTGAGTTGAGTTGTTCTTTGTTTTATTCTCTCTCGGCTTCACCCCCAACTGGGACTGGGCAGCCTTTCTTCCAGTGGAGCGTGCTTTAAAGTAACCCAAAGAAGAGAAGGAGGGGGAGGAGGGGGGGGGGCGAGAAACCAAAAGGTGCAGCTAAGGCCCATAATTAGTCTTGATCCTCCAAGTCTAAAATATTTTAATGCCAGGTTTCTGATTGCAGTATGGGCAAAGTGGATTTGGGAATGCAGAAAAGTAATTAGGTCTGTGCATTGAAGTGTGGAGAGCATTTAAAAGTGAATGGGTGGTTACTACATTCTTGGCAGGCTGTTTTTTATCTTTTCATGCTCTGCCGTTGTTAGAGGTGATGGGTTTATTGCAGTTTTTGCACTCTGGAGGTGGCTGTGTTTTTCTTAACCTAGCCTTTTGCTCTCTATCTCAAAAATGAATCCTCGTGGTGCGAGGAAGAAGGAGGGAAATTTTCAAAAAATAAAAACAAGGCACACTGGCCAGATATTAGGCAGCGAAGCAGAGTAAGTTGGGAATAAACCTCAACGTTGCAACAGGTCACTTAGAGAGATTCTGGGTTTAATTAATGACTCACTGAGCACAGGACCAACTGGAGACAATGGTCACCCCAAGGAGAAGGAAAACAGAACATATTATTCTCCAACCACGCTCACAGAGCCATCCAAACTATCTAGGGAGAAGCTTGACATCAGTATGCCACGCCGAGTCCTGCTATAGAAGATATAGACCATAAATGTCTGAATAGTCAAAATGCATGTTTTTGATTACTTCAATCCACAGAACTGCTGCAATTTGCTCAGATCACATGGCCCTTCAGACTAGACCTTCAGGTCTGCCAGTCAAGGAATCATCAATGCTGGCTTGAAAGTCATAGAAAGTTGTATGTGTCAAAAAAAAAAAACAAAAACAAAAACTGGGTGTTCGGGGAGGAGGGGGGAAACTGAGGTAAGAATTGATACAATCTGAATGGGCTCCTTTTAATTCCCACAAAATTTGGTTTTAGCTGATAGTGAAAGATACAGAAAAAGGAGGCTTGTTCCTTTAGCAGGAGAGACCTACCCATGAAAAAAAATTGCATCGGGGCGACTTGGTCTTTCCAAAAGCATTTGATGATTGATGTTTGCTGAATTTGAAAAGGCAAAATCAGATGTAGCTAATGGAAAATCAAACAAAATAAACCAGAGGCAGAGTTGGGTTTGGGCTATTGTCATTGTTGTTCTTATGTGAGGGTTTGGAGTTTTTCTGTTTACTGTTTGTTTTTACTGGGGAAACATGCCTTGGAAAGGCCTGCGTGGACCACCAGACCGTGTGCTTAGTCCTCGGGCAACTACTTCGGGCGCTTGAAGTTTAGACAAACGAGTTCCTTACCTTTTAGCACTTTTAAACTGATGTGTTCAAAATCTTAATTAAGTGCTCTTCTACCATTATCTAGTGCTCAGTGCGAGACGCAGATTACCTTAGCCACATATGGCTCTTAGCTTATTGGCTCCATCTCCATTTCTAGTGGACAAGAACGAGCATTTTGCTGTCCCCACATATGATCACTTCAGCCCTGGCTAGATTCACAGCAGCTCTCTCCCAGACCAGGTTTTCCCATGAAAAGATTCATACAGCACTGATATTGCTTAGCAACGTTATGTTTCAGGTCTTCTAGAAGATACAAATAAAACATATGATCTGATGCCATTATAAATGAGATTTACATCTTCATCACAGCCTGTTTATAACAGAGAAAACTTGGAAACAGCATAAATGTCTAGCAATGAGGAATCAGTTAAATAAACAATGATACATCCATATAATGAAATGCTATCCAACCATCAGGAATGATGTGGGGGAAGACTGCTTAATGACTGGAGAAGATTTTCAAAATAGATCGAATTGAAGTTTAAAAGGCAAGTTGATAAGGCAGTGTGCATAGTATAATCCTATCTGTATGTGTGTATAAAATAGGTAGGGAATTATCACACGTTTTAGCATGCAATCCTTGTTTAAAGAGAAAAAGAGTAAGCCCATTTTTAAGAAAGAGAAAAAGAGACTGAAATCTTAATATACTTTACCCCTGAGTAGTAGAACTCAGGGTGAGGTTGTTTTCTTCTCTCTGTTATCTGTATTTTCTTTTTTTTTTTTAAGATTTTATTTATTCATGAGAGACACACAGAGAGAGAGAAAGAGGCAGAGACACAGGTAGAGGGAGAAGCAGGCTCCATGCAGGAAGCCTGACATGGGACTCGATCCCGGGTCTTCAGGATCAGGCCCTGGGCTGAAGGCAGCGCTAAACCGCTGAGCCACCTGGGCTGCCCTGTTATCTGTATTTTCTAAAGTTTATTGAGAAACTTATAATAGGACAAAACAGTTTTATAACAAAGAAACAATTAATACAAGTCATTTAGAAAGAAACAGCTTACCAAACTATGGTATTTAATTCTCCATGCAGACTTTCTAAAACACTCTTTATCATCTGTCGCTCTGAATGCAAAAGGCAGACATAAAAGTAAAAAGTTTCTGTCCTCACCCACACCCCATATTTATCGTGGTACCTGAACAGAAGCTTCATTGCCCACAGTATTTCATGAGGACCTGTCTCCGGTTGCCTAACAGGCGGGAAGAGATTCCAGGGCTCCACAATTAAACTGTATTTCACATTTAGAAAAGTCCAAGTAGGAAATGTATATCCGTCCCTCATCTCTCTCCCATTGAGGCGGTGACCCATCACCACTCGACCTCATTCTCACCAAGCTCTACCCAGAACACGCACTGCAGGCCTGTGCTCACTGGCCAGGGTCATCCTCCTCCCTGACCCTCCCTGACTCCACAAAGCAAGATCCCCATTAGAACTCAGCTGCTGGTGTTGAGGAAATAGTCCTTCTTGGAGGCTTGATATCTTCCTCGTTATGCAAAATAAGCACCAGCATTTCCATGTCAGATGCATAATGTGTATAAATAATTGCTGGGGGAAATATGCAGCTCAGTGAGCTCATCTAAAGCCAGAAGCTTAAGAAGTTTGTGTCCAGCATAGATGCTGACTTGCTGGGAGCCCATGGGAAAATCACTTAAACTCTCTGTGTTTCATCTTGAAATAGAGACGACAGGAATGTTGACCCAGGCCCCAGGGAATAGCGAAAGATTGCGAAGCACTTCAAAAATCCTTGTATCAAAGTAATAGGTGCTATTTAGGGAAAAGGTCATGAAATAATGAAAGACCTCTTGAAACCTCAACAATAACACTGTGATTTGACAGACTGTGATCTAGGCAAAGCTGAAAGGTAGAGCTAAACTCAGGGAACCCCAAATTTACGGACATACTTAAAGCATTTGCCATAGTTAGATTAGGGACCTGATGATCTTTTTCACAGCAGACTCGCTATTCTCCTGCAGCAGAACATGCCAGTCAGATGTTTGTGCAGTTGCTGGCTTCACATGGCTTACAAGAGAATCCCACCCGGAAATGAGCTGCTGAGAAACTTCTTGAATGCTTCACTTCCTACAAACCAGATTGTATTCAGCAGGTAGGAATTAACACACAGGCTAGACACAACCTAGGATCCCAGAAACACACATGGAAGCCACAGGAGGCTGGGATATAGTGCTGTCCTATAATTATGTGGCTTTGGTGCAATAGTCGTTGTAAGCTTCTGTGGCTTCCATTAGGAATACCACTCAGAGTAATTGGCAGTGGGATGTTTCTGGTCTCCTTCCCATCTCCCTCTCCCATTCCTGCTGGGCACACACCAGTGCCCTGAGAAAAGACAGTGCCCCAGCTTTACTGTGTCATGTTATTTTCTAGATGGTTTACCAAACTGTACACATGGTCAAAGACTAGGGCTGAGGGTGACTTGAAATCTCCTATGACTTGGGTCATGAGCTCTGTCACTATCTTTTAGTCTGGTGTGTGCCCACATCCAGGAGCCAGGAGAGAAAATTACTGAAAAAGCAGGGAAGGAACTGACGCTAACTTCATGCGTTCTGGGATTTCTAGCCTTAAAAAAAAACAAAAAAAACAAATTCAAAACAAAACAAAAGAATAACCCCTTCCTGTATGTTTGATACTCTGGGTTGTATTATATCATCATCATTTCTACCTAGTGTTTCAAGAATGGGACTTGGAATCAGACAGACCTTGGTTCAAAACCCAACTCCACTTCACAGCTGAGTGGCTGAGGGTAAGTAATTTAATATTTTCAAACTTCAGTCTCCTCATCCATAAAATGGGGGTAATAATTGCTACTGCCTAGTATTGTAAAAAGAGTTTGAAACAAGGCGTGTAAGTATTTAATAGAACGTCTGGCATATAGTAATTATTCAATTAATGGGAACTGCGTTGTTAGCAATACTGTTGGAGCTATATCAAGCTAGTTTCTTTATTTGGTAGCAAAGAATACTGACACTGGGAGGATTAAGTGGCTGGCGAGCCAGGATTCATCCCAGGACCCCTGACTGTGAAATGCATGCTGTCTCCGCTCCTCTTCACTGTTTCTCCCATGGGAAACAGTCAGGGCAGTTCAGAAGGACATGCTCAAAAACCTAGTACCGTAGTCTAACCACCCACATGCAAGGATCTTAAAATACGAGTCCAGGCATAGAGAAGTAGGTTCTTTTATCCTCAGCAACATTATTATGGCCTTTCTTGTGGTGAGCACTGTGTTTGTCTCCATCCCACAGTAATAATGCTGGCTGGGATACTGATCTCAAGTGAATTTCTCAGCACCAAGGGCAGAAGAGAGAGCAAAAGTGATCATTCCTTTTTTCTCCCCCTTTTTTCTTTCTTTCTTTCAGTGGAAAATCCATGACCTCCGTGACCCTCAACCCAAAACCATAGCCCAAGGCTTGGTATAGCTAAGGGTGGAGGGGTGCGGAGAGGGCAGATAATGTTAGAGAAAGACAAACTAGAAGCAGAAACAAAGGCCAGTAAACAGAGTGAAAGAAGCTTAGAAAGGGGGAGGAGGGAGAGGGTCTGGAAGCAAAGAACAAGGCACAGAAAAAGGACTTGGAGAAAGACTGAATAAATTGTTTGCTTGTGCTGTTTAGCAAAATCAGCTAAACTTGGCTTTCAAAAAGTTTCACACAAAATCATTTTCACTGATTATTTTTTGGCACAGAAATTTTGTAAAATTTGGAAATTCACAAAGTGACACAATTTGCTAAAAATGCCATTCAACACAATTTGATGTAAACTACAGAAATGTTATTATAATTCATTAGGAAAACTTAAAAATGTGATAGTGTCCTGAAAACTTGGATGGTTGCCACAAGAATCACTGGCAGCTAAAAACCAGCATAAGAACCAAAATGCTCAGTCTATCTATTCACAGGCAAATGTCATGTGTCTTTTATGTGGTTAGCTTCACTCTAATATCCTGGAGATAGTCTGTAGCCGTTTTTAGTCTTCCCTTTTATTTTTTCCCAGGAGTCAAATCCCAACAACCCTTACACAAGTAGGCAACTCTCTACAAAATCCCTATGACCCATACGTCCACAGGGAAGCCATGCTCAACTGCTACATACCACCCCCCTGTTAGAACAGGCCCAAGTCTTGTTTGGGTTTGTGTGTTTTCTAGGTGGGATGAAAGTGGCCAGCTTCCTGACAAAAGTCCAGTGCCAATGACAGAATTCTGAGAGGCAAATATATGATGAAGAAAATGCCAAGTGAACATCAGGTAGCCTGCATGGAAGGCTACGGCCTCCTTGAAGGAAAGGATTTCGTCCTGACCATCTAAGCAAAGGGCCCAGAAGATGGTAAATGCTCAGTGAGTCACAAGAAAGACAAAGGGATGGAGAATAGGAGGGAGATGGGAAAGGGCGAAGGAAAGATTCAAGTTCGGAAGTACAGTAAAGTAAACTTGGACAAATGGCCAACTTTGTAAAACCTCTTTTTTAGCATATAAATGAGAATAACACCCACCTCCAGTATTATTTATCATCAGGGCTTTATGGCCTTACCACAGGTTTTCACACACATTATCTGTTAAATCATGTTATTATTTTCACTGTTATTCCTATCATCATTGGATATGCCTACGTCATAATAATGAACACCAACTCATCCTTCCTCAACCCTCCCAACTATTCCCTTGATAATTCCCCCAGTCCTATCCATGCTCTAAAGCCCCATGTCCTCAATCTTTCTGTTCCTGACTATCAGGTTTCCTGCCAGATGAGCTCCTGAAAAATCCCATTTTCTAGAAGCCCCTTAAGCTTCCTCCAGACCGACAAAATGTATCAACTTAATTATACTCAGTCTTTAGTCACTTGCTTTACACTTGATGATCTGATAAATACATCCCAAAGTGACTGAAATTGTTAATTACTGGGCATCCATCACCACACACCCTGAATTACAAGGGCTGAAAAGAATAAAACTACATTTCCCAGGCTCCCCTGCAGCTGGAGTTCCAGGTGCAGTTGGATTTGGCCAAAAGAGATGGACCTGTGACAAATCTGAAACACAGGAGAGGCTATTTTCCTGTGGCAGCTGCACTCAATGGGCTCTGACAGCCCCACGTGCTGGCAGTGACTGGGGTCCACACTCTCCTCGCTGCCCATCAGTGACTTGGGGGAGAGGCAGCGGAGCAGAAGCAACAGGAGCCTGGGTGCCACCACTTCTAACACTTGCAGGGGCAATGGGACAACCAGAAACCCGATAGCAAGGGCAGCTCCTTGATTCCATTGCTCCAGTCTCTCCCAGTAGTTTTGTAAATTCATAATCCCCTGTATTAAATTCCTTTCTGCTTAAAACACCCAGAGCAGAGTCTCTGTTCTGCACTGAAGGTTGATTGATGGAAGCGGTTTAATGATGCCACAGGTCACAGTGGCTCAGGCCACCCTCCCTACTCCCAGACCACGGTGCTCACAGCTAATTGCACATTATCTCTGCTATGTCTTCATTCTTTATTTACCTGTTTCTATTTATGTCTTCTCCTCTATTGCATTTCTTTTTTCTCAAGATTCATTCATTTATTTGACAGAGTGGGGGGAGGGGCAGAGAGAAATCTCAAGGAGACTCCCTGCTGAGCACAGAGCCCCACGCAGGGCTCCATCCCAGGACCCGTGAGGCCACCACCTGAGCTGAAACCAGGAGTCAGACACTTAACCAACTGGGCCACCCAGGCACCCCTCTACTGTATTTCTTTACTTGCCTGCACAACTTTGCCACCCTTGTTACCAAATTATGAACTTTGGGAGTAAGGCTTTTTTTTAAGATTTTATTTATTTATTTATTCATGAGAGACACACAGAGAGAGGCAGAGACATAGGCAGAGGGAGAAGCAGGCTCCCTGTGGGGAGCCCGATGCAGAGCTCGATCCTGGGACTCTGGGGTCACACCCTGAATTGAAGGCAGATGCTCAACCCCTGAGCCACCCAGGCATCCCGGGGAGTAAAGTTTCAATGTCTCAGTCATTTTTCTAGTGCCAATGGCAACTTCATAAACTCTGTGAACCTCTTTTCGATAATATGCTTGCACTCCTCTGGCTACAGGAAGGGTTAATACATGACCTGCTTGTGTGTTAGTATTTACACTCCAAGAAAAAAAGAGGGCCATTTAAAAAATCTACATATACACACACAATCTATTTATCTACCTATCTATCTTCATCCATAGCTGTGTGTGCAGGCAAAACTACAGGAAGTACTAATGCAATTACCCACATGATTCAGTCTTTAAAACAACTCTTAAGTAAAAAGGCAAACAGCAAATTAGGAAAAGGTATCTGCAGTTCACTGTACTTACAAGGAACTCAACTCTAACCTACAAAGAAACCATAGAATTAAAAAGAAAAAAAAAACCTCTATTAGCAAAGTGAGTAATAGTTCACAGAAAAGGAAATACAAATGACTCATGAACATATGAAACGATGCTCAAATCACTCCCACATAGAAAAAATGCAAATTAAAACTACATCAAGATACCATATTTCACTATCAGGTTGGTAAAAATCCAAAAATTTGACAACCCTTAGGGTTGGCAAGATATAGAGAAATGGGAGCAGTGATTCATTGCTGGTGGGAGTGTAAATAGGTATAATCATTCTGGAAGGCAATTTGGCAATATTTATTGAAATTACAAATGCATGTACTCTTTGACTCAGCAGTTCCAATTCTAGGAGTTTATTCTACAGATATATTCACACATGGGCAAAATCATGAATGTGCAGGGTTATTTACTGCAGCAGTTCTTATAATAGCAGAAGATTGGAACAATCTAAAAGTTTGTCAATAGAGAACTGTTTAAATAAATCATGGCACATCTAAATAATGGGATATGTTCAGCCATAAGAAGAAAGTTTTTTCAAAGAATGGGGATGTTCCATAGTATATAAAGATACGTAAGATATAATGAGGGGAAAAATACTAAAGTGTACATAGTATGCTACATTTTTTTAAGCAGGGAAAGGAATAGTGTTAATATTCACAGACATAAACACTTTAAATATCTAGAAGTCTGCACAAGAAGCTAATAACAGAGGTTATCTATTTCGTATAGGGGTGGAAACTACTGGATGGGGGCTGAGGAGAGGAAAACCTTGCACTCATTTTCACTCTTGTTAAATTCTTAAACTATGAAATCTATTACTCATTTTAAAAATGAAATAAATATCAAAATATGACTACTATCAAGAAAAAGGAGGGTATTCCAGTCTTATTTACCTAGTTTGGCCAATTCCTGGCATCTGAAGGCACAACTCTTTACCCTCCTTAGGAGTTTATAGGCCAGGAAAGAGAGTCTGCAAAGTTTTAGAAGAAAAGTAATTCCTTATTAAGAACTATTTTTAGGAATTTATTGGAAATCCATTGACATCCCAGTGGGTTGGGGTAGGGGAAAACACTAGAAAACCTTTTCCTACTTACAAACATTCTCACGCTAATTTTGTCTGTGTTTAGGGTTAATCATCTGCTTTTTCAAAATGCAAATACAGGGTACACTTCCTACATGTATCCTGAAGGTATGTATTATTTAATCTGAGAATCTGTAACTGCCAAAGGATGGGTGTTTCCGACCAGAGGGAAGAGAAGGGCTGTAGAAAGGGAAGGACTGTATGAGAGTAGCAGTGGGCAGACAGCCCAGCAGCCAGAGGAGAGGGGACAGGGGGTACTTGCAGAGAGAAAGGGTAAAGGAAGGGAGCCAGGAGGATGACCTACCAGAAGCCTGCTTCACGTATGCCTGGAAACTGCGCTGCGAGTGGCCACCACCTCATTTAATGACCTCTCTTGCTGCCTCTGACACACTGATCCTACTTTGCCAACGCTCAAGATTATTGAAAAGATGCTGCTTTTCTGATCCAACAGAGAGTTAGCTCCTCTTTAGTCTCCTAGGTTTCTCTTTCTCACTCCCTCCCTCCCTTCTTTCTTCCTTCCCTTCCATACAAAAAGCTGTGCATGCTTAATGCATCCACCATGATCAATATGAAGATAAGTGTACACCCGTTAAGCCATCACCACAATCTATGCCATCCCCTCCAGAAGTTTCCTCCTGCCCTCTTTAGTGTGTGTGTGTGTGTGTGTGTGTGTGTGTGTGTGATAAGAACAACTGACAGGGTGGCTCAGTAGTTGAGCATCTGCCTTTGGCTCAGGTCGTGACCCTGGGGTCCTGGGATCAAGTCCCACATTGGGCTCCTCTTGGGGACCCTGCTTTTCCATCTGCCTATGTCTCTGCCTCTTTCTCTGTGTCTCTCATGAATAAATAAATAAAATCTTAATTAAAAAAAGGAACAATTGACATAAGATCTATGCTCTTAGCAAATTTTTACATATGCGGAACAGTACTGTTAACTCTATGTACCATGCTGTACAGTAGATCGCTAGGACTTACTCATCTCACATAACTGAATTTTGTCCCTTTGACCAACACCTCACCAGTGCTTCCTCCCCCAGCTTCTGACAACCACCAAACTATGCTCCTATAAGTTTGACTATTTTAAATTCCTCATAGAAGTGGGCTCAGATAAAAAAATAAAAATAAAAAAAAAAAAAAAAGAAGTGGGCTCAGATGCTTCTAATATATACTGTGTTTCATAATAAGACCTAGTGCTGAAGAATTGTTTTGTGTGGTTTTTTAAAATTGCAAAGTAAAATGGAGAGCTATATAAAGGGTAGAGAATTAGGTAAGATTTTATGAAAAATACGTACTTTGGATTAAGTTTGTTATCACACAGGATGTACATATACCATTTCTGAACCAGGTGTTTCACTTGAAAGCCCTGTTTCCAACTGTTGAATACTCCCTTTAATAGAAATTGCTTACATTGTGACATCTGCTAAATAAAACCAGTGATAGTAAATAAAATGAGTAAAATCAACTGTACTGCTATCATCTAATGAATAATATATCTTTCCGTTGGATTATAAAAAAGTCATTGTGCCTACATTATCCAAACCCACAGTCGTGAGGGATTACGCTTTTATTTAAATGCTTTAAGAATAACTTATCAGCTCTGGTGAAAAGCACAGCTTCCTTTATATCACTCCAGCAGGTAGGTATTTCTCCTGGTAGTACAGAAACAATGGTGCTGACAGGGTTGAGGTCACCAAGGTCCTTCGTGTCCAATTCAGTACAAAGTTTACCATAATTTTGAAGTGTTCCCTATTATAGAAACTCTGTAGTGCATGTGCTATGCACATAGAAGGACTTTTCCTATGGTTAAGGTGATATGATATAGTCACGTTGGAAGTATATGTATGTTCATTCATGTCAGGTCCCCATAGTATTTGGGGTCCCCATACAAATGTATGGGATACAGAGTGGCTGGCTGGCTGGCTGAGAAATAGAAGGTGTGTAACAGAGGACCCAGATGCATAGAATCCTAATATATTAGAGATAAAAGGGACCTAGAGATTATGGAGACCGAGTCCAATTTTTACCAATGAGGAAATAAAATAATATTCTTTACAAATGCTATTTATATTCCAAACACTTTCTTTAATCAAATCAATCAGCAGAGCCTGTTAAAAATATAATAAATAATAATAACAATAATGGCCATCCTACCTGGGATGTGGGAAGGATGATGGCCATGAGGAATGATTGCTTCCACTGCTGCTTCTTGAATAGATGAGTGTGAATAAGAATTCCCAACTCAGGCTCCCAAGGCATTAACTTCCCTTCTAGCAAGATTCTTTCAAAATGAAAATTTTTTAGAAAGAATGTCTTCTAGCATATAATGTTGCCAAATAATTAACATATACTAAAACAAGCATATCAATAAGGCGTTTTAATAGATCTGAATATATTGTTTGGCTCTCCAGCCCTAAATACTGAAGTGATAATCTTCCATTCCAGCACATCTAATGAATTTCCTTTTTACTTGCCATACTATGACCACATAATAACTTTATAGATACTTTCTTTCTTTTGGGGCTCATATATGATAGAGAACAAATCACCCAGCCTACATAATGATGTATTATAGGAAAGAAAGGATTTTATTTTCCAGGCTGGACACTGTCTCTAGCTTGCTACATGATTGTGGGCAAATAACCTCATCTCCCTGAACTTTAAATTTCTAAAGTATAAAATGAGACGTTAGGCTAAGTTATCTCTAATGCCTTCTGTATTTTAAAGACTCTGATGCACTTTGGAGCCAATTCTATAAACATTTTATAAAATTATCGCTGTGATTACTATTTTCATTATTTCAAGTTGAAATCTGAATCCTAGTTGTAGGGATCATACTCAAACATTTCAATTTGGCAGTGTTCAGCTAGCCTTTAGCGGTTTATCTGGATGGGCACACATGATGGTTAAGATGTCTGAAGAAGTACACAAAGTATTCTGTGGTTGACTTTGATAAGACAAAATGCTTTCTGCAGGGTGTTATTCGGATGAACACACCAGGACACTCAGCCAAACTCATCTGAACTATCCAAACCCCTTGATTCTGCAAACTGGGTTGCAGATCTTTCGAGAACAGGCTTTCTTACAAGATTGCTGGCACTTTCTCTTCCAATCCCAGCCAGAAAAACAGTAAGAACAGCCTTTCTCATATCATTTTGGCATTTTTGGTCTTGGCCCAGGCTGGAAAATTGAAGTGTAAAAGCACTTAACTGAACATTTCAGAAGGTAAAGAAATGTTCAATTCAAGTTTAGCTCTCAAATGGACAAGTGGTTCTTCTTTTATTCACCTCATCAGAAACCTAGGTGGCAAAGAAATATCATGATTTTCTCCCTGCTGTTAAAGGTATCTGCTCTAAGTTCCATGTTCGAAGCAAATAAAGCCCCTCATGTGCCTCTGTAAAGGACTTTTGCTTGTGTGTTAGAATGTTGGTTGGTATTCTCAATGCAGGTATCACTATATCAAGCCTTGAGTGGATAAATTATTGAAGAATTTTCATTAGGAAAAAAGTGACTGATGTTTCAAAATAAAGTACATACAATTTGCTAAAGTTAATTTAAGCACATATATGTCTATGTGTGTGTATATATATATATATATTCATACATATAAAACTTATAAATAATATACACCTGCTTTTAACTATCCGTCCTCACTCCCATATTAGCAGAACCCTTGGTCAGATTGGTGCCATATCTGCCTTGATTCTAGTTTTGGTTTGCCTCTATTCTCATTTTGTTCTCTACCATGCATAGATGCAACCCTCACAAGTTCAGCTCCAATAATGTGCCACACCATGCAATGACTGGCTAGGAATTTCATCTTGCAGAGGTAATATACTAATTTTAGTCATTTCTGTCTCCAAAACTAAAATTGCTCAAATCACTACCTTCAGCCTATAACCATGAGCTGTATCTGATTATTACTTTTGCTATTTTTTAATTTTTTAGTTAATATAACACTGCTCCATAGTAAATATCTACTATAAAATATGTGCTTCAAAATTTCTAAGATAGAAGGAAAGTTCATAACTTTGAGACAGGGAATAATTTCTCCAATGGACACAAAAATCAATAACCATAAAAGAAAAAAGTTAATAAACTAGACTTCATCAAAATATAGAACTTTTCAGAAGACACCACCAAGAAAATGGGAAGGCAAGCCATAGGGTTGGAAAAAACATTTACAAAACATATATCTGAAAAAGTGCCTATATCCAGACTATGAAGATAATTCCTAGAACTCAATGTTAAAACAAATAACCCAATTAAAAATGGACAAAAAGGGGTACCTGGGTGGCTCGGTGGTTGGGCATCTATCTGCCTTCGGCTCAGGTCATGATCCTGGGGTCCTGGGATTGAGTCCTGCATCAGCCTCCCCTGAGGGGACCCTGCTTCTCCTTCTGCCTATGTCTCTGCCACTCTCTGTATGTCTCTCATAAATAAATAAATAAATAAATAAATGAATAAATAAATAAATAAATAATAAATAAAATGTTTTTTAAAAAATACTTAAAAATGGACAAAAAAAATTTGGATAGACACTTCACAAAAGAAGATATACAAATAGCCAATGAGAATGTGAAAATGTTTTTGACATCTTCAGTTAACAGGGAAATGCACATTAAAACCACAATGGGAAACTACTATATTCCCACCACAGGGACTAAAATTTCAAAAACCAACAATACCAGGTGCTAGTGACAATGTGAAGCAACTGAAACTCTTATATGGTAGTGATGGGAATGCATCAGAGTATTTAAAAAGACTCTTTGGAAAACAGTCTGACAGTTCCTTACAAGGCTAAACATGTACCTACAACTCAGCGAAACTACTCATAGGTAATTAGCCGAGAAAGATACAAGGATATGTCCAAGCAAACAATTGTACTTGAGTATTCATGGATGCTTTATTCATGATAGCCAAAAACTGGAAGGAAAAGACTCAAATGTCCTTCAGTAGGTAAATGGATAAACCAATTGTGGTATATTTATACAATGAAACACTACCCAGAAATAAAGAAATAAAAAGGAATAAAGTATTGATACATAGACATCATGAATGAATCTCAGACACATTTTGCTGAATGAGAGAAGCCAGGACAAAGAAGACAAACAAACAAATGAAAAACTAGATAGTGTAAAATTTCATTTATACAAAATTCCAGAGGGGGGAAATTCTCATCTATAATATAGAAATAAATTAGTACTTCTCTAGAGCGGGAATGGCAGGGGTAGATGGGTAGGGAGGAGGAGGAGAAGGAGATAGGAGTGTGCAGCAGGGAAGATAACTGATAAGGAACTGTTAGAAACTTGGGGAGCGATGGAAAAGTTCTTTGTCTTGATTTTGGTAATGGCTTATCGGTGTATATATTTGTCAAAAGTCAATGACTCAACACATAAAATGCATGCATTTATCCTATGTCAATGAGATTTCAATAAAGTTGATTTAAAAGACTGCTGTGAACAAACCCAAAAGCCTAACCACAAGCAAGTTTCTAAAGGTTTTATGGATCCCCACCACTTCCCACAGGAATAGGAAGACTTCCAATATGTGTGGTACAGAAAATATTTTCTTCCTATTACTTAAAAGGCCTTTACCACATGATTGTTTCCTATTAGATACTTCTCTCAGATACTGCACCAGCTAAAGTGTAAAACTGTTCATGTTTTTCCCTGCTTCAAACACAGTTACGTGTTAATTATGTGTTACGAGGTATAGGTACTTAAACAACCTAACATCTGTGATCCTTAATTTCTTCGTCTGTAAAATGGGAATAGACCACCTCAGGATGCTTTGCAGCACCAGTGCTTTTCCACTGGCCACTCTCTCTGGGAGGAGGCCTGTGGGCAGCAGCTATGTAGCCCAGCTGGAATGGCATAATCCTGAAGCCCCATTTCCAAGAGGAGTGGCAGCAGCATGTGGCCACATGGTTCAACCAGATGGTGTGGAAGATCTACAGACGTAAGGCCTGGGAAACCCAGGTATGTCACACTGCCAAGTGGACCTACCTGGCCCATGGTAAGGTGCCCCACAGGGAGGTAGCACACCAAAGTGCCAGTAGGCAAGGGCTTCAGCTCGTTGGACTTATGGGTAGGTGCCTGGCATCCACAAGAAGGTGGCATGGACCATTGGGATGTCAGTGGATCCAAGAAGGCAGAGCAAGTCCACGGAGTGGACCCCCTGCAGGGGTGCTGCTCTGAGCTCATCCTCTCCTCCAGGAAGCCGTCGGCCCCCAAGAGGGGAGATGGCTCTGCTAAAGAACTCAAATAGCTACCCAGCTGACAGGACTGGTTGCGCCCAGACAGGATGTCTGTAAGAAGGTGAAAACCAGACACGTACAGAAGAGGAGAACTTCAAGGTGTTGCCAGTCTTTGCACTGCTGGTGCCAATGTTGGGCTCTTTTGATATCTGGGCAAAAAAAAGGCCAAGAAAACTGCAGGACAGGATGTTGAAAAGAACAAATACAGTGGCATTGGCAACACATAATAAAAAATAATGGGAATAATATTTAACTTCTCTGATCAATATCCCCCTAACGCTATGCTAAGCACAGAAAAGTTTATTAATAAACTTAGTGTCATGATTGAGAGTTGTACTAGTGGCTAAGTTTTAAGAACCCACACTGCTTCCTCAAGATCTTCCTCCCAACCAATGATTACATTGAACAAGGTAAGTAGAGCCCACCAACATTTGGTTTATACCCATGCTGACCTCATTCAAACTTAGAGAACAGGTCTACAGTTCTCAACGTATCTCAACCCACAGTCCCAGTCAAATCTCTTTAAACAGAATACAAATTTTTTTCTTTGCGATCTCATCATTTATTGCTTCACAAAGTTCTCTGCAGATTTCTTCCAAATAAAGCCACCTAGACCATTGTTTTCCACATTTTCTTAAATTGTGATAGAACTACACATAACATAAAGTTTACCATCTGTATTAGTTTTCTAGGGCTGTCATAACAAATACCACAGACCGGATGGCTCAAACATCAGAAATTTTATTTTATCATAGTTGTGGAAGTTGGGAAATCCAAGATCAAGGTGTCGGCAGATTTGATTTCTCCTGAGTCCTTTCTTCTTGGCTTGCAGATGACCACTTTCTGTTTCCTCCCTTGGTCTCTGTTCTATGTGCGCATGTCTCTGGAATCTCTCTGTGTCCAAATTTCCTCTTAAGGGTACTAGTCAGATTGGATTGGGCCTACTCTAAGGGTTTCATTTTAACTTAATTACATCTTTAAAGGCCCTATCTCCAAATATAGTCACATTCTGAGACACTGGGGAGTTAGGACTTCAACATTAATTAATTTGGGCTGAACACACAATTCAGCCTAAAACACCATCTTAATCATTACCAAGTGCAGAGGTTAGTAGTGTTAAGTCAATTCCCAGTGTCATGCAACCCATCTCCAGAACTCTTTTCATCTTTGAAGACTAAAATTCTGTACCCATTTCACAACAACTCCCCATTTCCCCTTCTTCTCAGTCCCTGGCAACCGCCATTCTACTTTGTGTCTCTATGAATTTGACTACTCTAGGCACCTCATTAAGTAGGATCATATAGAATCTGTCTTTTGAGAACTGGATTATTTCACTTAGTACAATGTCCTCCAGGTTCAACCATTTTGTAGCCCGGGTCAGGATTTCTTCCTTTTTATGGCTGAATGATATTCCATTCTATGTATAAACCACATTTTGTTTACTCATTTATCAATCAGTGGACACCTGGGTTATTTCCACCTCTTGGCCGTTATGAATAATACTGCTGTGAACATGGGTGCACAACTATTTCCTCAAGATCCTGCTTTCAATTCCTTTGAATATAAACTCAGAAGTGAAATATCTGGGAAACTGTATGTCTAAGTTTTTGAGGAACCACCATATGTTTTTCACAGTGGTGGCACCATTTTACATTCCCACCAATAGAGCACAAGCACCACCAATTTTTCCACATCCTTACTGATCATTCTTTTCCATTTGTTTTTTGTTGGGGGATTTTTTTTACAATGCCTATCCTAAAAGGGGCTTGATAATATTTAATAAAAAATTAATATAATAACTAATAATTAATGATGGGGTATCTTTTCATGTGCTTGTTTGCCATTTGTATATCTTCTTTGGAGAAATGCCTGCTTGAGCCCTTTGCCCTTTCTGAGTCAGGCTAAATATTCTTTTACTATGACCAACAGTAAGAAATATATGTCCACCTAGTGTGAATTTAGGCCCATGTGCATATACACACACACACACGCACACGTGCACACCCTTGCTGCATCAGATTCATCCTAATATTTTCTATTCTGTTTTTCTTTTCAAATGCTAGCCAACATCCACTAAACTGTTTTTACAACTGACTAATAGATTGCAACCTAAAGCTTGAAAAACAAGTTAGATCCTATGTGTCTCCACCTCTAGAGAGGAGTTCTTTCTTCTACACGTACTGTGCTGAATATCTTCTCTCTGTCCTGTATAGATATACCTTCACTCTTCTCACCCCACTGCATTCCCTAGGAAGCTGATGTTGGTGAACCACATTAGTGGACTCCTATAACCTCTGACTTCCTGGTGGGCTTGACCAAAAGAAGTACCTGCAGGAGAGCTGGAGGGAAAAAAAGACAAAAAGATGGAGCATGTATTACCCTGGCTCCCTCCTTGCCACTCCTCATAAGCAGCTTCTGCAGGTTTAAGTAACTGCTACTCATTCTCATGTCTTCAGGCCTGTGAAGATAACAAACCCCGCTGTTAGTAGCTCCCCAAGCCTACACTATCTCTTGGTGGGTCCCCAAACCCTGCCCACACCTTCATAAATAGTCCCTTTCTTAAACGCTCTTCAAATCCTCCTGTTTGAGCGTGCCTTCTCTTTCTTGCCAGGGCCCTAACTGCTTAAATATAGATGTTCATCATACTATCCTCTCTGCTTTTCTTTATACTTGAAACTTTAAAAAATTAAAAAGTAAAAAGAGAAGTTAGGAGGAATCATTCTAAAGTAGAGATGGTCCTTAACTTATTATGGTTCAATTTAGGAATCTTCGACTTTACATGATACAAAAGTGATACTCCGTAGAATTTGTACCTTGAATTTTGATATTTTCTCAGGCTAGTGATATTCAGTATGAGTCTCTCCCATGATGCTGGGCAGCGACAGTGAGCCACACTTTCCATTCGGCCACATGATCACAAGGGTTAACAGCCGATACACTTACAACCACTCTGTACCCATACAGCCAATCTGTTTTTCACTTTCAGCAGTGTTCAATAAATTACATGAAATATTCAATAATTTTTTACAAAATTATTTTGGATTATTTTTTCCCAACTATAGGCTAACAGAAGTGTTCTGAGAACATCTCAGGTAAGCAAGGCTAAGCTATGATATTCAGTAGGATGAAGTTCAGTAGGTTAGGTGTATTGAGTGCATTTTTGACACAATATTTTCAATGTATTATGGGTTTATTGGGCCATAATCCCATTGTAAGTTGAAGAAGACCTGTAACTAGAAATGATGCAGATGCAGTGAACGCTTCATCAAGTATTGACTCTCTGCTTGGTCATTTGGCTTGCTTCCAACCCGTCATGAGATTACAGACATTTGCTGTCTTTTCTTCGTTGTCTTGTGTTTTTCCACTAGTCTCAGTTTCCCTGTTCATTTCCACCAAATTTACTCATCACTTACATTATTTCTACCAACCAACTTTGATACATTTTCCCCTTCCATAAAAGAGATGCCCTTCTGATTACGAGGATCCATGCAACCAAAGATATTAAAGGTGATGGACAAAGGGAATATGAATTACACCTTAGAAATGCCTCCTCTTTTTGCCCCTCCACTCATGATAAAAATTTCTCTTGGGATTAGTTCTTTCACTGAAAAAAAAATTTGTTCCATACAAAACTAGTGTTACTTATTTCTAGATATGTTCTTCTTGACTTGGATCAGGACAGAAAAAAAAAAGTAAGGAATTAAATATGTCATTTTCAGGAACATTTTTATCTTACAGGTTTAAAGTAGATCCACAGTAGAAATGATCTCGCATCTACCATCTTCCAACCAATAGCTTCTCAAACTCACTAAGAGGACAAATGTCAGGAGGAGGAGCAGCGGCAAGCACAGGAAGACAAATGGAAACAGAAATAAAGACTGATAGAATGACAGAGCTCAGACATTGGTCTTGAAAAAAGCAAGAGAGAACAAGAAGAGGAATCTGATTTATATTGGAGAGGCTTTTCCTGGTTCCTCCTCACCAGCTCCTTTCCCCCTTACTAAGCCAAGAGTCTTTATAGCTCTCTCACATTTTAAAAAGAGCATTATCTTTCTCTCTTTCCATTTCTCTTGTCTATTAAGACCCTTAGAGGAGTGGAAATCCTTGATGGTACTAGTCACATGGCAATAACCTCAGGCTGACTTTGATTTTTTTCTAGGGAAGCGATTTATAATTGTCTCCTTATTGGTTTTTGTAGTTTACAGGAGAGAAATCCAACCAGCTATACGTCTCCTTAGTTCAACACGCCATCCTAGTTAAATATAAATACTTCCTTAAAATACATTGCCATGATAGAACATGCAAAATACAGACTTTGAATCTCCTTTTTTTCCTGAAATCTTAGTTCTTGAAAAGCAAAGATTTTCTGTGTTGGAAACCAAGTTGCCTATTGAGCACTTATTATCAGCCGGACTCGGTTTTAGAGCCTTGGAGAAGCAATGGTGAGCAAAATAAAACTCGAATCTCAAGAAATATATAACCAGCCAGGGCAGAGAGGTAAATAGAGAAGTAGTTACCAAAGAGTGTGTGATAGCGATCACCACAAGGGTATGCAGGGTACTGTGGAAACACAGAAAGTGTGCCTACCGGATGAAGAGACCCACGCAAGGACTCTTAGAGAAACATTGTCTAATCAGGTGAGAAGTAATAGACCACTAATACTTACCAAGTGGTTACTAGAGCCCAGGCATGGTTCTGGCTCCCACTCATTGAATCTTGGTAATAACGTCAAAATGGAGATACTGTTACTAACATCACCACTGTCATCATCATCATTATCATTGTCATCATCACCATCAAGGTTCAGGAAGGTGATGGACTGGGAAACCGGGAGCCAGGATTCCAGTGCAGGCAAGTCTCGTTTGCTCTGAACTAACCACGCAAAATAGCCTTTCTGAAAAGGGAGAAGCGCAAGCAAACCCCAGAGGGGGCCAAGAAAGCATGTTCCATTCGAGGAGCTGAAATTCGAAATTCCACATGGCTCAGCAAAGAGCACAAACTATCAGGAGGAGGAGAGAGGGGACCCGAGATGCAGGCAGGGGACAGACCACGAAGGGCCATTAAGGAAACTGGACTGAACCTGAAGGCACCGGGGAGCCGTTCTAGCGTTTGGACTGGGAACTGATAAGGCCAGACTCACATTTCAGAAAATCACTCGGTGGGGGGGGGGGGGGGGGGGGGGGGGGTGATTGAAGGGGATCAAGACCTGAGGCAGGAAGAGCCATTAGGACGCGTCGCCCTGGTCCAGGAGCAAGTGGAGAGCCGCCCGTCAGGATGAGGGAGATGAGCGCCGGCGCGGGGGGAGCAACGCTGGAGACGAGGGGCACGTGGCCCCGGGGAGGACGCGGACGCGGGGTGGACGTGGGGAGGCCAAGGGAAGGCCAAGGGGAGGCCGGGGTCGGGCGGTGTGGGGGGGGCGTGGAGATGGGGAGCCCGCGGGAGGCCGTGGGGAGGCCGCGGGGAGGCCGCAGGGAGGACGTGGACGCAGGGAGGATGTGGGGAGGATGTGGACACAGGGAGGACGTGGATGCGGGGAGGATGCAGGGAGGACATAGATGTGGGGAGGATGTGGACACAGGGAGGACGTGGACGCGGGGAGATGCAGGGAGGATGCGGGGAGGATGTGGACACAGGGAGGACGTGGATGCGGGGAGGACGCGGGGAGGACAGATGTGGGGAGGATGCGGGGTGGGGCGGTGTGGGGGGAGGGCGTGGAGATGGGGAGGCCACAGGGAGGACAGGGGGAGCCCGCGGGAGGCCGTGGGGAGGCCGCGGACGCAGGGAGGATGTGGGGAGGATGTGGACACAGGGAGGACGTGGATGCGGGGAGGACAGATGTGGGGAGGATGCGGGGAGGCCCGCGGGGAGGACATGGAGGCAGGGAGTTTGCAGGGAGGATGCGAGGGGGGGGGGGCCGTGGGAGGATGTGGACGCCGGGAGGCCGCGAGGAGGCCGGGGAGGCGGTGGACGCAGGGAGGCCGCGGGGTTGGGGGGGCTGCGGCGCCCCCGCCGGCCCTGGCCACCGGGCCAGCCACAGCGCCGTGGAGAGGGGCCCGCCCCCAGCGAGTGGGGCCCGTGGCGTCCTTCCCCGGGAGCCCAGCAGGCCCCGGGCTGCACGTGGTCCGGTCCCCAGGTGCGGGCCGCGGCCGCCCCGAGTCCAGGTGCTGCGCGGCCCGAGCAGGGCAGCCGCGGAGAAGTCGGGAGGAGCCTCGCTGAGACTGGCAGCATCACGACCGGCCAGGGGTTCCTTCTGTCCCAGTAAAAAAATAAATAAAACTGTCCTCCTGCTCCGAATTCACAGGGTTCCACAGACTTCAAACAGCTCCGCGTTGCAGGAACTACGCGGGGAGGCGGCTCTGGAGAACGCTGGGCTGCGGGAAATGCTTCCGTTTCCTCCGCGTGCGATCCCCATCCCCGATCCCCGATCCCCGCAGCCTTTGTCGCCGCTGATACTCATTCAGGAAACTTAAAACACCAGCGGTCACCCCAGCCTTCCTCCCTCCCGGCTCCGGCTCCGTGTCACGGCGGCAGCAGGAGGGAAAGGAGCTGTTGTTCTTTCGGATGGGTTGATCCCAGTGTTATCTAGATGAGCCTAAAGGAAAAAATACCAGTGACGTTTTATATAGATTTTAGACTTTCCCATTCTACTGTCAATGTTATTTTATCTGTTTCAGTCCCAGAGGGTGACTGATTAGGTTTAGTTATATAAATCGAATCTTTGATGCCTTCACATCTTTTTTGAAAGAGAGGTGCTGTCGTAGCTGGATAGGGAACAATCTGGTTGACAATCCTGCCATTAAGTTACTGAACATTAAGACACTTTGTTGAGGTGTATTCTATACTAAAAATAGAAGGATCACACTGCCTCAATTATACACACCCAGTCGTCTCAACTGCCGTTGAATAACCCTGATGGCTGTTTCCTGGAGAAGGAAGAGAGAGGATAAATAGCTCCTCTTTTAGTTACCAGAAAAATTTTTCATCATTCGAAAAAAAGAGTCCATGCTTGTGTTTTGCAAATTACAGAGCATAGACATCATCCTGCTCAGGTAAAGTTCCCTAAGACAGTTCAGTGTAAACATTAATTTGTCAAAATACGCTGAAAAGTTGGAAACAGGTTGGGAGAGAAGCATTTGCCGTGGCTGATGATGATGATGTGCTGGGCGTTCCGAGCAGTCCTGCGGGAGTCGGGAGCCAGGGCCATGGGAGGCTGCGAGACGTGGCCTCCTTGTTTCTCTCCTTCTTCTGTTTTTCTTTTTTTTCTTTTTTAAGATATTATTTATTTATTCATGAGAGACACAGAGAGAGAGAGAGGCAGAGACACAGGCTGAGGGAGAAGCAGGCCCCATGCAGGGAGCCCGATGCAGGACTCGATCCTGGGTCTCCAGAGTCAGGCCCTGGGCCAAAAGCAGAGGTGCATAACTGTAGAACCATCAAGGCGTCCCTTGTTTCTCCTTTTTCTTCTTTTATGTCCTAGTTCATTTATCCCCATCAAGGTCTTTCAGGTGCCTTCACTGCCAGCCTTTTTAATATAATAAGTAATTTATTGGGATGAACAGGAAATTCGATTCCAAACAGCCAAGTGAGGTGGACCACACAGCCCAGCGCCTGAGATGGACCAGGCCCTGCGCAACCCCGAGGAACGACAGGGACGTCTAGGAGACAGATTGCTCGCAAGAAAGGAGAAATCCCGTGCGAAGATGGGATACTATTTGGTCATGTTGTGAGGAATGACCAGGTCTGCTCTAGATTTAAATCTCCTCTGGCCGAGTGCTTAAATTTGTGGGGCTTTCTATGATAAAAGCACGACACGGCTTTCCTTGAGTCCTCTACGTCTTGATCTTCCTGCGTTCTGACTTTGCTCTTTCAAACTCAGGCCTTCTTTTCGCCCTAATCTTCCTGTGACAGCAGCTTGTAAATTTCAGGCTCTTTCCATTCCCATTTGCCACCCACCCTGCCGTCAACACCTCACTCGCTGATCCTTGGGTTTCCAGATCTGACCCGGCATAACCTTGAGGCAGGCTTCCCTGATTGACAGCAGTTGCATTTATAGTATTGTTTTCTCGGAGACAGGAAAAGACCAGAAGATTTGCAGTGGCAACTGCCAAGGAATTTTATGTAAAGAATTGTGGGTTATAGGAGCTTTTCTGACTTGAACAGAAACCAAAATTCAGGTCATTCCTAATACATATAAGCCACACAGCATTCTGTGACCTTTCTGAGGTTTATTTTTTATTTTTTTATTTTTTTGGTTTGGTTTTGTTGTTTTCCCCTTCTCTTCCCATCTGGTATGGTGGGCCATAAGAAAGAGGTTGTGGAGGTAGAAGCAGTCTGAATTCCCTTCCCTGACTTCTCCCCTCCCCTCCAAACTTGACGTTTCCTCTTCTGACCTTTTCCCTCTCATCTTGCCAAAATCCTCCTTTTGTCCTAGTTTTCTTTTACCATCTTTCACCTCTGTCCATGACTGAAAGGCAGAGGGACAAGGTGAGAACTAGATGGTGTGATTAGACTGCGAGGGGACTCTATTCAAGGTCCTGCACGCATACGCATGTACCATAACTTGCAAGGCTTAAATCACAATTTCATGCAAGGGGGGAAAAGAAGTTACCTCTTTCTGGCGTTTCAACCTGGAACAAAAGTCCCTGAAATACAACCTTTTCTAACTCAATTTGTTATCATTCACATTACCGGCCATATCAGTAATGTTGAAACATGACTAAATATTACAACTGATCCCAAGAGTTTTCAAATACCCTGTTGACAGAACACTGCTGGCCCTTCTGGCCTTCTGGTAATGCAAAGAACAGAGCCTACATCTGGGTATACGCAAATATTTTAGGTCATTCTCTTTGAAAATAAACATTTGACCAACAGCTCTAATTCGGATTGCATAGGCTTAAACCCTAATGCTGACATACATTTTTAGATTGCTGTTTGACTGGATTCACAGACTCCTGGGGTTTCTTCTTCTTCTGTTTTTTTGTTTGTTTGTTTGTTTTTGTTTTTTGTTTTTGATGCAAGGGATCTTTTAGAGTCTACAAAAGATGTCTTTCTCTGGGTAAAATCAGGAATACCAACTGCCTTCCATCCTTAGCCTGGAAGAATGGCTCCTGCTCAGTGATTAATGGAACTCTGAATTAGAACTAGGTCCTCCAAGGGCTGCTATTTTGTATTAACAAGGCAAAATGTGAAAGCGGAAGGTAACACTGTGCTTTCTCAGCACCAAAATGTATGTCCCCTTTGTCCCTATTATAATCAAGAAAAAAGAAAATTATTTTAGTTTTGAATAGGTTTTAAGATTTTTCCCTCAAACTTCTAAACGGTGTCCTTTAGGTAATTGTTGGTTCACTTACCAAGTTAAAAAGAGAAAGAAAGCAGAGACAGATCAGGCAAGAGGACAAATATCATGGGAGGCACATGCAAAATTGAGAACTTTCTTAAGGCATTTTTCCCAATACTTTTCCCAGGTTAAAGCATTTGTGCTACTCCTGGACAACAGTTCCTTTAAAACAAAGAGAGTTTGGATTCAGAAGCCAGATATATTTGTTTACTCTGAACCTTTTATACTTGCTTTTCTCAATTTTACCTCTCGTCACAAAACCACCACAGCACGACATTCTATTATTCTGTTTCTGGAATAGTGAGCAACTATTCCATTTCTGATGAAATCATCCGTATTTTAACAGAAGTCTTTTTGGAGGGGTGTAAAATCAGCTCACTTGATTTCTCAATTTTCTCCCATTTTCTTTCTTCCTTCTCGGCATCAGACTAGGGTCCTCCATTTTGTCCCTCTCGTTGGCAAAACACAAGTGTGGCTTGGAATGAGGGGACCCTGTGGTTGCCAGGGTGACCCCAAGGACCAGCTATTGTACATACAATTCTGCAAATGGAAGGTCCTCGGTTGGACCCAGTGGCAGGAGAGAAGATTTGCAAACTTGCCCAGGGCAAGGCTGGTGTAAAGTTTCAGATAAATGTTCAGAATTAACCACCTCCTGTTCCTCCTAAGGTACAAAAATAACTCCACGAAAGAATTTTCATGTTTTTGTTTTTTTTTTTTTTTTTATAATCTTGCTCAGCAATCTTTCTCTTTTTCTTAAAAAAGAAAAAAGAAACATACTCCTAGTTATAAAGGAAAGAACATTCTTTGCTTTCAGGGGCATTCATAACAGATTTGATTAATATATGCAGGAAACTGGGACGCCTGGGTGGTTCAGCAGTTGAGCGTCTGCCTTTGGCTCAGGGCGCAATCCCAGGTCCTGGGATCGAGTCCCACATCCGGCTCCTCCGTAGAGAGCTGGCTTTTCCCTCTGCCTATGCCTCTGTCTCTATCTCTGTGTCTCTCATGAATAAATAAATAAAATCTTTATTATATATATAGATAAATAAAATCTTTATTTTATATTTATGTATAATTTTTAATAAAAATTATATATAAATTTATAAATTTTTATTAAAAATTAAATATAAATTTTATAATAAAATATTTTATTTATCTATATATATAAACTATATATATATATTCCTGTATATATGTATACAGGAAACTATGTAGATGCTTAACTGCAAGAGGGTTTTAAAAGTTCCCATTTTGATTCTTGAAGGATCAGAATCAGCAAAAAGTTAGCCTGAAGCTCAAGAGTTGCCACCACACATCAGTAAGTCTAAGACTGACTTGCAGTATCTTCTCTGAATATTTTGACTCTTGGTACAAACTTAAATCTCCACAGATACAGTATTTTTAAGCCTCTGTTAGGATAATCACTGGCTGGAAATGCAGGAGTGAAAAGAGGGGAGATGACTCCCATGCAGCAGAGGATCTGGTTCTCCTATTCCCTTTGAAAAGGAGCTGTATTTTGCTTTTTGCTTTTTTCTGGAATTTTGTGCAGGTTTGTTCTGATTCTATACTTCCCTAAAAAGAAGTTCAAAACAAAACAAAACTATTTGCCAATTAGGATATATTGGGGTTTTTCTTTTCACTTTTTATTTTTAACAGGTAGTATTTCAACTTAAATTGAATGGTTCTTTCGATATCATTTGGATTAATTTTGGCGACACTTGGGTAAGTAATGCTTCTGCTCAAGAAAAACTTGGAATAGCCTACTCACACCATTGCATGTTTTTAAACTCAACAAAAGTTTACTTAACATGTCAAGATTTAAAAAAAAACAAAAAACAAAAAAACCAACCAGTATGTTCAAATGCTATCTGGAGCAGTAAGCATTTTATAATTAAATATAAATTGATTATCAAACATCTTTTTTCAGGGTGTTGAGAGTCATTCTTTCCTTTTAACAACTGTGCTTAAGCTCAAATAAAAGAAATATTTCAATTTACCAAGTAATGTCAAGTGTAATAATTTGCTTAATATATACATTTATTTCAAGGTCAATTTGATAAACTTCACAACCATAAAAATTTATGAAGACAGCTGAGGATGTGGAGAAAGATTACTCTCTGGAACTCCTCAATCATAGTATCTGAATCCAAAAGTAGTTTCTTCCAAGACCTATAGCAACATCAAGAAGTCCAATGTTCTTGGTGTTACATCAAGGATTTTCTTATTGACATCCTGTCACATTGTGTTTGGAAAAAACTAAAACAGAAAAAAAAAAACACACATTAAAAAGTAGAATGAAAATCATTTGACAGATGTTTCTAGTTTCAGTTTGGACAGTTGGCACTAGAGATAAATATTCATAATCTAGCTCATCTTGTTTGACAAATCCTAAGATATGTTGCTTTAAAAACCAAATTCTAGTATTTAGGAATTTTCAGAAGTATGACTAGATCTTTTAGTTCACATCAGACTAGGAACATATCTGTTCATTCTGTCCACTTCCTAGACAAAATATTAATAGATATCAGATTTACTATCAGATTTATCCCCATTTACTATCAGCCCTCTCTTTGTCTTCTCTGCAATATTACTTCCCCACGGACTGCACCATCTAGCTACACTGAAGTATGTTGCTTAATAAAAACTACTACCATTTCCCCTCCAGGTGACCGTTCAATGTGGAAACATGTTTAATGTGGAATGTTTAGGTTAGTGTGGAAACATCTCCCTAAAATGTCCAGATCCTGAAACCATCCACACCAGGGGGATGAATTACTTACAATAGAAATGCTTGTCAAATGTTCTCTTTCAGATTACTCCAAGATTTCAATGTTACACTTATCTTTTAACAAGTATCTACATTTTGATAAAGTGAAATTATCTTCAAGAGATGCTAGGTACATTTGGTTATGTTTCTCATCCAAGGTGATCACATTTTGATGTTGCTTCTGAATGTGTCTGATGTCTTTAAATCCCTATCTATAGAAACAGCAACCCCCTCAAGAGCCTCTTTCCAATGCCACCTAACACCTTCCATATTCATTAGGGCTACACAGTATAAAGAAAGAATGTACACAGTACCATACTGCCAGGGCTTAACTATTTTCAGTATCAACGACAATTATATCTCAAAGGGTTTTCTAGGAGGAAGTACTAATAAATGAAAAAGTAGGCCCTTGGAAAACATAAAAATGGTATGGACATATTTTTTGGTATGTATATATTTATCAACATAAAATATTTTTGTATATATCTCAATCATCTGGCCTTGAGAATTCATTTTCAAGAATAATTATTAGTAGCTCTGTAAGAATAATGGCCATTCCGTTAATAATCCATTATTCAGACCTATTGATTTGGCGTTCTTAAAAATTATTTCCCTATTCACCCATGAGAAATGGCTATTCTTGTAATGTCTCCTGTACTTCCTAGGTGACTAAATTCTGATTCTTGATTTTTCTTGTTAGAGACACAATTTTTTAAAGCAGTTATTCCATTCATTGTATCTCTTTCATTTATAAGTAGATCAATTTTTCTCTAGATTATCTTTTTTTTAAATTGATACACTGAGTTGTATGGATCTATCTTTTCTCTCTATCCTTTTTTCGGAAGTCATTCTAATTTCTCTTTGCTTTTATCTGTCATCATATAAATGTAAATGATTGTCAAATAAATAAATAGTGTATATATATATATTATATATATACACACACACACACACACACACACACACATATATATGTAAAATTTTATCCTTTACTATTCTAGTATACTTTTCCCTTGGACATAGTTATATAAGCTTTCTTTTATGAGAACATACTGAATGCTTTGTTTTTCATAGTATGAGAAAGGAAGTCCATAGATGGGCTTCAAGAGGTCCAGAAGCCCTTTGAAACTTTACACAAAACCTACATACGCTCATTTGTTGAATAAAAAAAAAAATCATTTCAAAAATCCTCAGAGGGTTTAGGGAGATGAAAGGACAATAAACTTCTAGTGCAGACAGTACACAAGTACACTGTGTACACCAGCCTGGGCTGTTCTGCTCTCACCAAGTGGGGGCTACATTTCCCTCAACCGAAAACTGAGGGAAGACTGACCCAGAAAGACACCTTCTCTCACACAAATGTTGAAATGTAACTAATTACTAGTTCCAAGGTATATCTAATTCACCCAACTCCTCAGGAATGTGGGCTTTTCATGAACAATAACCAGTCCCACTTTTGCAGCCAGGGCAAAGGGAGAGAGTTTTTGGAATTCTAAATTAGAACTCAAGTGAGTTTTCTTATTCTAAAAATTACATGGAAAAAGTTATATGGAGTCATTTTTATGCTGCGAGTGGCTTAAGAATCTACCCTTACTTATCTCCAAGGAAAACACACTATCAGTTCCAACCTGCTTTCCACTTGGGTCCTGCCTATGTAGGCCATTCTAAGAAAAGACAAGGAAACATTTTATTTTGTTGCTTTTAGCTTTTCCTCTCAAAGATCATCATTTGCCCTGTCTAGCCTCACTCCACAATGATAAACATTCTCTCACTCATATTTGTTTCTATGTCTTGCATTGTGTCTGGTCTGTACTGGAGTTCTAGAAATGCTAATGCAAAAATAAATGTAACTAATTTTAAACCCAGTTTTTTATTTAGCCGTTCTTTATTTCTGGTTATTATTTTTAAATATGAAACATGAATTGTTGATAAAGTAAGACAGTCTTGGGGCACCCTATTTGGTTTCTTGTTCTGTTAACGTGTTTTAGTATTTCTTAATGCAGTTTTTACTAAATCCTTATATAAAGAGCAGAAAATGTGAATATGACCATAAATTCTTTAGCTTAGGTCTACTTGATATACTAGGATGTTAAAAATGGACCATGTCTATTGTAGTTTCTGGTATGGATCAGAGAACACTTATCATAGATATTCCAGTTTCCAGAGTGAAATGTTGAATTACTTATGTATATAAGCAGTATGCATTTTGACACGCAAAAAAGGAGGTCATTGGCTAAAGCCAATTTTATGACCCTTAGCCCATGCACTAAAGGTAGAAAATGTTTGAGATTTAAGAGGCCATTAAAGAAAATGTCTTTGGAGAAAGGTATTAGATGCTAAGGCAACTTCCTTCCCACTACCTTAGTAGGAGAAGGAAAGAAACTGCTCTCTTCTCACTTCAAGTCAGGTGGGAGGAGATTGCCATTCTCCCCTGGAGTCTAGGGACCCAATAAACCAATCATTGAATCATGCAAAGAAAAAAGCCTACAAGGGAGAAATTGGCTGAAGTGGCTGATGGCAACCAAGAAAGCAAGCTTTATTGAAAAGAAATTGGGATAACAAACACGGGGGGAGAGGCAAGAATATGTCAACATTTTGCACAAATCCGGTATTGGCCATGATGAGAGAACCATTTTTTTTGTTCAAGAGGACTGTTTGAAAAGGTGACATGATTCTCCCAGGGATGAAGATGATGGACTACTGCATGCCGTGGCCCTAAGGGAAAAATTTAAAATAGCTAGCTAGAAGATAGAAGACTCACTGCCTATGTCACAGGAAAGTTTACTCAGGTATTATCAATGGGATGAATGTCCAGGAGACCCATAAAAGTGCCCCTTCAGGGAAAAAAAAATCAGCTTCAAACAACCACTAAGACCAGAAAAACCCAATATCAGACTAAGGGATTTCCTGAATAGTCCCTCTCTTCCATCCTCTTCATAACCCTGGAAAAACAAAGCAGCCAAATGGGGTGCATATGGAGAAAAGAAATAAAACATAAGACAACAGAGTTGTTCTCCATACCTGCCTGCCACTGCAAAACCTCAACCAAAACAGGTCCAGGCTGGGAGAGGGGAGAAGCCTTAATTTGATAGGAAGTATAAAGTTTTGCTCTTACATGGAACTTGGAAAGAGAATTGGTTTTTTGGGTATTTTTTATTAATATTTTATTTATTCATTGATAAGAGACAGAGAGAGAGAGAGAGAGAGAGAGAGGCAGAGACACAGGCAGAGGCAGAAGCAGGATCCATGCAAAGAGCCTGACATGGGACTCAATCCCAAGGCATGATCCTGGAGTCCCAGGAACTACCTGGGACTCCAGGTAGCTGAGTCCACTGAGCTACCCAGAGATCCCCAAGAGAATTGGTTTTATGACTAAAAAGGGGCTAAAGGTTTTTGATATTCTGGGAGGAAATGGGAAAGTCATGGACTTGATCCAAATTTCATCCAGAGGGCAGAGAAGATCTACTCAGAACATGTTTGAATGAGCAATGGGACAAGGGAACACTTTTCAGTTTTACTACACCTCCTATGAACTCCTGTTATTTCCACAAAAATCACCTTCATAATCCAAAAGTATTCTCTGAATGCCAAAGTGGAAATGTCCATAATTTGTTAATGTCCGGATGCTTAAGATGTTTCCTCTGCAAAATGGCACTTCATTCACATGACCCAAGGTTGCACTTCTAAATTCCCATCTTGTAGTTATGGAGCCAAGTCATATTCATCCACAAAACTCTTTTTCTTGGAGGTACCTGGGTGGCTCAGTGGTTAAGTGTTTGCTTTTGGCTGGGCTTGTGGTCCTGGAGTCCTGGGATCAAGTCCCGTATCAGGCTTCTCATGGGGAGGCTACTTCTCCCTCTGCCTGTATCTCTGCCTCTCCCCCCCCCCCCCAGGGGTGTGTGTGTGTGTCTCATGAGTAAATAAATAAAAATATTTTTTAAATCTTCTTCTTGACTTCAGGAAGTTTTTTTTCAATAATATAAATGAATACCTCCTAAAAATTTGCACTAAAACATTTTAACATTGACTATTTTTGAACAGGTCTCGTTTACATTTTCTTTTATTATTTGATAGACTGCATCAATTTACCAGTCCACCCAGAAACAAAACTATATTCTAAGTTACCTTCCATAAGCAGATCTACTAACTGAGTAGGATAAAATAGATTCTCAACATGTTATAGATGAACAAAATTGGGAAGCCTTTTTACATTATAATTGATTGATTGGCCTAGATATCACCAACACATGCTGAAAATATAAAGACCTCCCCTGAGGAGGTCGTTCAAAAATGGCATGTAAGAAGGCTACTTTGCTCCTACCATGACTAAACTTAGTCTCACCATCCACCTGGTTGGTCATATCCTCCTAAAGTGGAAAGCAGACAGCCAGATGTAAAATATGAGAGATTTTCCAAAATCATCCTAAAATGAATACTGGGCTGAATACAAAGGGTCCTTGCATTTACAACAGTATTTCCAAATAACATTGGCATCAAATAGGTCTACAATGATAGAAACCAGGTAGACAAAAAATGAGAATCTCTTGATTTGGTCAGTTGGCAGATTGCCTTTCAAAATTGTACTACACTGATCATTTGCTATTCCTCATTTTCCATTTCTTTAAGACTGAAAAGATTTAAATTTCTACAGATAAAATGGAGCATATATGTCTAGTTAAGAAACCAATCATCAGAATGAGGGGAAAACAGACTAGGTGAGAATATGCCTATACAATTGTCACTAAGCCCATGGGGAAAGACATGGCGACTGCCCCAATACCTGTTTGCATTCTCCTTTGGCTATATCTTCTCAGTCTACTGCCACAGGTCAGCCTCCCAGCCAACTTTGCTCAGAGACCTTACCCCATTGCAACCTTCTGCCACCTATGCTCCTTCTAGATCTATGCCAACAGAGTTGCCAACACAGTGCCACTCAGAAACTTTGGCCTTACCATGACATCTCTTTTGCTCCCAATGAAACATCTAAAGGCTTCTTAACTTTGACACAATTTGGGTTCTTCCTTTAGGCTCAGTCACAAGCTTTTCTACTATAACAATCTCCCCTCCATTTCTACACTTACTGATAACCCTAGTCAGACATACCCATGTATAGCCTTAAATTTGCCACTTACACAAACATACATCCACACACACACAAGTTCTTTTCACAGGTGTACTACTAACCGAACCAATTTAAGCACCATCCCAGTCCTCCCTTCTCCCTCCAGCCACCATCCTGCAACCCTGGCCTCGGTTACTTCTCTTGCTTTCTGCTGGGAGCTACCTTAGGACAGATTTAGGTCTTCCCATAGTAGAAAAAAAGCCAGCTGAAATTTCACACACATCACCAACTGACGAGGAAGAACCTTGGCTTTCCCAGAAGTTCACAACAGTTAATTCCTTTGATATAAACCAATAAGATAACAGGAAGTGGGAAAGAGCTGTCCCAAGAACAACTGTATCTCTGCAGTCAACTCTTCCATACAGCCTTTCTGGAGACATTCTGCATGACCTAACAACCATCTCTCTTTCCTTTATTGCAGTTCCACAACGCACCACATTGGACTTGCTTTTTGCCTTCCCTGCCTCTGGTTTAGGTGTCCCTCACTCTCGCTTCCCTGAGATTGTACCTTCTGATAAACCATTAGCATTTATCTTTTGTTTTCTGAGGAATCTATGTAAGAGAATATAAAATAAACTAGTTACCTTGGTCAAGTTTTTTTTTTTTGTTGATGTTGTTGTTGTTGTTTTGTTTTGTTTTTATCATCTGACAGGTTTGATTTTTTTCCTAATGTTTAAAGTCTCAGTTTTATCCACTAATTTGAGGGCAATTTTAGTTTTTTATGTGGTTCACTTTGTTTATAAATGTGTACCTTGAAGATCTCAAGATACCATATTTTATCAACATAGCCTATATGTTTTAATCATTAATAATTCTCTTTCTAAGCTGACTTAGGCTTAATATTCTTAAATTCAACTAATTGAGGCAGTTGGTTGGAGCGTCAAGAGGAGGTTCTTTGGAAATAATCAGAATCAGACCAAGATTGAATTTGCTAGAGCGGATGTCACTTCATACTTTGATTTGTGTGCATGAAGATTGAACTGGACATTTCTCCTTTTTATGTCATACTGAGTTGTTCTTTAAATTACAGAATTAAATGCTCAAAGATGAAATCTTCAGAGTTACAATGTCGCTGAATCAAATGCTGTAAAGATGAAGTAGCTTTGCTGTTATGTCTGTCAAAGCCTTCTAGCTATACTTCACATTTGGTGCCTTTATATTTGTTCTTCTATTTCTATTTTGTTAAATAAAATGTTGGAACATATACCAAGAAACACAGATTGTCCATAGCAGCATGAGACTTAGGCTGTGGTTGGAAATAATTTAAATTAAACATTACATGAACACTGAAGAAGTTTCCAACTTCCCAATTTAACTTGTGTATAAATTATACCCCCCCTCAAAAAATATAATACAAGAATATTTTATTAAGGCATCTAGGTATCTAAATATATATAGAGATAGATAGATAGCCTATATTTGTGTATAAATGATATTTTAAAGGGGATAAAAATTAAATGTATCCTCATTTTTTAACAAAAAAGATTACTAAATCCCACCAGAATACAGTACTAAACATAGAAAAATCCCTAGAACATAAATCTTGCTTGAAGAAATTACCTTACTTAAAATATAAATTATGCTTTTAAAGAGAACTCTTACCCAAAACATACATCCTATGATCAGATAAAGGGCATTCAATGATAAGGATGTAAATAATCATGCAAATGCTTTTCCAGTTGGGCAACTAGAAGTATTCATTTTATTCCACAGTCCTCCAAAATGCTGTGTTGCTTATCAAGTTTTAAAATAACTGCTTCCGTGTCCACATTTTGGCAGCCACAAACTATGGCGTGACTAGAACTTTGCTCATGTTACTTTGGATTCACAGGCTGTGTCTAAATGCAGCCTCTGAATTGGACTGCCTCATGCAGAATCTAGCCAAATTGGTTGCAGAGATCTTCATCAAATGTTAAGTTATCAAAAAGATCCAATTATTAAAGACATTTTCAATCTATAGGCCCACACATAGTCTAGGCTAAGGTCCAACATATCCCACAGAATGACAGAAAACATTTGGAGGCTGATACAACTCTTAGAGTTGGTAACAGATGACCCTGATCAGAGAGTGGCAGGAAGTAAAAACTCATTTTTACTCATTTTCTAAAACTCAGCTGTGACCTAATCACATATTGAATTACCAGAGAAGTTTCCTAAAGAAAATTACCTCCAGTCCAATTATGATCCTCCTACATGGGCAAGACACAAGGAGAGAAAACAGTAGACACATCGATAGGAAAATGTAATGTATAATTTTATGCCCATGAATGTGATGACTTAGACTACATGAACAAATTCCCAGAAAACAGTTACTTAACTAAGTACACTCAAAAAAGTATTAACAAGCCAAGTAGTCCCATGACCATACAGGACATTGAAGAAGAGTTTAAATTTTTCCCACAAAGAAAACAATGGGCCCATACAACCTTACAGAAAATTTCTACACAATTTTCAGGGAATAATTCCAATCTAACACAAACAATTCCAGACAATAGAAAAAAACAGGGAAGAAGGGACAATTTTATGTGATTTTATAAAACCCTGATACCATAAAGCAAACAAAGACAGTAAGAGAAAAGAAAATTACAGGCCAATCTCATACACACACATAGATTAAAAAATTTCAAATAAAATACTAGTAAACTTAATCGCTTCATACAAAATATAATAATCATCAATTCAGTTTCTATCGAGAATATGAAACTGACACTTGTCATTTCAGCTTCAAGAGGTAAGGAGCTTGGAAGCTATCACTCCCACCAGTACAAGAAGAGAAAGCGGGACCAACTAAAAATCAAAAACTTTTCTTGGATCTATCAGATAATAGAGGTTGCAAGACAGAGTGCCACCCCAAAACCTAGAGAGAGGCACATCCAGCAAGATATGGCAGCCCAGACTTGCTTCATACAGCAGAAGCAGCCAGAGCCACAGACTGATAGGAAAAATTAAATGGTAATTTTGATAATTTCTGGAGGAGCAGTGTAGACCAACATGAGAGTAACTCCGAGGTGTGTTTCTCCTGGGAACAGAGTCTTTGAATGGTCCTCCTGGATTTTAATGGGTTTTCTCTCCAGGAACTCCAAGTCTTACTTAAGGATCTGAGAATTAGAGAAAGATTCCCCTGTGGCTCTGGTAAGGGCAGGGGAAGAGTAGTCCCTATGGAACACATTCAGAGACCTCTCCATTAAACAGGGCTACTCTCCAAGGCAAAAGACATTGCCTTAGCACAATTTTGAAACCTTATCTCTGATAAGGGAAAGGCAGTCCTCCTCATTCCAGGCCCCCTCCAGCCTTCCTGTCTCACTAAAGGGGAAAAAATTAAAATTATAGTAGACAGGGGACAGGGCTTCAAGGAAATAGACTCAAAATGCTACAGCCAGGGAAGAGTAGGGAGCAGGAAAAATAAAAAGCAAACCACTGGGGGAGGGAAATATTTATGAAGACCACAGCTCCTGAACACAAGCCCACTAAAAAACCAAGAGTTCATCAGAAGATTACATAAAGCTTACTGGGGTACCTGGCTGGTTCAGTCAGCATAGCTTATGATTCTTAATCTCAGGGTCATGAGTTTGAGTCCCACATTGGGTGGAGAGATTACTTTAAAAAAATATTATAGTATGTTCCCCCTCCCACACCACCATATCAACAGGGCTTCTGTACAATAATCGTGGATTTTAACCATAATAGCTACGAGACACAGGCTTTTTCTGAGGAGCAGTACATAGGGAAACCCCAAAGCAAAGAGAGCAGACAAAAACAAGGCTGCTGGAGGATTTTGAAGCCTCCAGAACTGTAACTATAACAAACATTAAACACAACCCAACTTTTAGCAAGAGTAGCATAAATCCACACACTAGAGGCCTATTAAATTAGTTCCTGTTCTCTGATACACTATGCTCTGCTTACAATAACAAAACAAAACAAAAAAATTACAAGGATGCTAAAAGGCAGGGGAACAAAAGCAACAATCTGAAGAGATAAAGCAGTCATCAGAACCAGACTCGGATAGGCAGAGCTAATGCAATTATCAAACAGAATTTAAAGTGACACGATTAATACGTCAAAGGGTCTAGTGGAAAGAGTAAACAATAACGGAGTTCAGATGAGTAATGTTAAGTGCAGAAGGGGAAACCATATGGAAGAATAAAAAGGAAATGATATAAATTATAAACACAGTAAAAGAAATGATGGATGGTCTTGATAAGCTGATCAGTAGACTTGACACAGTTGAGAAAGGAAGCAGCCAACTTGAGGAAAATAGGTCAATAGAAAGTTCTCAAACTGAATTGCAAAGAGAAAACAGAATGAAGCGGAACATCCAAGCACAGTGGGACAACTTCAAAAGGTTTATCAAACTCAAAACTATAATATCAAAAATAAGAGAAGGAAAAAGAATATTTGAACTGATAATGGCCAAGCACTTTCCATCGTAATGGCAGACAGACATCAAACCACAGATCTAAGAATCTTAAAAACAATTAGCAAGATTTTTTTTAATAATAAAAACAGCAACAAGAGCAAACCACCCAGGTATGCTGTATTCAAATTACATGAAATCAAGGACAAAGAGAAAATCTTGACAGGAGCCAGAGGATGAAGAATAAGATAAAGCTTCCCATTATACAACTTTTACTTAATGCTGTATCAAAGGTCATGGAAAAAAATAAAAAGATTTGAAAGGAAGAAAGAAAACTATCACGACTCTCGGATAATACAATAATGTATATAGAAAACCCAGACTTAATTATAAATTAAGATTTTTAATATCCTTATGAAGAAAATTAGAAAACTCAATTAGAAAACACAAAAGAAGATCTAAAAAAATGGACAGATTTGCCATGTTCGTGGACATAATGACTGAATACCATATGGATGCCAATTCTCCTCCGATTCATGTATAGACTAAAGGCAACTCTAATTAAATTCCCAAATTTTTTATGATGGACCTCAACAAGCCAATTCTAAACCTTGCATGGAAGATCAAAGGTTAAAAAGAACTAAGTCTATCTTCTGACAAAAATTGGATGGGTCAGGACACCTTCTGTGGTGGTTCAGTCCATTGAGCATCGGACTCGCAGTTTTAGTTCAGGTCATGATCTCAGGGTCAAGATATTGAGTCCCACCTCAGGCTCCACACTCAGCAGAGAATCTGCTTGAGATTCCCTCTCTCCCTCTTCCTCTGCCACCCCTCAATCGCATGTGTGCATTTTCTCTCTCTCTAATATAAATATTTTTTTAAAAAAACAAAATGAGTGAATTGCCCTATGAGTGATCAAAAAATATTATAAAGTCATGTTAATTAAGGCAATGTGAAACCAGAACATTAGAAAGAAAACTAAAGGGATGGAATATTGAATCTACAAGCAGATACACACTTACATGTAGACTGGAGCTGTGAAGCAGTAGCACTATAGATCAGGGAGGAAATGTCTCAGTAAGTGTTGTCCAGCCAATTGCTTATCCATGTGGGGAACAAAATGAAGTTGAACCTCTGTATCACACAATACACAAAAATGAATTCCAAGTGGTTTAAAGAATTGAAGGATAAAGACAAAAATGATAGAACTTTTAAAAGATAGCTGTCAAGAAGACAAAATAATTAATACATTGCATTCTAAGTATTGGAGTCCAGCGATGACATAAAGGGGGAGATCTTGGTTGGGGAGGATGGGAAGGGAGCATTTATTCCAAGCAGAGGAACTAGTGCCCTCCAAGACCCAGGGGTGTGTATTGGCAGGTACTTTCAGGGACTCGTAAGCAGTACCATAAGGATGAGTATCTCAATATACGGAGGCAGAAATAGTAATGGAAACTAAGCTGGAAAAATAGATGGAGAGCAAATCCTAAAGAGCCTTTGTTGACTCCATAAAGGAACCTGAGCAGAGTCCTCCAGGCAATGAGCCCCCAGAGGAATTTGAAATAGGAGTAATGGGATTTGATTTGCATTTCAGATGGATCTGTCGGACCTCCAGGTGGATGAGAGAAGCAGAAGGGGTTTAGGCTGAAACTAGGGAATAAGAAAACTAGTAAAGGGATGCAGGCATGGCTGTTGGCTGGCCTTAGGACAGCTGCTAAGTAGCTGAGGGGGGAGCAGAGGGAATCAAACAGTGGAATCCACTGGGCTCTGTAACTTGTGGAGGAGCTAGAGGATGGGAGGAGGACTCTCGGGCTTCCAGAATGTGTAAATGAGTAGACAGTGATGTAAATTAATAACATCAAGAAGATTGGGGATTTGGGGATAAGGAATAAGATAGTGAGTTCAGTTTTGAACAAAGGGAGTTTGGATACCATCATCATATCCAGGTGGAGATGTTCAGTCGGCATGGAAGACATCGGAGAGAGCAGAAGCCCCAAAACAGCAGTTTCCATAGTGAAGGTACAAAATCAAAATACCTTCTGATCATGTTAAACAAAGCCTGGTGTCAATGATTATGATGGTCAGAGGCACTACCTGGAAAATGTGCTGCCTGGGGGAAAAAGAAGTCTGGGGGAAAAACAAACTACTGCTATATTTCAATTTCAATTAAAAATAAAATTGTATTTACTCATCTGAAAATAATGAGGTCCAAATGAGCTTGAGGACCCAAATTTGCAAAGATGTTCTTTTAAAACTTCAATTACCGCACCTACCTTTTCTGATGCTCGTGAAGGTTTCTCTTCATACATAGGACGCATTGGAAACACATTCTCGGAGGAGGTAATCTAGAGTCTCCCACTATATACGTTCTTTCTCAAAAACGAGAATGTTCAATACAATAGCAACAGCAGCGCCAGACGTAATGGGAAAATGCAGTCGAATATGCCAGGGAAAATTAAAACAACCCTCTAATGGTGGCCCTGGCACCTGAGATCCCTCCATAAACTCCCGATTAACTAGAGCAACAAAGATCAAATGAACATTGGAAGCAGCTTTAGCTTCTCACACTTCAGGGCTTCATAGGGGGAATCATTGCCTCAGTGATCTGGAAAAGTGTACACATTCCTGGAGACGAACACTGTTATGCAATAAATATTACAAAGAGCATGAGAAAGCTGCCAAAGTTTCGAAGATGGGCTTTTAAATAAAACAATCATAGAACTGATCTAGGAGGATTTCTGGTTTCATTGCTTTCACTTTGTCTAGGTCTCTGAGAAGCAACACGTTTTTAAGTGGTACAGGCCATTGCCTCGGCACCTTTTGACATTAGCTATGGTCTTTCCTAAGTTCCCTAAGTTCTCTCGCTGCTCAAAATTCACACTTGTCATTTCTCTCTATTGTTTCCCCTGACATGTGTGCGGAGATGGAGAGACTCCAAATCCAAGCAGACGTAAAGATGGGTCTGTGTCACTAAACACAGTACATTGTACTCTATTTTTCTTTAGTTACAGAGTCTCTAAGAAAATGCTCAAAACAATTATGTTTCACTTTATACAATAAAAATAGCTTTCTGTATTAAGCTGTGGCACATGTTAGGGAGACGGTGTTGGTTTTCTACTAGCATTTTTCTTGAACACGCATCTCTGACTAAAACTCTGAACTTCACTTCCAAGATATTACAGATCAGCTCTTCCTGCTTCTCTCATTTGCCTCCCTAAACAATATTCGTTAATTTCTACTTACTAGAAGGTCTGGAACCTAGGAAACCAAGTAGTGCTATTCCGTTCCTTATGCTTCGTTAAAAGCCAAAGGTTTAAAAATGTAATAACAACCTTGGCTAATGGAAGCTGCCCTTTGATTCCAACATCTATTTCAGCATTTAAGATTACCAGGCATCGTATTTAAATAGTTACGACGAACACTCCTAAATTAGGAGTAGACTCTACCCTATAATGTGGACAATTCAAATTAGATATTCAAACCGGTAGCTTTACAGTTTTGCATACTTTACCATGTATAATTTTAAATGAAATAAATAGGCTTAAACGGCTGTGTTTGAAGGTGAAGCTAGCATGTGAAGAGCTCTTTGGTTTTCATATTATTGTAATAATTGACCGAGTTTAGTTTTATTTGGTGTATTAACCTTTGCTGCAATAATCCTAAACCACGCTGGTTTTTGTTCTCCGTGCTATTTTAGCGATTCTCAACCCGCCACACTTTTATAAATGGGTATACAGAAAGGTCACACCTTTCTACGAAAGGCTGGTGATTCCCTTTCAAATAGAGCAAGGCCAGACAGAAAGCATAAGTAAGAAGGTGGGGTGGGGGTGGGGGGTCAGAAAAACAGCTTCATTTGCCATAAAGGGAACAGAGCTCCAAATGCTACTGCTCCAGGTCTCCTCCTGTCACTACCTGTCCATTCTTGAGGTTTTGTTCTGAACTCTTCCCCAAACTGCCCATCGGAAAAGGACCTATCCCTGAAAACTGCGGCTGAGAACTGAGTCCCTGGATACTGATAATCACCTCTGTTAATTATTAGGGCAGGGGTTTGTCTTCCTTGGCAACTGCCACAAATTACCACAAATGTAGTGGCTTAAAACAACACAGATTTATTATCTCATAGTTCTGGGAGTCAGAAGTCCAAAATGAGACTCACTGGGCTAAAATTAAGGTGTCAACAGAGCTGTGTTCCTTCTGGAAGCCGAAGGGAGAATCTATTTCCTTGCCTCTTACAGCTCTATCTTCGTCTACTCAGGCTGCTCTCACAAAATACCACAGACAGGAGGGATTATAAACGACAGAAATTTATTTCTCACAGTTCTGGAGGCTGAAAGTCCAACGTCGGAGGACCAGCATGGGCAGGTGAGGGTCCTCCCTGAGTTGCAGACTCCCCGTCGAATCCTCTCTCGTGGCAGAAAGGCCGAGGCAACTCTGTGGGGTCTCTTTTGTAAGGGTGCTAATCCCTTTTATGAGGGATCCACCCTCATGACCTAATCCCCTCCCAGAGGGCCCACCTCCTCATACTACATCTCATGATTAGCCATTACAATTTAATATGTGAATTTTGAGAGGATGCATTCGGCCAATTGCAAGCTCCTGGAGGCCCCTCCACCTTCCTTGGTTCATGCCCCTCTTCCTCCACCTTCAACACCCAGAACAGAAAGTTCTTTTTGCGCAGCCACCTTACTTGGTCCTCTATTCCCAATTTCTCTTCCACTCTTAAGGATGAATGTGATTACATTGGGTTCACCTGGACGACACAGGGTTCTCCCTCCACCCTAAGGTCAGGTGGTTAGCAACTTTAATTTCATCTCCACTCCCAACTCCCCTTTGCCTTATAACCTAACATATTCACAGGTTCCTTGAACTAGGACCCCAACATTTGAGGGGAGCCACTCTCCTGCCTACAGTAAACTATTACACAGCATTATTTTGACAGTAAGAGCTGTGATGCTCCCTTGAAAGCAGTACACATCTCGCAGGACACCCAACTCTGGCTCCCCTCTTAGGTCAGCAATCCCACAGAGATATGCACCCTTGAAGAGGGCCACTCACCCCGCTACTGACTAGGCCTGATTCTCCCACTCACACCTTTGCCATGGACACCCCAGCACTGTGAGCTGGCCCAGAGTCACCCGACAAGGAGAGAGGGTTTGGGGGAGTAGGTATCATGAAAGCTCGAAGGCCAGGGCAAGGAATCTTCAGGAAGACACCCAAGCTGTGTCTCCTAAGAGCTTGCGTCTGCCAGTTGCAGATCTGGACATCCTCAATGCCTGTCTTCAGAAGCTGCCTGGAACCTGGGGGCTATCCCACCAAAAAAAGTCTGTATTGGTTAAAGTAAAAGTAAGCCACTACCGCAGCTCCTTTTTAACACTGGGATAGACCTTTTGCTCTCTCTGGCAGTGCAGTCCGCGCAATTGCAGCCGACAGGGCAGCTCTGACCATTCAGCAACCCGGACTCCTCCCATCCTCACTCTGTTGCACGACCCTCATCCTCACTGGCCTGGTCCAAGCGGGGGGAACCTTCAAATCCGTTTCCATCCCAGAGGAATAGGAAACAAGGGAAGTTGAGTGTGAATAAATTTTTCAGCCAGCGAGGCAGTGACTGCACAAATCCTTTCCCCTCACCGTCAAAACGTCATCACGTAGACACACACCTACCTGCAAGGGCGGCAGGAAAATGTCATCTCTAGCTAGGCGGGTTTAACATTTATTTACAGCCTGCTTCGTGCCAAATTCTTTCCGCACCTTATTTTTATTGCTTGTTTGTAACCAAATGAAGCACCTGAGGCAGAAGGGAGCTAAGTCACTTGCTCACGATCACCCAGAACACCTGGAGCTGAACCCAGGCTCCCTGGTCACAAAGCTGGGGTCTTCGGGGTCTGCAGGAACCTGCCATCGCAGAGCCCCACATACTGCCTCGCCACACAGAACTTGCTTCTCAGGATTTGGGAGAGCATTCAAGTTGGATCCGCATCTTTTCCTACTTTTTCAGATCCCTACGGGCACACTCCCTCCACCTTCCCTTCTCTTTCACAGGCCAAATCACAGCGTTGACATTTATCATTTGTCTTAGGTTTCGGGGAAGTGCTGGAGACCTTTGTAGAGTCCTTAATTTTAAGAGCAAATGACCGATCATTGTATTCTCTTACTTTTGGAGAGCTTAATTCAAATTCACTCGTTTCACTTTTTCTTTTGTCGTCTTGAAAGACAGTGGATGGCCTTGGCCACCAGGGCTCAGCTCGGTGGGAGGAGCTGCTGGGTGAAGACCAGAAGCAGGCAGGCTGGGGGTTCAGGATTAGACCCACAGCCTCACAAAAGAGGAAGCTAACCCAGAGCAAGATCAACGAGGAGGCTGAAGATTAGTGGTGGCAGGAAACTTTATAAAAAGAAAACAAGGCAGGGAATCCCTGGGTGGCTCAGCGGTTTGGCAACTGCCTTTGGCCCAGGGCCTGATCCTGGAGACCCGAGATTGAGTCCTGCGTCAGGCTCCTGGCATGGGGCCTGCTTCTCCCTCTGCCTGTGTCTCTGCCTCTCTCTCTCTCTCTCTCTCTCTATCATGAATAAATAAATAAATAACCTTAAAAAAAAAAAAAGAAAGACAAAACAAGGGAATTTTGCTATGGGCCACAGCCCCTTTGAAAGTCAGAGTGGGAAGAGCCGAAGGATACCCCGTTCATTCTCCACTCCCATGAAGTACCCGATGTCCTTCCTCTGCTGTGTCGTAAGCACCTACATCAGGAACTTGCAGCTCCGACTTAGAAGGCAGCTCCTGCAAGAGTGTGACAGTGTCCAGTTTGTTCTTCGTCCTTCTACAGCACTCTGCATACAAACAGTTCTCGGTAAGTGCTTTGGGAACTTAAATATGGAAGGTATGGAAAAGGAAGCCTTGGGCCAGATTGTTTTTTTTTTTTTTTTTCTTTTTCCTGGAACCTAGATGGAAAATGACCGTCTGATGGTCACACATCGGACGCCAAGCCTGGCTCGGAGCATGAGATCCCGGGCCCCACTGCAGCAGGGGGGCCTCCAGACCTGGGTTTGCCGGACAGGTGCTGGAAGCCAGGGCTCCTGCCACCACGCCGCCGAGGCCAGCGACCCTGCACGTCCTTGCAGGCTCAGACTGCTTTCTCTCAAAGCCGCGTATCTTGTCAAAGCTGTTTGCCCACATCACTGCAATCTGTGTGCAGGGAAGCCTGAGACGAGTCGTGTTTGGAAAGCAACGGAGAAAGTACAAGAGGTCCTGAAACTCCTAGGCCTGGGAAAGCAGTGGTTCAGAGAGAAGCTGCTCTTCTCCGTTCTCCCCAACTGGGAAGCCCTGGGAGCACCAGAGCAGCGGCCACTTTCCTAGGCTGGCTCCCAGTGACCTGGCTTGACCTTGGACCTCACTGCGTGAATTGGGCCTCCGGCCAGACCAGCAAACCAAGCCCCCTCCCCTGACCAAGTTTGACCTGTCTGCCTCTCCCCCCCTGCAGAAGCACCAGGGGAGCCAGGCGGTGGGGACACAGTCAAGGGTGAGGTCAGAGGAGCCGCTTAACTAAAGGGTTAAGGCCAATGCAGTCCTCACAGCTCTCCTTCCTCCCCTTTCCACCATGCTGCTGGCTTCTCATCCTTTACCTTCTATGGTTTTCAGTTCCAGGGGACTAATAATTTTTTTTAAAGATTTTATTTATTGGGGGATCCCTGGGTGGCTCAGCGGTTTGGCATCTGCCTTTGGCCCAGGGCGCGATCCTGGAGACCCGGGATTGAGTCCCGCATCAGGCTCCCAGCGTGGAGCCTGCTTCTCCCTCCTCCTGTGTCTCTGCCTCTTTCTCTCTCTGTGTCTATCATAAATAAAAAATTAATAAATAAATCTTAAAAAAAAAGATTTTATTTATTCATAGAGACAGAGACAGAGAGAGGCAGAGACACAGGCAGAGGGAGAAGCAGGCTCCATGCGGGGACCCTGACCTGGGACTCGATCCCGGGTTCCCAGGACCACACCCTGGGCTGCAGGCAGCGCTAAACCGCTGAGCCACTGGGGCTGCCCAAGGGGACTAATAATTAAGTGATTGTTAATTCACTTCTGTCATCTGGAAGTTATGATCGTCTCAGCCACGATGATCCCACCGTAGCCTGGGAAGGAAATGCGGGTGGGCTGGACCGACAGAAATTCCAGGGTTTCCCCTCCTGTGTCAAAATCATAGCGTCCTCAAATGAAATGGGTTGTAGTGCATAGTCTTCGCTCTATAAACAATTTATTATGTTTTGAAATGCACTCCTTTCTTATTTCCCCAAGTACTTTCGTGTTCCCCAGACTTGGGGAGTAGAAATAAAGTCACCATTATCATCCAGGGATTCTGAGCATCCTTAGCAACAAGGATTCAACCTTAAATATTTACTTGGCAGCTGATTCTAAATTCAAGTAGACCTGCAGTTATTGGGTAACAAAAAGTGTGCCCCGTAACTCAAAGCACTCATAATTAGGCTGGCCTAATTTATGTTTCCAGTTTGACGCACAGTAGGTTGAGCCACTCATGACTCGATGGCATGCAGTGAGGGCCAGCCCACAAGATCTCAGTCAAGGAATGTTCTCCTTTGATGTTCTTCTTGACTTCTCAAGAGTTTATAAAACTGAATCTGTTCTGAAACACAGTGAATCTGAATAATGTGTGTGTGCCTGTAGCCAAGTGACGGACACCAAGCATACTCCTAACTATTTTAATATTTTAAAGCAATTCAAAGAACTGGCCACTACAGAAACCTTCACTAACCACCTCCACCTCATACCAGTTATTGGCCTTGTACCCCCTCTAAGTGATTTGAACTACATTATCCTACCCTTGCAGTCCCCATGTTCCCTAATCTAGATTTTATATCTACAACAGCTAGAACGTAACCTCTTTGAAGAGAGTAGCCCTTTATTTACAGTAGACACTCCACAGATATTTGGGAATGAACAAGCGAACACGTGGATAAATGAGTGAAAACCTCATTCAGACCAAGTCCTATTCATTAATGAGGCTTTTTTGCTACCTAACTACCTTCTGCCCTCCTACCCTCCATGTTCTTTGGAGTTCCAAGGTTCTGTAGGCAGGGGCGAGCGTTCGGGTTTGAGCAGATATCCCAGTATGCTACCCACAGCCAAGATTAGGCACTTTCCCTTCATGGCAACCTGACTGGTGGTCAGTGACCAACGAATGCCTACCACTCATCCATATCGTCGATTCCTTTAGCACTTGCACGACCGTTGCAGCCCTTCTGATCCGACAAGTTGATGACGAGGTTTATGAGCAAATGGATATCATACGGTTAACGATTCAACTTGGAAACATTTTCTGCTCGTTCTCACAAGCTTCCGAGTCAGCTCCACTAAGGAGTATCCTGGGGCTGCAGGGCAAACTACTTTTGGGTGAACCAATATTTTTTTGATACAGTACTGGGCAAGCGATATAGAAGACAGAAAGAAATTGGATTTTAGGGCTGCTGTATGACAGTAGTCCTGACTTTTAGATTGTCGGTTTGTCACATGACACCTCCATAGTTATCGATCAGCTGTAAAATAAGGGAAAGTTACATACTTGGACTTATTCATTAAAAACATGTTTATTTATATATTCAAGTTGTATGTAAGATTCTTTTTTTTTTTTTTAAGTTTAAAATCACTAAAATAAAGCATCACTAGTGAACGTGAGGAGCTCTGCCGGGAGCTTGCAGGGTTTTTCAGGAACCTACACGTTTCATCCATTCACAGTCATTTGACAAGTATTTCCCGGCCCCTGAACAATGTCTGGTGCTGTTCTAAGTGCTGGGAAAATCACCGTGAATGAGAGAATCGAATTCCTGCCCCCATTCTAGAGAACTGATAGAGTACAGTATTTATAGTATTCTCTTTGTAACTTCCTAAAATAACTGTGATCAGGGCATCGTGTCCTAAATTTCATCTACGCCATGGAATACTAGGAAAATGAATTTTCTGAACTGAAATATCCACAAATGAACTTCCTCATTCACAAAAGACTGCGTGAATTACAGCATTACCAAGGCAGGTGAAAGCTTCTCCCCGTGAGGTAAGCACTCCCTGTAGCCTCCACTGTTCCAGGGCTTTCCAGACCCCTCGCAGGCCTGGTTCCCATCCTCCTGCTGCTTTCTAACCTGTGGCTACCCGTGCAAGGCGTCCAACCGTGTTGGGGGGAAACCTCCACAACTGGTTTCAGCGCTGGTTGCGGGAGCCACAGGCAACCACACCTCAATCCACATAAACTCAGAATAAAGACTTTTCTCCTTACCCTGCCCATCGCCATTGTCCAGGTCAGGCACGTGCTAACCACGTTCTGGAGTCCGACACTCTCCACCTGGCTATGGGAGCTCCCTACCCACATTAGTCCTACAAACTATGGGACAAAGTCGGTCTCGATTTCTCAAATTCTTCCCCAAGGGCAGGACGCAAAGGGGTCCCACTGTTCAGTTCAACCCAGTCATCCAACAGGTATAAAATTGGGACCTGTTAGATGCAAAAGCAAACCTGGATCCTCTTCACAAGAAACCGCCGCGTACCTAGGGTAGTTTCAGAGAGATCAGTCATTTAAGTGGGTCCTTAAGTGCTGTGTGATTGAAGCCAGACGGGAAGGCCAAGGCCCACCCGGGTGCCACCAGGACAGTCCTGCAAGGACCCAGCGAGGACCCAGCGTTCACAGCCTAACACCTTGGCACACGCCTTGCCCTTGCAGAGCATCCTTCTAAGATGCACAAGACAAAACAGTGCTTCCTCACAGTACTGTTGTGGGGATTAAATACATGCACACCAGTTAGCTCAGAGGCTGGTCTAAGGCCCGGGGGGCTACGACCCTGGGACACATCAGGTGCCCGGGCACTCCGGGCTCCAACACTGGCCCCACTGTTTGCTGATTTCTATCCACACGACTTTCCCCAAAGAAACATCAAGAAACACATTAAACAGTGGGAGAGACAGTAAAAATATTTACAAATGATACCAAACACTAGGTTCATACTAAAATTGTGACGTTTCATTTCTTTTCCTCAGTCACTGGTGCTAGTATATCAATTGGGGGGAGGGGGGACTCATTCAGATTATTGGACTGTCTCAGGGCACGTGCGGACTTTGTCTGTTTTACAAATTCCTCAAAATTCTTTTCTAAAAATGGATGAGACTGTAATTCATTTTTAATGTGCAGAAGAATTGTAAGAAATGCAGAAGTCTCTTAGGTGATATAAAAATTGAAAATGCTCCATAAAAAGGACCCACTTAAATGTCTGACTTGTAAAAGTAAATGTCATTTTAAAATTTTTCATTTGTCACCCTCCATGAGGTCTCTCCTGCCTGCCAGGCCCATGCCAGTCCCTCCCGGTGCTCAGTGGCATGTGGGGACAGCGCGGCTCATGGCACTCCAGCCGGGGTGCTGCTGGAGAGGGGCAAAGCGGCCTCCCCTGCGGGCTCCCGTCACCAATTCTCCCAACCAGCTACCCTAAGAAACTTCCATCCAGCTGCTGCATTTTATAGCTACCCAGAGAGGGACACAGCCAAGGTCACACATCCAAGGGGATGCCAAGCAAGCACCAGAGTCCTGCTCCCTGAGGACTCCCGGTCCAGTGCTCATCCCACAAAACCAGGCTTGCACTGAGATGCACCAGAGAGGATGCCCCAGACCCAGCTACTGACCACAAGGTCTTCGATCAGAATCTTGAAAAGCCTCTGGGTGTTGGATATAATTGTGGCCCCAGCACCTCTGAGACCCCTGAGGAAATATCCTCCCCTACCCCCTATAATTCTAGGTCCCCCCCACCCCCCGCTGCCCAGCCCAGGACTCCTGAAATAATGCCACACATACGTTGCCAGGACACCTCTGAGAGCCAGGGCTGCCCTGGTGGCACAGGATGGCTTCTAGCTCAGCCAAGCAAACCGGGTCTCTAGGAGTTTCAGGAACCACCAGCCCAGGGAAGGAGCAAGCAGTCTGTGGGCACCGTGGGCTGGAGAGCTGCTCCCCAGTTCACGTCTCACTCTGAGCCGCCTTCACCTAAGGGCTGCCAAAGTTCTTCCAAGTACGAGCATGAAAATCTTCATGAAACAAACACAGAAATCCATTACCAGCAGTCAACAAATGCTGGTGCCTTGACGAATGGCCAACCTGCTGGCATCCAGAAAATGTGCTGTGCTGACAAGTGACTCTTTCTGTGCCGTCCTTTGCTGCAATGAGGTGTGTACCCACCACAGCAGAACACGTGGGCAAGTTCAAGAATCAATGAGGCTACTAATTAAAGCAGAGCATCAATGCCCTGTGTTTAGAATGCATGGAAAGATCCAGCACGGTCAGCTCACGCAAGCTCTCTGAATCCATGATTATAAAATGTGTCGAGTTGTGCTGTGGACGTCAGCGGCCCCGGTGATGCCTCAACTCTGCTGGGAGCCTGGCCAGGCCCTGGCGGGCAGAGGAGCCCAGGGGTCTCAGGGCCTGCACCTTGTGTGGCCAAGGACCACACAGTCACTCCTGCGAAAGGCATGGGGTAGGGGAGCGGGGGGTGGGGGGAGAGTTCATCCAGGACCAGACTCACGTCTAGAACCTGAACTCACCCGCCCAAAATGCAGATGTGCAATGTAAAGCTATTGCCTAAGCAGGTCAGGATGAGAAGTCTCCCTAATAATAAAAACCTCTGGCAACTTGGGCTGAAATTCTGCGGAAACCCTCAAGGGAATTTTAAGAAAAAAAGATTTTTAATCATCATTTTTAATGAAAGCTACATTCCCCCCCATCCACATCTCCACAAGACACCCAAACTAATGCCCTCAGCAAGTTTTAATATCTTTTGTATTTATCTTTTAATTGACATTTTTCGTCTTAAGTTCTTATTGAAACAAAGATTTGTTGCAGAACCTATTGTTTAAGTTAATTTAAAAACAAACCTTTGCAACACTGGCTTTTGTATGTATGTATAGATACATTATATGTACTTGTATTTAGAAGATGTATAAAAATATATAAAAAGTTATATATGTGATATAATTTATGCATTATATTATATATTTATATATGATATAAATACACATTTTATTATATATTTCTATATAATATAAAATATGTATGTATAAATTTTATATAATATTTACGTACAGTTTTTATTTTATATATATATATATTCCCATGTCTTTACAGTACAAAGACACTTCTATTTTCTATCACCTTTGAAGAAATATCAGGAAGCTCAGAAGAATGAGATATATTCCCTAGCCTTTAATCTTCATATTAGTAGATGGGTTTGAGTAATTAAGAGTTTGCAAAGCATAAACCTACAATCCCCACCTGGTCCTGCAGGCAAAAGTGCACTTAGCTTCCAGGCACAGGCCTCCCTCTGTGGGAGAAATGGTGTTTTATACCATGTTGATGACTAATATTTCAAGTACATTTTGCAGACTCATTTTCCCAGCATTCTGTTGTTTCAGCTGAACCGTTCATGCCACAATATTTTTATAGGCTCTGAGACTGAAAAACATTCCCATCCAGGCAGGATATATGAACCTCTTAGTTTTCTGATGCAAAAGTAGCATTTCAGATTATCCTTGTGCAAAAGAAAACCACTCTCCTTATGCTGGCAGGTGAATGGGAGAGTGGAGACTTGAACAAGGATATGAAATATAGGTAATGCTTCTCTAGTGCCTTATGTCGCAGCATATGTGCAACAGCTGCCTTTATGCTCCACTGAGATTAAATCAGTGTTTCCGACCTGGGTGTGGGGCGTGGGGGGGCTTCTACAAGAGATACAGGTCACAGACAGGAGCCCCCTAGCCCCATTCAGTGGGCACATAATTGTAAGGACCATATTTCACTCTAAGGATGGTAGATAAGAAAAGATGGAGGTCTGGAACCAAAGACCTGGGCTTGAATCCCAGTTTCACCACCCATACAGCCATAGGCAAGTTACATAGGCTCAAACAGCCACAGCCGATTGTGCAATCTCCGGCAAGTTTCTTAACATCTCTGTGCCTCAGGGTCCTGTCCTAGAAAATGGCAGCACTAATACTCTTATAGGTGAGCACTGAATGGTTAAGAGAGATAAGGCACTTAGAACAGAGCCAGCACAGAAGACAGCTGTTTCAGATGGTTCAGAAAACCCAAGCTTGAGAAATCCCTCCAGAAGAAGATGAAGAGGGGGAAGAAAGAAGCAAAGATTGGGACAAAGAGAGGAAAAAATGAGCAAAGACTATTGCCCTTGCCTTTCATGCTTGGCCATGCTGGCTTCTGTGAAGTCGGCTCGTTTCAAAAGATTGGAAGGGGCTATGTGTCAGTCCTGAGGATGACAGCATTTTTACTGGGTTCCTTTTGTACCCAGAGGAAGAGTCTGGAATTTCACCATAAACTTGGTGCCTTGAACATTGTAGTTTGGGTGAGTGTCTCCTTAATGTCTCTGCTCCCGAATGGGAGCTGCAGGGCCCAGGGCCAGGCCCCAGGAACTGACAACCGTGGTTGTTTCTTCAATTGCTTCACCATACAATGACTGGAAAGCCTCCAAAAGGGAGAACTTTTTTGTAGACGTTGGCATGGAGAAAAGGCAGAAAGAGAATTGAGACTGAATGCTAACAAAAAATAATTTTTAAACATTCAAAAGTAACCAGTGGCAACAGAAGGAGTGTCCTAATTTCTATCAGCTTCCAGGAGGTCCTCCTGTAAGAGCAATCCGGGAACCAGTCCTTGCGTATAAATGCCCTATCAGTGTGTGACTGTAGGAGCTATCTATGCTCAGAGTCTGAGTGCTTCTCTTAAGTGGCTAAGATCTGTCTTGCTAAGTTTTGAAGGTAAGGGAGAACCAGGGGAAACCCAGAGAAAAACAAACCAACCCATCCCACTAAGGCTCTCTGACCTCATCTTTGAGGTGAGAACACACTGCCTACAACTGAGTCTGCCAAGGCAGTGGGCTCTCAGGGCGGTGGCCAAAAGCTGCAATCTAAAAAGGACACTGAATCTCCCTGACGTTTGCATCACTCTGAAAATATAACCAGAAGGGGAAACACAGATACAGAACTCCTCCCATGAAGACTATGACATATAGTTGAAGCACATTATTTGACAAACGTATGGCGGGGAATAATAGTTGATGTCTAATATCCATTCTCCCTCCTTTTCAGGTGGCCAAGCTGGGAAGGCTGTATCGTCTTAAAGCAGTCCCATGTCGAGGTTTGGGCCAGGGGGGTTAAGCAGAGCTTTCAAATCACGTGCATGGAAAAAGAAGAGAAGTGGCCTCTCCTTCCCCCGTCCCTTTTTCTCCTTCCCATTGGATGGAACGTGGATATGGTAGGAAGCCCTCCCAGACCAGGACTATGAAAATCCTGCTGGAGGGAGGGCACACGACCATCTACGGGGAGTCTGAATCCCTAATGCTGTGGGGGTAGGAGGGTACCCTACCAGCCCCAGAGCGCTAAATGCCCTACTCTTACATGGCAAACTTGCTATTTGCAGTCTCTGTGGCCCTGGTTTCATCTACGTTCCAAGTAAAATGGTTTCATTTGGGGTGGGAAGGTGGGGTGAGATCGTAAGAGATGTCCATGAGTTATAATAACTGAGCATAAACTGCCTTCAAAGGAGGAAAGGTGCCAGTGATGCAGGATTTTGCTTTGCTTCTTGCAGCAGAGCTGAATCGCCACGAACAATAAAGAGGATGCTGAGCCTGTGCAACATCCTCCCTCTCAGCTCTTCCCACGGGCAGTGCCCAGCCTAGTCTTCATATAAATGTGACTAAATATTTACAAAATATTGACTTGATGGCAGAGGCCCTCGGTGAACATCTCAGTCTTGTCTTGCCTTCCAGGCAAAGTTTTTTTGAGATGTGAGATGTTTGTGAAAGCACTTGGCAGAGTGCTTGCCAAGTATTTGGGGCTCAGTAAATGTTAGTTTCCTTTCTTCTTGACAGCTGCCTACTTTTTCTCATAACATACATGGGGTTTCTAATAGAGGACCTCAGCCAGTATGCAAACATGCTTCGGAAGTTTCCTACCTATAGCTGCAGATCCTATAAAAGATAGAAATGTAGCCTAAACCACCTATGAAGTCCTGAAAGGCCAAGTAAGTGTATTTTCTCCAATTTACAAAGTATGAACGAGGCTTTCAGAAAATTTTGTTTAGGTAAGAGGTTAACCCCATGCCTGGGAGACAAAATGATTAATTAGGGACTCCTAATTTAATTATTTTATATGATTCTCCCCAAGTTTCTCTCCTCACTGCACTGAAAGGAATGGTCTGGGTCAATGAGCCCGAAAATCCAAACTGTGGAAGAGAGAAGAAAATATGACATAGAAAAGTGTCTTTCACTCATTTTGAAAATGGTCTTGTTGTAGCCTCATTGGTTCATCCCTCCATCTTCTTGTACGGCTTCCACAATTCATCCAACAGACAGTCATGAGCACTTCCTGGGAGGCAGGTCCCATGCCAGCCTCTGGGGATACAAGACAAAGTCCCGGAAGACCTTCAGTCCCCTGGGGGTTCAGACCTGGAACAAGAACCCAGGGGTTCTTTCCACCTGTGGAAAGAAAGGCGGCCAATTCCTCCTCCACAGAGAAGGGCTCAACATTCTAGCTGGGTCTGGAAGATTTAGAAGGATTTTGTGAGGGACAAAAGACATTCCTGATGGTGGCTAATGATAGATCACTTTGAACATTGTCATTGACAGACGTTGAAGAGGACTGGCCAGAGAGACAGGTTAGCCTATTATAACCAAGTAGTCAAGAATAAAGGCCCAGGTTTAGGAGGCAATAACAAGGATGCCAAAGACACAGGATTTAATGACCATTAGATGTTAAAATGAAGAGAGAGGAGGTGACTCCACCTTTCTTGGTTTGCTATATCAGGTAGATGGTATCCAAATAAAACAGGACAAATTGAGAAGGTATAAAATAAATTTAGAAAAGAAGACACTGAGTTTGGTTTTGAGATGATAAGTTTGCAGTTCTGCAGATCACATCCAGAAGGAGATATCAGGGAAGTTGTGAGAAGGACGGGCCTCAGACTCAGCCTGCAGGTTTGGATTGGGAGGTCTTCTCCACATTCCTGGTGGCTGAACCAATGGGAGCAGATGAGAGATGCAAGGACAAAGTGTGCAGAAATAAGAGGACCAGAGACAGACTCATCCGTATTCTAACATCTAAGCAATGGAAAAGGAATGAAGAAAAGACTCAGAGAGGGAACACAAAAGTGGGGATTCTGCAAAGTAGAGAGTAACCAGTGGTCTCACATACTGCAGAGAGGTCACTGGGGCTAAGAACTGGAAACAGACCAGTAGACTCGGCCACTAGCAAGACGCAGGTGAATTACGAGAGCAGTTCTAGAGAAGCTGTGGGAGAGAAACCCTGGCCAGAGGAGGAGCAGAAGTGAGTACATGGGAAGTGAATACGGGAAAGTCCATTTGGCAAGACTGAATTACTCCTTCAAGAAACGTGGTGGTAACTGGAAGGAGGGAAATGGAGTACCAGCATGATGGAAGGTTATGCCAAAAGAAAATAAAACAAAAGAGGAAGATTTCAACAAGTTTGTAGGCTGCTGAGAAAGGACTAGAGCAAAATGAGGTGATGATGATGCAAGATCTTGATGATGTTGATCTTGATGATGCAAGAAGAAAGGAACTGAGAAAATGAGACCTGGAGCAGGTGAGAATGGATGTGGAGTCAGGCCCTCATCTGCCTTCTGTCTTTGAGCAGACACGAGCCTTGTGTTCCACGGCTCTTCTTTAGACAGACTGCTAGCTGTGATAATAACAACAAGACTAACCTAGGTTGGATCCTAGGTACCCCCACGTACCGGACTGAAAGGTACCCCCTCATGAAATCTAGAAAGTCTAGTTGCCTTCCAACTCTAGGAGGTTATGACTCTGACTTGAGAAGCCAAAACCATGTCCCACCTCTCCCTCTACCCATTTCTCTTTGGGCCTCAGCTCACTCTCTGCTCTCCATTCTGGTCTAGCAGGTAAAACATGGGCTCTGAGTTTAAATCCGAATTTCACCACTTACTCCCTGTGTGATCATAGGCAAGTTTTATAATGTCACCGTGGCCTCAGAGTCCTCATGTAAAACAGAGATGATTGCATGCCTCAAAGCTCTATCTTCTTAGTTTTCATGGCAATTCACTTATAACTACAAAAACACCTTTATTTCCTAAACTCCTAAGGGAGAAGCAATCACGTGTTTGTGATTCAAGAATTCCCTACTTCTCCCATTGAAGCAATTGTATCATAAATTTTTGCAAAAGCAAAAAACAAACAAACAAACAAACAAAAAAAACAGTGGGCATCCCCCACTCGATACAACATGACTCAGGCCCTACTCTTTTTTAGAAAAAGCTCAACTATTGTAGTAGACTTAATAGGGGTTCTCCAGATAGTTAGATCCTAATCCCTGGAACTTAGGAATGTTACTTTCTATGGCAAAAAGGAACTCTGGAGATATCATTAAATTAAAGATCTTGAGATAGGTATACTAGCCTGGATTATAATCACAAGCTCTTATAAGAAGAAGCCAGTAGAGATCTGGTTATAAAAGAAAGGAAGGCCACGTAACAGAGGCAGAGGGAAGCTGAGTCCAGAAAAAAGATGCTAGTCAGTGCCTTTGAAGATGGAGGAAGAGGCCAGGAGCAGAGGAATACAATTCCAAGAGCTGGAAAAGGCAAAGAAACAGATTCTCCCAGAGAGCATGGCCCTAGTAACATCTTGACTTTAACTCAAAACAACTGATTTTGGACTTCTGATCTCCAGAACTGTAAAAAATAAGTTTGTATTGTTTTGAGTCACCGAGCTTATGGTCATTTTTTTTACAGCAACAACAGGAAACTCATTCAACTGTCTTCTTCTTGCTGATACTTAGAAGGCAAGGTATCAAGCCCTCTGCTTTCAAGAAAAGAAGCGCCAGTCAAGTTCCTGATCCTCTTTTATTTCTAGATCACAAAAAATGGATCCTCCTAGAGGACCTACCAAGGTTTACCCCAATCAGAGCAGCCTCTCAGACTCTGTGACGGAGGACTATCCATCCTCCTCTAAACAAGAACCAAAGAGGAGATTCATAAGTGGTAGGGAGAACAGTTTTATGTTTTAATCAGATGAAATTAAAATAATCAGTTCAAATTTTACATACAATAAAAAACTAACCAGACTAAATTAAGATTCCGCTTTTTATTTGCCCAAGAAGCAGGGAAATTCAAGTTTATTTTTAAGTACTAATAAAACCTGCAGTGTAAGGAAGTAGTTTCCAAACAAAACCCATAAAATAAGGATGTATTTAAAATGCTGTTATTAGATAATTGCCATTCCCACAAACTTCCCCTCATGCATCCTGTCAGCCAATCACACTATGAAGCCAAAGGGAGAGACAGCTTCATGAACATTTTTTTTTTTCTTGTGACATTTTGGTGAACAAGAAGATCAAGACACCAATAAAAACCTGCTCCCAGAAAGAAAAAAAAAGCACTTAATTTTTGTCAGATGGTCCTAAGAGAATTCATGAAAAATGTATTTCTTCTAGGAGGGTGCCTAAAAGATAGGAGCAGAACACAAAAGGCTGGAGATCTCTGTTTTTTTGAGTTTACCTTCCTCTCGAGCAGTAAGTAAATGGCATTTTCTGAGTTGTCACGAGGTCTGGTGCACGTGCCTGGATAAATGCCTGTTTGTTCCTGATCCCACTTGGAAGAAAGATAAAACTTGGTTTTAATGTATCCTCATTCAGCATCCCAGAGACTTTTAATGAAATTTCATATTAAACACTACTCACATAATTCTCTATAGCTGAAAATTTACCGTGAAAATTTACCAAGGAGCTTTGAGTCACAAGAAACATCTAGATCTTGTTCTCAATTTGATGATATATCAAACAAATTGAGCTCAACTATGCGCAAAAAGAATAAGCTAGATGCTGAAATAGGGATGAAACACAATGGTGAATGAGTGACCTGCCCTGGGTGAGATTAAAAGCAACCTTTTCTTTCTTTTTTTTTTTTTTTTTTCAAGATTTTATCCATTTACTTGGGAAAGAGAGAAAAAGCAGGAAGAGGGGGAGCGGCAGGCAGAGGGAAAGGGAGATGCAGGCTCCCCACTGAGCAGGGAGCCCGATGTGGGGCTCTATCCCAGGGCCCCCAGGATCATGACCTGACCCAAAGGCAGACGCTTCACCAATTGAGCCACGCATACATCTCACAACCTTTCCTAAAATATAGAAGGAAGCAAGTAGTCAAGAATATTCCATTCAAGCTTCAGTTTTCCATTGGTGCTTAATGGGTTGTACTGTATGTCTGTCGTGTCACTGTGTATTAGCCTCTACTCCCCATTCTTCGATTAAGAGTTGTGATACCAATTTAGGAGATTCCACTTTTCAGGGCTCTTTGTACATCTGAAATTCCCAGGTATTCCATATTTCAATTGTTCTAGACCCATTCCATTCCAGGACCATAAAGAATTGAGGGCTAGCTTTTATTTTTGAAGTGTGTTGAAAAGGGGTTTTTCATTCCTTGAGATCGCAGTTCAAGTTACATATATCAAAAATAGAAACCAAATATATACCTGCTATCCTCCAATGTTTGTATCTAAAAAATGAATAAATAAATAAAAATTATAGAGTAAACATCCCTTTGCAGAGGGCACCAGCAACCAGATGAATCGAATTCTCACACTATTAGTCTGGCCCACGAGTTGAGAGCCACATTCTCAATTCCAAAATCCAGCAACAACCCCACTGAGAGTCTTCGTGAAAAGTGAGGCAATCTTTTCGGGACATTAAGACAAAGAAATGCATCTGGATTTTCTTCTGTTTGCTATAACTGGATTCCGGGTTTGCTTCAGTACTCCTTTCTCCTGGTGGGTCTGCATAAACTCTTCCTCGGATTCTAGTATCCTTTTGGAACTCATTCTCCATTTTTTCCATGTGTGCATCTCCCCAGCCTCACTAGAAGGAAGCCCTTCTTTTTCTCCTTTTTCATTGGGCTTGCTCCTTCCCTCCCATAGGTTCTGTGACAAAGCCGAATCTAGAGAGGAGCTCCAGGGCTCCTGTGCAACTGCCTGTCTGATAACCAAAGAGAGCTCCTGCCTTTAAAAAAAGATTGCCCATTCCAGGGCACCTGGGTGGCTCAGCGGTTGAGTATCTGCCTTTGACTCAGGTCATGATCCCAGGGTCTTGGGATCGAGTCCTGCATCAGGCTTCCAGCATGGAGCCTGCTTCTCCCTCTGCCTGTGTCTCTGCCTGTCTCTGTGTGTCTTTCATGAATGGATAAATAAATAAGCTTTTAAAAAATAAATGAGTAAGTAAATAAGAAAAGATTGTCCATTCCAATGTCATCTCTCTTGGTTCTTTAAATTTTGAGGATATACAGATAATATTGCTAAATTATCAGGCTTCTCTGGTGGTAAAAGAGCCAAGGTTAAGCTTTCTATTTTATTTTATTTCTCACCAATTGTGCCTGACAAAAAAGGAAAAGATGTCAAGATTTTAAGATCTTATAGATTCCTGTGTAAACTGTTAAGAAAAGAAAACAAAACCTGTGAAAACATTTTTAAAACATTAAGTGAAGTTAAACTTAACAAACATTTACCCCAAAGAGAGGAAATAAAGCAGTGGTTAGGAGGTTCAGTCACATATTATTCCTAAGGTTTCACATATTAATACACATTTTTGGAATGGTGTGACGAGGTATTACAAATGTGGATACATATCAAACAACCTTTGGTTAAGTTTATTCCTAGGTATTTTGTCTCCTTCTGCTACTTCATTATTAGTGCACAGACTCACTACCATTTCTGAGTATTGATTTTGTATTCTGCAATTGTACTGAATTCTTTTATTGCTTTTAGTAGTTTTTTGATGGTGTCTTTAGGATTTTCTACATATGTTATCACATCACCTGCAAATAGCGACAGTTTATGGTAGTAGCTACCCTCGGGGTGAGCATAGCGTAATGCACTACCTTGTGGAATCTCTATGTTGTACGCCTGAAACTAATGTAACATTGTGTGTCCACTTACATACATACATACCTAAAACAACAAATTTAACAAATTTCCTTTGGGAAAATTTTGTTAAAACGATATTAAATCTGGTGAAATTTGTGACATTCGAAAAATATATTTTCCCTGATCATCTTTCATACTCTTTTCAATAAATGAAGTTACATGCAAACACCACATCTGGTCATAATTGAGGCAGGAGACCCCTAGCATTGCTTTCATTTGACAAAAATGAAAAGTCTAATTTGGATCTCTGTTCTAAGAAGTCGATATTATTTTTATTTGCTGGTAATCTCTGTAAGCCCCTCTTTGTATATCCGGTCTTCCGAACAATTTTACTCACGTCCAGAAAGAAAGTTGTGGAATGCTCAAGAGCTGGAAGAGACGCAAATTTGAGCGGGACAGTAACCATGTACAGCATAGAAAGGGGTAGAGTACCAAGCCCTGTGATGTTGTGTGTGGATTAGTATACCACTTACTATGCTTGATCGTCTTTTAAAATGATTTTTCTGGTATTCCATTAACTAGCATGAAAAGAGCTCTAGAAAATCTTACGTATACAGGAGGTATATGACTCGGAATTATGGCCTAGTAAATCACAGGTAGTAACACTGCAAAATAATAGAATTTAGGAAGTCAACGAAGTATCCTGGTATTGCAGCCTTCTAACAAATATCCAAAACATACTGGATCCAGAGAGATAAACAAGGGAGGTTATAAGTCTCACCCCACCCAGTGTATCCCACTCTACCTGAGTCAACAAAAAACAGAGAGATAACACGAACAGCACAGGGTAGGATATCTGTGTGGGCGGCGCTGCAGAATGCATTGCTTTCCTTTTCCTGTTGATGTTGTCAATTACGAAATGCTGAGTTGGAATGTTCTCGGTTGAAGACCTGTTCAGCGTTTTCTCTTTTTCCTCACATTTCTGTTAGCCTTTTCCTTTAATTATCTTGCCATTGTTATTCTTGGCAAGGCTGCCCTTTCCATTATGGTGTGTTTGCCTTCCAAACAGTCCCTACTTCCTCCTTATCTCTGTGAGCTTATTAAAATTTCCAGCTCCAGCCGCTCCCTTCCCCTCTTCGGCATATCCTCACCTTCACAGCTCACTTCTCTTTCTTTCTTTTCAACCCTTCTTTCAACTCTCACCCCAGCCCTCTCACCCCTTTGGAATAACAAGTTATTTCCTCTTTCATTTCCTCTTGCAGAAGATGTTTTTGGACCCAGTCCCGAAAATCTTTGGCATGAGACCCATGCCGCTCTGTGTTTCCACCGGGCACATTTCCAGAGGTGTTTCATCGGCCTGGAGCCCTTGGCCTTCACGCAGAGTTAGGCCTGGCTCTGTCAATCAGGCCCATCACTGTCCAGCAGCCCCAGCCCGCCGTGATGGTGGCAACAGGACTGGCGGCTCCTGCTCCCTCTGGCAGCAGGCTCTTGTTTTCATATCATTTTCAAAAAGTCTGTTTGAGGTAGGAGAATCTGGACTTTTTTTTTTTTTTTTCAGCAAGTGAAAAGGCGATGAGGTGAAGGGAGGGAGGGCTAAGTCAGCAATACTTGCAGAGCTGACACATGCTTCTGAATCTAAGCAGTAAGTTTATTATCCACTTGCTTTTCATTCTTTATAGGTCAATGCAGAAGTAAGTTTGACAGCTGCATCCAAGCTGGAGGAGAAACCTGTGCAACAAAAACTGCCTAAAACTAATTGTTTTCCATTTTAAGGTGAAAAAGAGTTGAGTGAAGGAGAATCATATTAATTTTTCCCTTAATGGGGTATGGAGTGTTATTATGTGTAATGATGTTATTAAACAGACTAACAACTTTACTATTCGTTACTTGTTAGTGTATTGAACAGTTTCATTGCACATTTTGATGTTTGTTCTTAATATTTAGGTATCACTAATATGATAAATTTAAGAGCAAGAGGACGTGGTCTTGAGAAGAAGGTTTTTCTCAGGCCCTGAGGCACAAAGACAAGAAGCCATGACAGTGTCCTCGGTCATGTAACCCTAAGTAGTGTCCTTGACATTTGATATCTAGTGCTCTGGCAGCCAAGTAAGTAAACATGTACTAATGGCATTGGAATCCGGTCCCCATAAACAGACACACTAAAAGTGAACAAATAAGTCATTTCCCTTGGTTCAAAGCATTCTAGATTCAAAATCCAAACCTGGTCTTTTTTTTTTTTTTTTTTTTTATGAAGTTTGATTGGGTTGGTTTGGTGCAATGGGCAAAGAGCAAAGGGTGGAGATGAAATAGAAGAGGCTGTGAATTTTAATCTGATTTTTAAATGCTGTTTAGTAAATAGGACCATTAACCAGGCCAAGTTATAGACATTTTCTACATGACTCCAGTATACTGTTGTCTGTACAATTAAAAATGCAAAGCCAAAAAGACTTCCAATTTGAAAGGTATTTGCCAAACAGCTCTGATACAGCATCTCCCTTTAATCTTACAAACAAGGTGAAGAAGGCTCAGAAAACATCACATTGCTTGTAAGGCCCATGCTCAGGACACAAATAAATCCCCAGGAGAGGAAGAGGGAACGTTTGTAGATCGGCATTAGTGAGCACTTGTTTCAGGGATGGCTCAGTGCCCATTAAAATCCACCTCACAGCCCTAGAGCTGAAGAGGAGACCAGACCTCACATGAGGCACCAGACAGCAGAGCTCAGAACAATCCACTCACACACTCCACGAACAACATCCAGTCTGCAGAGCTCACTCCTTGGTGAGGATAAACAAAAAGGGATGGGAAAAATACTACAGAGCAAGGGGAAAAGAGCAGCTTCCACAGACCCAGAGAAAGAGCAAGCTGGGTTTGAGTTTACCACTCCCTGGCCGCCTGAACTTGGGCAAGGTACTTAAAACTGTCTGATGTTCAGTTTTTATGAGAATCAAATATGTACAAAAAGCAAAAAATGTATCTAAGATATGATAAGTACTCAATAAGTGCTGATTAGTATAATAATTATGATTACCAGATATTAAGATGTCCTATCAAGTTATCATTCATTCATCATTCATTCAGCAAATATTACTGAATGTCTCTTCTGTTCTGACATTAAAGCCATACTGTGTTCCCTTTCCTGTTATCAAGCTGCTTACATTCTGGTATAATAATTAATGATTAAAATAGTTCTGCTCCAGGAGTGATAAGCTAAATGGAAAGCAATATGGTCATATTATCAATTGAGTTCTGGGAGAAAGGGTCATAGGAATCTCAAAATCAGTCAAAATCAGAGTTTAACTACACAAATGGTGTTACAAACTGGATGTAATATAAGCTTAGGTAATTCAACTTTCACATCTAATATTCAAGAACAAAATCACTATTGTATCTCCAAATATAAGTACAACAGTCTCTGAACATAGATCCCCACACAATCAATTTTTTAATGTGAAATTTGGATCATTGAAGGAAATTAATTTATTAAGATTTGCTATAGGGCAACTGGGTGGCTCAGTGGTTGAGCATCTGCCTTTGGCTCAGGTCATGATCCCACAGTCCTGGGATCGAGTTCCACATCGGGCTCTGTATTCAGCCGGGAGTTTCTTCTCCCTCGCCCTCTGCCCCTTCCCCTGCTGGTGCTCTCTCTCTCTCTCAAATAAATAAATAAAATCTTTTTATAAAAAATAGCTATAAAAAAGGAGACCATCACCATCAATACTATAATATCAGTTCTAACTTACTAGCAATCCTGATGTTCTATAAGTCACTATAGCAGACATTACTCTAATTTTACCCTCAGAGTGTCTTTGCCATTTCACTTAATGTTATCACATTTGTCATCTTATAATAATTCTGCTAAAACTGATCTGTATGGATTTTCATAAAGAAAAATCACAATAAGAACATAATTTTAAGCTGCCTTTTAGAACATGGCTTAAATTCATTGATCTTTGTCCCTGTCAGGGTTGAAGAAGTAAGTTATTCATTTGCCTCAAAGTAAACCCATTCCTCAAGTTGCTTAAAATTTTGTACATTACCATTTCTGTTCCTCACTAATTTAACAGATCTAGTTGATTTTTGTTCAAAAAAAAATTCTTGAAGATGTTTATTCTGTTCTGTGTCTATGGAGTCCTCGAGGAGATTGCCATCCTAATAAAGTACACTCGAATCTTGCAATCAACATGTTCTTAAGGAAAGTCTGCTAAAACAGTCTCAGATTGTCATCCAGATTACTTCACTTGACAGGAAAAATTGGGGATTTGGCCTCATTGTGAACATTGAAATTACATGATTTTGTATCCTCTGAAAAGTTCTGACTAAATAGGTATTCATTGAAACAATTGGGATCCCTGGGTGGCGCAGCGGTTTGGCGCCTGCCTTTGGCCCAGGGCGCAATCCTGGAGACCCGGGATCGAATCCCACGTCGGGCTTCCGGTGCATGGAGCCTGCTTCTCCCTCTGCCTGTGTCTCTGCCTCTCTCTCTCTCTCTCTCTCACTGTGTGCCTATCATAAATAAATAAAAAATTTAAAAAAAATTAAAAAAAAAAAGAAACAATTATATAACAGTATATAACAATTTCTAAGCTGGACATTGCATTGGATACTGAAATAGAATCATCTTTGTTTCTAAGATGATAAGTCTGTCCTTATTTAGAGAAGCCAAAAAAGAAAAATAACTTTTTGCCCCACACTAAGTACCTTTAAAGTCATGAAATGCAAAGCCCCCCTGGACCATCTCCTATCTTCCTAGCTCTCTCTCTGCCAGTAAAGGCTTTTAAAAAATGGAAAGGAATATCTCTATGTTCTTCCTAACTGCTCCCCACTGCCTCCTTCTTTTTGATGGGTAGGTTGGTGCTACCGTCAGCAGCCCAATTCTCCATCAGCACATTTTAAACTACACTGAAAAAAAAAAAAAGAAGAAGAAAAAGGAGAGAGTAGGTATATCAGAATCCAGAGAGCTGACCACACCGGCTTCAACTTTGCTAATTGAAACATGACTCCCTGGAGTTGCTCGTCCACAATTTTTAGCTCCATAATTGTGTCTGTAGAGTTTGAAGAAAGAAAAATAGCAGGAGAAGAAATACCAAATACTCAGATATGAGCAGCTGACCACAAAAGGTTTCCACAATGTTACCAGGCAGCATCTTACTCATGAATGGAATAGTGGGCAAAAATAGTCTTTGGGAGGTGCCTGGGTGGCTCTGTTGGTTCAGGGTCCACTCTTGATTTCGGCTGAGGTCATGATCTCACAGGTTGTAGGATCAAGCCCCAGGTTGAGCTCCATGCTTAAAATTCTCTCCCTCTCGCTCTCTGCCCTTCCCCACCCAGCCACCCCTTCTCTCTCTGAAATAAATAAATAAAATCTTTAAAAAGAGCAGCCTTTGGAAGCAAACAATCTTGAGTTATAATCATGGCTCTGTACCTGGAGAAGTTGCTTAGTTTCCTTATCCACAGAAAACAGATTATAATACCTTGCTATTTCTGTTATATAAATGAAACTAAAATAAAATATGTGAAGTACTTTGAAAGGTAACTGACTCCGTAAGTACTTAGCAAGTATTAGCTATTAGTATCATCAGTCTCATCATCATTTCTTTTAATTGTCTCTGTTGTGTAATTGTCTCTGTTATTTCCTTCTATTACGTCAATCATTTCAGTACGTACCATGTGCCAGAGAAGCACTGTAGAGGGATTTGTGATACAAAGAACAACTGAAATGTGGAGATTCTGTACACAGGAGCTCATAATCCAAAAGATGGGACAGAGATGTAAACACATCAGCACACTGCCTACTAGCGAACTCACGACACTTTTTTTTGCCCTTATTTCTGTGTGTGCCTGCATTTGCTAACAAAATACATACCCCTCGTTGTCAAATTCCATGACTTAGTCTTCTCAATAGCCCTAGCACCTAATCCGGCCCCTGATTACATACTTGGTCAGTACATGTTTGCAGAACAAACAAATGAATAAATGAATGCTTTGCATTCAGAGCAAAGAGAGCTTACTTCACCTAGAGAAGATGGGGTGGCCTCACCAAGGAGTTCACTTTTGAGCCGGCTTTTAAAGAATAAATTGAAATTCAATATGTGAAACGGGCTGAAGAGTGAAAGAGCTTTCTGGGGGAAAGGAACCATATAAAAATTCAATTATGAATTCTTTGAGGGTTAGAGTTCTAGTTTTAAATTCTCTTATAACAGCACACAGGACCTTGAGGAGTGCCTGAACAAGGAAAGTTATCCATAGTCAACCGAACATCAGCAGCAACTAATATTTGTTGAGCACTTAAACATGCTGGTACTGTACTTCCATAAATGCCTTAGAGTATTAATTCATTTCATCTGCAAAGCACTCCTATGAAGTAGGTATTCATTTTACTTAGGACCAGAGAGTTTTGCTCTCTGTGATTTGCCCAAGGTCACACAGCCAGGAACTAGCACAGCCAGCTTTCAAAACCTAGAGTCTGGTTAGAAAGCTTAGGGTCAGACAGGCTCTCACACCATGGAGTGTATTTATTCACTCCATCATTCAATAAATGCTCATCGCTGACTTTGTGCCAGGCACTGCTTTGGGCTCAAAAGTAGTGCTTACTGTTATGAAATTGGCATTCTAGTATGAGAAGAAAAACAATAAACTAAACAAGCGAGTAAATAATACAAAATAGGAGACAAAAGTGCTATGGGACAGTATTAAGGATAGAAGGCAAGTAAGGGGTCAGATAAAAGAGAGAGGTTCAGTTTTAACTATAGGAGTCTGGTAGGCCTCTCTGAGAAGAAGACATTTAAGCAAAAATTGAAACAGGTGAAAGAGTGAGCTCTGTGGTTATCTGGAGGAAGAGAGATGGAGATCGAGGCAGAGCAAGCACAAAGGTACTGAAAGAAGAATGTGACTAGGCTGTTACAGAATCACAGGCCAATATGGCCGAGGCAGACTAAGCAAGGAGAGAAGAGGCCAGATCATGCAGAGTCCTCTAAGCACTGACTTATGCTCAGTAGGGAGAAGAGTAGTCAATGGTTGATTTAATTTGCATCACTAATCACTAATCACCTGGCCTTCTTCCCTAGCCTGGGCCATGCAGTGGAACAGATTTTACAACTGGCCATGCCACTGTTCTTTAGACCCAAAGACAGTGAGTCTAATTTGTGGTTCTCACAGACCTATATCACCTTCTTTGGATCCCTTTCTGCATACAATAAAATACAACCATGAACAGAATCATTACTGACCTAGAAAAAGTCTCTGGACCCTTAAAAAAGATAGCTGAATTTAACACACGAGAAGATTAGGGGCAGGGTAGGAAAGGAATGCTTACTTTAAAATAGCTGTTCTGAGCTTGTAACCATTTTTTGATGACAATTTTCATGACTTTATCTTACCTCCCACCCAGTGCTTGTGGGTTGTAAGATTCATTTAGTTAAAATGGCTTTTTTTTTTCTCACATATTTTACAAATGTTTCAAACAAATACCAATTTGTAGGCTCCTAAACTTAGATCATTTTGCTTTATCTCAATTTCCAATTTATAATTTGATAGCAGAGTCCTATGGGTGGGGGGAATATTCTCCAAGAAAGAACCCCATTCACTGCTCAAACAAACCACAAAGAGTAAATGTGATAGGAAGACTTCATAACAAGATAAAAAGCAGGTGTGAGTACCCAAGAAACTAGTAATCTTAAAATATATTATCTTGTTATTTATAGGAAATCTAAAGCCTTTGATTCCATAAAATTTTTAATTATTTTTATTTAGGTAAAATTTACATACATTGAAATCCACAGAACTTAAATGTGTAGTTCAATAAGTAAAAGTAAACATTCATATAACCAACAAGCTTTAAGTACAGATACAGAAAATTTCCATCTTCCATAAAGTTTCTCATAAATCTTATAATAATCAACCCCCTCAAACTCTAACACAACCACCGTTTCGATTTCAAAATCTCACTATAGATTAGTTGTACCTTTCTTGACTTTCACACAGATGGAATCACACAGCATGAACTCACTAAGTCTTGCTCCTTTTCCTCAACATATTTTCATTCATAGTGTTTACTAGCCTTACTTAGTTCATGTCCATTGCATCATTCCGTTGTATGAATATGCCAGTCTGTTTATTCATTCCCTTGTTGATGGACATTGAGCCATTTCCAATTTTTTTAAAGATTTATTTATTTATTTATTTGAGAGAGAGAGAGAGAGAGAGAGCACACACATGGGGAGAGGAGCAGAGGGAGAGAATCTCAAGCAGGATCCCCACTGGGCACAGAGCCCACCTCGGGGCTCGATCCCACGACCCATGAGATCATGACCTGAGCTGAAACCAGGAGTCAGACACTCAACTGATTGAGCCATCCAGATGCCCCAAAGGTCATTTCCAATTTGAGGCTATGCTGAATAAAACTGCTATGAACATTCGTGTAGAATTCTTTTTTAGACAAATGTTTTCACTTCTCTTGGCTAAAAACACTGGAGTGTAATTGTGCAATTATAGAAGCTATTCATGTACATTTCATTTCATAAGAAAATACCAGATAGCTTCTGCAACTCATGTCATTTTCTACTCCCATCAGTCATGCATGGGAGATCTAATTTCTACATATCTTCACCAATATTTGGTGTGTTGAGTCGTTTTTGTTTTAGTTTTTTAAGCTGTTTCAGTCGTGGCTACTTCACTGTAGTTTTAATTTGCATTTTCCTGATGAAATCTAATTCTGAGCCCATTTTCAGGTGCTTACGGGCTATTTGTCTATCTTCTTTTTGAAGTGCTTGATGTAGTTAAGCCCATATTTATAGAATTGCTTGTCTTTTTTATTGACATCTAAGAGTCCTTAAGGTCTTTTTGGTTACATCATTTGGCAGCATATTTTTATAATAATTTATTTCAGTCTGTTGCATGCCTTTTCTATTCTTAATGGTGTTTTTTGATTATCAAAAGTTTTTAATTTTGATGAAGTCTATTTTAATCATTTAAAAAAATAAAAATAAAATAAAATAAAAATAAAAATTTTTGTGGCTCACGCTTTTGTATTCTAAGTGTTTGCTTGTTCCAAGTTCACTGTGATATTCTGTTTTCTTCTAGAAATATTATGCTTCTATCTTTAATCTTATACACCACTTCTAATTAATTTGTATGCAGCATGACAAGGGGTCAAGACTCATTTTTTTTCTCTATACATTTATCTACTTGTTCCAGCACCATTTGTTGCAGGTATTTTCCATTTCCTCACTGAACTGCAGTGGCATCTTTGTCAAAATCAATTGACCATATATATGCATATCTATTTCTATACCTCATTCTGTTGAAATATTTTTCTATCCTTATGCCAGTAATATACTGTCTTGATTACTGTAGTTTTATAGTAAGTGTTGAGATCAGATAGTTTAATTCCTGTCACTTTGTTCTTTTTCAAAATTGTTCTGGCTCTTCTAGGCTCTTTTCACTTCCATACAAATTATAGAATTGGCTGCTTTCTCAAAAAAGCTATTGCAACTTTGATTGGAATTCTGTTGACTCTATCCATAGATCAATTTGGACAGAAGTTAAATTTCAACAATTTTGAGTCTTCCTTCCATGAACAATGCATAATTCCCCTTTATTTAGATTTCCTTTAATTACTGCCAGCATTGTTTTGAAGTTTTCAGTCTCTTGAACATCTTTTGCTAAATTTATGCCTACTTATTTTATGAATTTTGATGTTAAATTTTGTTTCCTTATATCTTATTTTCAATTTTTTTGTTCCTATAATATAGAAATACAAATAATTTTATCTATTTACTTTGTGTCCTATGGCTTTACAAATCCGCTTATTAGTTCTTGTAGTTTTTCTGTTAGTTTCTGAAGATTATCTATACACACTATTATATCATCCACAGACAAAAAAATTCAAATTTTTTCTTTTCAATATTTATAACTTTTATTCCCTTTCATTTAATTCACTTTCATTTTATTTCTTTGCTCCTTTTTTAGTTTAATTGCAGTAGCTAAGACCTCCAATAACATGTTAAATGGGACTTGTGAAAGTGAACATCCATAAGAGTGAACATTCTTGCCTTGATCCTCATTTCAGGGTAGACCAGTTCAGTTTCTCACCATTAATTGTTGATGTTAGCTGTAGGGTTTCCTTTTTTTTTTTTTCTTTCTTTCTTTCTTTTGAAGATGCTGTTCATCACACCAAGGAAGTTTTCTTCCATTCTCTTTGCATTTCTTTTAGTATGAATCTGTTGAAAATAAAATCTCTCAAATTCCATTCATCTAAAAATGTCTTATTATTTCAGTACAATTTTTAAAGGATATTTTCACACATATTGAATTCAAGGCTGACAAGTGTCTTTTTTCTGAACTTTAAAGGTATTTCATTGTCTTCTGACCTCCATTCTTTCTGATGAGAAATCAGTCATCATTCTTGTCATTGTTCCCCAGCATGTAATGCCTTTTCTCTCTTCCTTCTTTCTTTTTTTTTTTTTTAAGATTTTATTTATTTATTCATGAGAGACACACAGAGAGAGGCAAAGACACAGGCAGAGGGAGAAGCAGGATCCCTGCAGGGAGCCTGTTGTGGACCCTATCCCAGGACCCTGGGATCAGGACCTAAGCTGAAGGCAGATGCTCAATCGCTGAACCACCCAGGTGGTTCTCTTCCTTCCTTCCTTATAGCCTTCTCTCCTCCTTTCCTTCATTCCTCTCTCCATCCCTATCTCTTTTTCCTTCTTCAAGATTTTCTCTTTATCAATGGATTCCAGAAAGTTTACTATTATGTATCTAAGTATAGGCTTTTTAAAAATTATTTATTGTGCTTGAATTGGATCTTTTCATCTAGTTAAGAAATTTGGGACCATTATTTCTTCAAATGGCTTCTCTGACCCATTCTCTTAAGTCATTCTCTTAATTCTTAGTTCAGTGTGTCTTATACTATTGGCTATTTTCCCACAGATCACTGAGGCTCTATTCTCCTCCTGTTGATTTTTCTTCTCTGTATTCTTAAGGTGAAGCAATTTCTACAGATATTTCTTGAAGCTTCCTGAGTTGTCTACGTCGTCCTATCTACTGTTACACTCAGTGAAGTTTCTATTTCATGTTTCATATATTTCGTCAGTGTTAAAATTTCATTTGGTTTTTTCTCATATTTTCTATTTCATGCTGAGATTCCTTTTCTGTCCATTCATTTGACAACCTTGTGCTTTAAATCTTCGAACACATTTCTGATAGCTTTTATAAAATCTTCGTCACTAATTCCAACATCTTGACTATTTTAGGGTTTGTTTCTGTTGACTTTTATTGTGGATTACAGTTTATTGCTTCTTCACACATTTAATATTTTATATGTTGGATATTGTAAGTAATACATGGTAAGGAGTTTGTCTCCCTTTAAATATATTGAGTATAATTGTGGCAGTTAGATAATTTAGTGGAAAATTCTCTTAATCCAGTCACACTTGGTTTTAGGCTTTGTCAGTGTATTCTCTAATTGAGGATGTGGCCTTTAAGTTGTGGTCCTAATTCCTAAAGCATGGCCTTTTGGAGGTTTCAACTGAAAGTCAGATGACTTTGGCTGGGCTAGAACTTCAGTATCTTTCAACATTGCACAAATTATGGGAGCTCCACTCAGCCTTCTGACCCACTAGCCTCACTTTGCTAGGCTTTACAGATTCTTACCTTACACATTCATAGACAAACTCTCGGCAAAGAACTCAAGGAGAATATACATACAGACTTCTGGGGCTCAACTCTTTCAGCATCCTCCTTTCTGGGACCCTGGCCTTCATATCCCAGCCACCTTAGCAGATGTGAACTCTGATCTTTGCCTTCTTAGCAAGCAAGATTACTACTCTCCACTTGGGCTTCACCTCCCTGAATCACAGTTTGAAAGGTACCACCAATTAGAAAGTTGGGTTAAACATGAAACTTATCTTTTATCTTATCCAAGGATCATAGCTTTGTGCTGGCTATTTCCAATGCCTGAAAAATTATATCCTCATATCCTTTGTTCAGTTTTATAATTATTTAAAGTAGGAGGTTAACTCTGATATATCCAGAAAAAGAAGTCCAATCTACTAATAACTCATCAATTTATTATCTGTGCCAGAGCTAACTCCTTCAGCCTGTTTCATCATCTCATAAAATTATGAGTTGCCTCTAAGAAGTCTACCTTCTCTAAGATCCTAAGATTCAGTAATATCTTGCTTCAGAAGTTAGAGACTATCTCGGGTCACAGCCTCATTCTTTACACATGTGCAAATGGATTTAATCAGTGCCAGCATTTGGACTGCCACTTTGACCTTTGCCAGTCAACACTGGTGTGGTGTGATTTTTCTGAAAGCTGAAAAAAAATAAATCATTTCCTTAAAGGTATTATAGTTAGCAACACTCTTACAAATCTACTACATCATTGTGTAGGGTAGAAATAAAAACGGTCCCAATTTTTCTCATTTAAAATAAAAAGTTGGCACCAATTTAATAGAGAATTGTATAGGCTAATGACTAAAATATTGGGAATGTGCCTGGAATTTCTTGAGTGAAAAGGCCCCGGAAATATAAAAGAGAATTTTCCATACTCAAGAACTATAATACTTCACATATGTGCCATGGGGTAGAATGAAGAGGAAAAAATGGGAAATAGTTAATACTCTGGCATACTTTCAAATGTTCCAACAAAACGCACACACACACACACACACACACACACACACACACCTATTTTATATGCCTTTCATGAGATGATAGAATAAACTTACTAGTCTTACAAAAGACTAAGATTTATAAGCAACCAAATATCCATTTCCCCAGTTTCCTTTTTTCTTTTCTTCCTTTCCTTATAGACACTGATAGTTACACATAAAAGTATACTTAAAGGGTTTTTAGGCAAAATAATTTTGTACCTATAAAGCCCTTTATGTAAAAGCTTTAAACTTTCTTTTGTTTAAGAGCACTTGAAGATTGTCTTGATAAACATTATGTGTGGAAAACACAATTTTTTCATGCATTAAGCATTTTTAATAAAATATTTTTAAACTTCATGTAGTCATTTCAGATGATCTAAAAGAACCCCAGAGACAATAAAAGAAGAGCACATCTGTTATCCTCTCTGTTAATATAAGTGTCTGATTGTTTCATGTCCCACAAGGCATATTCCCACATAAAACATGACAGGGAGAATGAGTAGTAATGACTGGAGTGCAATGACTGGGTTTGTGAACATCCCACACAATGACCATCAGTCCATTTATGAGATGATATGCGAACAATACCAAAAATGAGCAATGGCAACCATTGTACCACACATGACTATTAAACAACAGAGAAGGATATATGAACACTGAATGCTTGTTGGTAACAAGGAATTTACTAACTCTGCTCCTAGGATTCCCAAGGCCTCAGATCCCAGTTTACAGCACGTTTTTCTTTCTCTGTCTACGGATGAGAATACCAATTTCAGGGCAACTCTTGACCTTCAGAGTAGGAAGAGAATCTTTAGGTGTGCAGTTTTTTGAGATGGTAACATTTTGAGGTTGATTTTAAATATGCATGTAGAAGAACATTTGTTCCTTCCTGTATACAAACAGTACCCACATTGCACAATAATGTGGCACTGTAAAAGTGGCCATGCAAACTGAAACCATGCAGGGCATTTTAATAACCAATGGGGAAAAACACAATTGCTCAATGACCTCTAAAAATTTTTGTCAGAACAACAAATCATCTTTTACTAACAGTCATAAATATATATGAAACAGTAGAAAATTACTGTTTCCTTTATACATTCTGATTTAAAACACTTCACTGAAAATTAAAGTTTTTATTTTTGTAAAAGTCTTATCAAGAGTGGATTAAACAGTGCTTTCCCTCTTATGGTATAACAGGATATGGAGCATATTTCTTTTCTGTCTCATTGAATTGTCATACTCTTTCTTAAGATTGGGTCAGCTTTCAACATTTTTTTCCTTGTGATTTAAATATGTAAATATTTTCAAGAGTACTTTAATGTGAGTTTTTCAGTTTTGAGGTTTGGGTTTTTTTGCCAATATCAGCTCCTCTGGGACACCTTCATCATTTTTTTCATAATCACTTTCCTTTTTTTTTTTTAATTTATTTTTTATTGGTGTTCAATTTACTAACATACAGAATAACCCCCAGTGCCCGTCACCCATTCACTCCCACCCCCTGCCCTTCTCCCCTTCCACCACCCCTAGTTCGTTTCCCAGAGTTAGCAGTCTTTACGTTCTGTCTACCTTTCTGATATTTCCCACACATTTCTTCTCCCTTCCCTTATATTCCCTTTCACTATTATTTATATTCCCCAAATGAATGAGAACATATAATGTTTGTCCTTCACCGACTGACTTACTTCACTCAGCATAATACCCTCCAGTTCCATCCACGTTGAAGCAAATGGTGGGTATTTGTCATTTCTAATAGCTGAGTAATATTCCATTGTATACATAAACCACATCTTCTTTATCCATTCATCTTTCGTTGGACACCGAGGCTCCTTCCACAGTTTGGCTATCGTGGCCATTGCTGCTATAAACATCGGGGTGCAGGTGTCCCGGCGTTTCATTGCATCTGTATCTTTGGGGTAAATCCCCAGCAGTGCAATTGCTGGGTCGTAGGGCAGGTATATTTTTAACTGTTTGAGGAACCTCCACACCAGGGCAATATACACGTTTAATGCAATCCCTATCAAAATACCATGGACTTTCTTCAGAGAGTTAGAACAAATTATTTTAAGATTTGTGTGGAATCAGAAAAGACCCCGAATAGCCAGGGGAATTTTAAAAAAGAAAACCATATCTGGGGGCATCACAATGCCAGATTTCAGGTTGTACTACAAAGCTGTGGTCATCAAGACAGTGTGGTACTGGCACAAAAACAGACGCATAGATCAGTGGAACAGAATAGAGAATCCAGAAGTGGACCCTGAACTTTATGGTCAACTAATATTCGATAAAGGAGGAAAGACTATCCATTGGAAGAAAGACAGTCTCTTCAATAGATGGTGCTGGGAAAACTGGACATCCACATGCAGAAGAATGAAACTAGACCACTCTCTTTCACCATACACAAAGATAAACTCAAAATGGATGAAAGATCTAAATGTGAGACAAGATTCCATCAAAATCCTAGAGGAGAACACAGGCAACACCCTTTTTGAACTCGGCCACAGTAACTTCTTGCAAGATACATCCACGAAGGCAAAAGAAACAAAAGCAAAAATGAACTGTTGGGACTTCATCAAGATAAGAAGCTTTTGCACAGCAAAGGATACAGTCAACAAAACTCAAAGACAACCTACAGAATGGGAGAAGATATTTGCAAATGACATATCAGATAAAGGGCTAGTTTCCAAGATCTATAAAGAACTTATTAAACTCAACATCAAAGAAACAAACAATCCAATCATGAGAGGGGCAAAAGACATGAACAGAAATCTCACAGAGGAAGACATAGACATGGCCAACATGCATATGAGAAAATGCTCTGCATCACTTGCCATCAGGGAAATACAAATCAAAACCACAATGAGATACCACCTCACACCAGTGAGAATGGGGAAAATTAACAAGGCAGGAAACAACAAATGTTGGAGAGGATGCGGAGAAAAGGGAACCCTCTTACACTGTTGGTGGGAATGTGAACTGGTGCAGCCACTCATAATCACTTTCTAATTCCACTTCCAGGGTCATGATTTTTTGTTTCTTTGCTGCACTTCCATCTTTGTTGGCCAAGCCTCTGTTTCAATGATATATACTTTAAAATGTCATTGGATTCATCACTTAGGAGACAAAGACACAACACCACTATGCACTTTGCTGTCTGTGTAATCGATGCACACTGACCAATCACCAACAGGCACTGAATATAGTGATGTGATTGGTTACTGATCATGATGTGCATCTGCTTTTAACATCATGATTTGGGGACTGAATGGGTAGCAGTGAAGTTTGTACATTAGGCAATTACTCATGGTTAATACAACTGTAGTAATGGAAGTTTCTATTTTGTCAAGGGATTGGCATTATCTTACTATGCTGTGATAACTGAAATTCATATGTATCTGAACCATGCAAACTGAGGACTACCTGTGTTTAGAGAATTGGTTTACTCCATTGATTTGATTTGACCTAAATTTAGTTCTTGGGTACTTTCTTTCTGTTTTAATCAATTTTGTTAAACTTCTAAGCAAAGGGCTTGTCATTCTCTTCAGAAAGTAGAGGAAACAAATCTCAGGCAAAACACAGTTACATAAGAGATAGAAATATTACACTTTTTATAGAACTTAATTTTTACCTAAACCATTATTTCACCAAGTGGCAAAATGTAATATCAGCCAATACAGAATTCCCTTTAAAGTAACTGTGTGGAGCCTGTGTCTGAATTCAAGAGGCTTATCTACTGCCAGGATGTGGTGGGGTAGTAGAGTAAGGGAATTTTCTTAACACCAAAATACAATGAGCTACCATCTTCTTGCCTGAACTCTGCTCTTCTAGAGCCACAATGTCTTCCCCTCCTCATCTTGACTACATGGGTCTTCAGGAGCCCTGGTTCTTTGGGCACATCTAGCAGCTTTCAATAATCTAGAAAAACATGTCATGGATCTAAAGCTAGGCTAGGACGCTCAGGGTCTCTTCAAGGGGCTCAAGTTCAGACATCCCATTCAAAAGATGCCCTGTTCTCTCCCTATCAGTGAAAAACAAAACAAAACAGAGTCTTGTTCCCTTTCTGAGCCCTTCTTGAAAGAGGACCCAGGCTTCTTCGTGGCCTTCCAAACCCATCAGGTATTCTCTCTTAACTCCACCAATGCTCTCAACTCTGAGCTGGGACACAGTCCGAGAATCTTCTTCTCAAGACTCACAAACATCCCTTTAGCTCAGCCTGATTACCTTCTCTTAAAAAAAAAAAAAAATATATATATATATATATATATATATATATTTTTTTTTTTTTATTCATGAGAGACACAGAGAGAGAGGCAGAGACACAAGCAGAGGAAGGAGCAGGCTCCATGCAGGGAGCCCAACATGGGACTCAATTCCGTGGTCTCCAGGGTCAGGCCCTGGGCCGAAGGCAGCACAAAACCGCTGAGCCACCCGGGCTGCCCTACCTTCTCTTTTTTTACCTAGTCCCTCTCCTACCAGCAAACATTACAAGAGTGAGCGGATTCTGACTTTGATAATGAAATATCCTTGTACCCTTCCAAATCATCTTGTCATATGCCTAGATCTTTCCAAAACTCAAAAGTCAACATTTTCACTCACTTCTCATGTCTACCATGAAGGGTTCTACTACAGTGACCCCTTCTCAAGCAGCAGATGCTTTAAGAAAGCAGCTTGGGTGGGAGAAGGGCCATGGGGAAAACAAAATGGGGGGGGGAGGTAATGAGCTAATAGATTTCTTAAATTTTATTCTATAGCAAAAGAAAAACACAATGTGGTATGGTGGTTATGGACTTAAGCAAAGGTCTGACTGCACCCTGAGTCTAAATCCAGGTTTCTCCCCTACATTACTCTATACAATACTTTATTTCTTTGAGCCTCAGTTTCATCATCTATAACACTGAGATAATAATGGCACAGACCTCAAGATTTTTGTAGAAATTAAACTTCGTCATAAAAAAGCATTTAGCACAGTGCATGGCAGATAGCAATTGCTCAGTAAACGCTAGCCCCTGTTACTAAGGGAGACGGCCACCAGCGGATGATGGAAACTCAAATTTTTGAGGCTACATATTCCCCCAAAATACCCCTAGAATTATGCCATTCATATGCTACTTATGTGATTGCCACAGGTTTGCAAAAGACAGTTGTCCCACGATTCTGTTTTAAGCTAAAGAACTAAACTTTGCTTAGGATTTTCTTTACACAAACTTAAAGGAAGGGGGGTTGCTGCTTTTTAAGGAGGACTCTGCGATTACATATTGCATGCATCCTATGATCTAGGAGGGGGTAATAAATTGTATAAATTTCAGTAAAAAGCATTTTCCCCTATCATCAACAGAGTCAAACATATAGAAGGCTGCCAACAGGGCCAATTTAGTATTAAATCCTATTAGCTAATCCATGCCATTAATTCCTATGAACTAAGAGATTGAGAGTGAAGAGTCAAGAATCACAAAAATTCACATTTTTCCCTCCTACACTTTGATGATTAATATGTCCATGGCCCTGAGAAACACTCATAACTGTCACTGCCTTCCATCGTTTCCACTTTGTGTCTGGAACTGCTCCCCAGAAATGTGTGTGTGTGTGTGTATGTGCACGCATGTGTGTGTACATGTGTATGTGTACACAAAGATTGAGGGAAAGAGAAATAAATGGTTTTGAAATGATCGAATGAGATATAATTTATTGAGGTATTAAACAAGGTATTGACAGATTTCCTTAGTTTTCCTTCAAGTGCAATTCATCTGGCTACAAAACAAAATCAAGTAAATAAATAATCAGCATCTCCTCAGCAATTGCACCTACTGAGAAAAGTAACACCTGTTAAGCTGAACACAGGGACAACACAATTAAACAGGCACTAAGTGCAGAGAAGCCCAACAGCTAAATCATGGACTCCAATCTATCCTGGAATGGGAAGAACCATCCTCTTGGCTCTTGCCTATTAGTTCCAGCTCTGTACATCTGTTTCTCTACCAGCTTGACCTCTCTTCCCCTTCTGATGGTTGCACCTCAGTTTTGCCTTGGGGAACTACTGCTCCCCCAATGCATGAAGCCTTTGGTGAAGAAAGTATCTCCCTCCATGTTTATCTAAAAACACTCAGACTCTCTCTTCCATAGCAATTTAGTCTTAACCTGGAGAATGTCCCAGAGAGCTCCTCGCCCCTTCTGCCATATGAGTCCACAGCAAGAAGACGGCTGTCTATCAACCAAGAAACCAGCCGTCACCAGTCTCCAGATCTGCCAATCTTGGACTTCCCAGCCTCCAGAACTGAGAGAAATAAATGTTTGTTATTCAAACCATGCCATCTATGGTGTTTTTGCTAGAGCAGGCTGAAATGACAATATCAAACAGTTCTTAATCTAGTATTATGTTTCCTTACCAAAAACACTTTTTCTCCACATTAAACAAACAAACAAAAATAATAATAACAACTGAAAACACCACTGGTCTAGATATTCATGACAACTTGGTCAACCATCTTGGGCTGAGGAGTTGCCACAGCAGTTTTTAACCCATATTCTCATACGAAGGAAAGGCAGGACTTGAGAGTCTCTGAGTCCTGTCTTATAGCTTCCTACACGGATGTCTGTCTCTGCCTTCTTGGCACAGATACACTTTATTTCTTTCACACAGCTTGACTACCAGCAGCTCCCTTTCAGTTGGCCAAAGAACACTGTGAGGCGATCTTCCACCAATCCAATGTGAACAGCCCAGGGCACTCACTGTGAAAAACCAGAGCAGCCTCTCTTTCAAACAGCAAGAGGAGCTCTGGACAACAAGTTTTTTTAATCATTCATTCCAGAACCCTTTGAAGCTGTAAAAGTTACTACTATTCCCTTAAGACTTTTAAAGGAGCTATACCTTTTTTTCCACACTTTCAACAAAGTTTAACCAAGGAAAAGTTTTGTTTTGTTTTTAAAGAGAGTTACACAGCAGTGTTTTTTCACATTTCCAAAGTTATCGCCCTTGGTAACTAACTCTGATATTTAATAATTCTCAGCTTGGCTTCTCTTTTAATATGAAGGACAGTGTATTTAACTAACGTTTAAAACGACAATAGCTCCCCAGTCCTGCTGGGAGTGAGAAGTGAGATGCCATCCCAACCTACTTCCCCCTCCCCCTGACAGACATAACAGACATAATGCTACCCCATTTTAATGCAGAGACCTCAGATCCTCATTCAGAATTGTTCGCTAGTGCAAATGACCATTCTTACACAAATCTGGAATTCAACAAATTCCATTTTGGACACCTCCTATATATTTGTCATTATTTTTAGGCACTCTGCTGCATATAATGATAATAGAAGGTAATGTTTGCTTATAACACTGTAGTGATTCCACCAAATTTCAGGACTGGTCTGTATTTTCCTGGAAAGACCACATCTTTCTCTTTCTCTGAGCTCAGAACCATCTAGGATCACCAGCTTTTGCAGTGTCTTCCCATTCTTTGTCAAAGAAACAAGATACAGAAATGGCAAAAACAAAATACTAGTAATAGTGAATAATGAACCAAGAAAGAAAGGAACCATAATCCAGAAGAGCTGCCTCATATCCACTTGCTGTCCAAAGATATCATAATTATAGTGACCCAAGCTGGGGTCTGAGGCTCACATTTACCTATGTGATCACTTAATTCCTCATCCCTTTTGACTGACTTCAGTTACTCCCCACTTTTTTGGATACAGAAAACCCTGTATCTGAGATGGGTAGAAGTCAGAAAGAGGATAGGAAGTCCACAGTCTTGTTACTCGAAGTGGGTCCAGGACCAGCAGCAATTGCATCACCTGAGACCTATTAGAAATGCAGAGACTCAGGCTCCATGTCAGCAGCTGCACTCCAACAAGATTCGCTGGCTAATTCCCCCACACTCCACTTGAAAAGCTCTGGTCTATAGTATTGGATAATTTGAAAGAGTTTTCAAAGCTACCTGGAGCTCCTGGTTATAATTTCTAGAATATGAGAGAATCTATAATGCATGTGCACGTCTTCCTTGCGGTATAGCATGAAGCCCTTCTGATTTGTGACTGAAGTAAGAAGACATCTTATAAGATCTGTCTCTACTGATATGAATTGCCCCACAGTGAAATTTTTCAACCATATATGCATCCACTGAAAGAAAAGAATTTATGTGCATATCATATTTAAAATAGTTACATTTATTTTAATAACACTTAACATGAACATGAATTATGCAACCACATTAAGGAAAGAATAAGAAAAATAAAGCCAGTTCCTATGAAACAACTTTGTCCCCCATATATGCCCAAAACAAAATCTTGGCCCAACATGACTTTTCTTTGTCTCTTTTCCAAAATATTCCATTAAATAGATTTAACTTTGTCTTTCAGGCAACTGCCCTTGCCAAAGAATGATTCGTGATACACTTAAATCCATATGGCTCATTCCATTATAAAATGACCATGAAAAATGAAGGAAAAGAGCATAGATTTCTTCTAAAGAATTTATTTAAGGTGCCAAAATAGACTACAATGAGGCTATTGCAAGGGTTAAACTTACATTCCATGTCCTCCAAAAATCTAATGAAATTTGGGCCTTTTGGGAAAGATGGAGAAAATTTTATAGAAAATGAAGACTCTAAGGAAAACAATCTCCACAGGTAGTTCGAGACGAATGAGAACCTATCTATAGAATTCAGGATTTAGGTTAAAAATATAGAAAAGTTTCCTGACAATTAAGATTATTAAATGTATAAATTATCATTCTATGGGAAGTTAAGAGGACACAATTTTAATAAAACTTGCCTCCTTGAAATTATGGGGTTGATTTATTCTCATTGAGGCTCTTCTAATAATAATAATTTATTGTTGCTGTTATTACTATTACAATTATCATTATTACCTCAATGCCAAGTGAACACTAACAACACAGCAGCTTTGTATTTTACATGCATTGTACATGCTACCTTTTTTCCTTTGTAAAATATTTTCTTTATTGAAGTACAATTGACATTAGCATGTACCAGTTTCAGGCATACAACTGTAGGTGCTATTAGTATACTCATTTTATAGCTTCAATGAATATTTCTGGTTAAATGACTTATCCAAGGTCACAAAGGCAGTGTGTGGTAGGACCAGGCTATGCAAGCAGCCTCCCTCCAGAGTCAGCACATTGAACCACTCTACTATACCCCTCTGCCTCCTAATACCTGTTCATCATGACAGGTCAGACTGGGACCCCAAAGTTGGCTTAACTTGGTTTGCTCTGACAAATGGACTTAAGGGAAACCTAAATCAATACTGGGAAAGGCACTAAGGAGTATTATAATACCATCCGGTTAAACAGGTGGTTAAAATATCAACTTTGTTCCCTGTCTGTTCAATGTATCATCAGTCACCAGGCATAGCCCATCAAGCCAAGAGCTGATTGAGACTGCCTCTGAATTTCCATATGCCATCCACATGGCCCTCATTGTATCAACACCCAGAAACAATGCACTTCTGGAGACATTCTGACCCGCACTCACCAACCATGATCTGTCAACATGTACATGCTCAACTAGAACAAATACGTTCTCTCTCTCTTAATTACACACAAACAAAATTGCAAAAAAACTTCTTCAGAAGGTAGCTCCAAAGAGCCTGGAACTGAATCAATACCATCATAATATAAATACAGTGAATGTAATGTTTCTAGTATCTACTGGATAACATAAGATTACATATGGAAGGCCCAGCCAATCAGCAGTACATCAGAGGTGCTCCGCAAATGTCAGTTCCTTCCTTTGCCCCCTCCTTATTCACATGGTTCTCACATGTTTTATTTCTCAAATGGAGAGTGGAAAGGCATGGTCCCTTTATTTATTTTTTTTTAATTTTTATTTATTTATGATAGTCACACAGAGAGAGAGAGAGAGAGAGAGGCAGAGACATAGGCAGAGGGAGAAGCAGGCTCCATGCACCGGGAGCCTGATGTGGGATTCGATCCCGGGTCTCCAGGATCGCGCCCTGGGCCAAAGGCAGGTGCCAAACCGCTGCGCCACCCAGGGATCCCGGCATGGTCTCTTTATAAAAAGTCATGGGATAACTCATTGTGAAGGACACAGATTGGTGTTAGGAGTGACAAGGCAGGAACAGAGATATTTATAAGGTGTCTCCAGTTTATAAAAGGTAGCTCAGGGCATCTAGGTGGCTCAGTGGTTGAGCATCTGCCTTTGGCTCAGGTTGTGATCCTGGGGTCAAGTCCCACATCAGGCTCGCAGCAGGGAGCCTGCTTCTTCTTCTGCCTCTGCCTCTGCGTTTCTCTGTGTGTCTCTCATGAATAAATAAATAAAATCTTTAAAAATAAATAAATAAATAAATAATAAATAAATAAATAAATAAATAAATAAATGGCAGCTCAATTTCACAAGAGAAAAGGAAGGTGAGTATACATCAAGACTTAATACAAGACAGCAAAAAAGATCAGAGATGTAGACAAAAATTTGGTGTCTATTATTAAAACACCTTATGCGAGAAAAAACCATGAATTGTTCAAAAATAATGAATGCCTGAACTTTACCAAACTATTACCAAACTGACCAAAAGCCATGAAAATGACCCAAATGTTCACAGGAAGGCCCAAATAGGCTGATTAAAGAGGATTCAGATAACATTTTACTTTTGTCAGAAGGTACATCATTTGTCCTTCGAAGTTTCAAAATGGAATCCTTGGTTATGGAGGAAATTACCAATTTATGAATTTTTAAGTTATATTTTATCTTATTAAAGTTTTATTGTAATAAGTGAGATGCCCCATTTTTCTCAGGGACCCAGACTAGAAGCAGGTCTAATGCTTAGGGCTCTGAGCTCCAGTAAATCAGAAGGCAAACAATCTAAAAAGAATGAGAAGTTCTCTCTAGCAAGGTGTTTTTCACATTTTTGAAACTCAGGTCCTCTTTTGATATGTATCAAAATCTCATGCCTTCTTTTAATGCTCTTTAAAATTCAGAACAGGGATCCCTGGGTGGTGCAGTGGTTTAGCGCCTGCCTTTGGCCGAGGGCGCGATCCTGGAGACCCAGGATCGAATCCCACGTCGGGCTCCCGGTGCATGGAGCCTGCTTCTCCCTCTGCCTATGTCTCTGCCTCTCTCTCTCACTGTCTGCCTATCATAAATAAATAATTTAAAAAAATTTAAAAAAAAAATTCAGAACAAAATGAATATTGTTATTCTCATTGTGTCAAAGCAGTGGAACAAAGCAATGCTTTGTTTTCAAACCACATGGTCCCTTGCCTCCATTATGATATCAGAGGTGGCAGTGAAGGGGAACAACACGCCCCCCCCTCACTTCTGCTTGAAGATTCATTGCTCTCAAACTCATCCTCAAATCCTGCTGGCTTTTACCTAAGAGAAATATTCTCACTGACCAAATCTCAAAGTTCCAATCTTGCTCACTTTCATTGAATTCCCATGGTCTTAAAGAAGCCTAATTAAAGTACAAAGAGAAATATGTAAACTCTGAAATAATTAAATCTTAGAGATTGCACATGCAACCTTTGCAAGGTATCTGTTAATCAATCATTCTAGCTCTTGTGAAGTTTTTCTAACATCATTCATATTTTACATTTTATAAGGCATCGTTTCCTGTCATTATCTAGATTTAGGCTTTTTTTTTTTCCTCCTGGGATCACACTCAACATATTCATGCCTCTTGTGTGCTATCATCATTTTGTTTACATGGAATGAGAAAGTAGTATGGAATTCTGGAAGGTTTCAAAAGTCTTTGACAGATACACACATGTTCAAATCCTGAATCTGCTGCTGATTATCCAGGTGATCTTGAGCATGTTCTTTAACCTCTCTAAGTCTCAATTTTCACGTCTGCAAAATGAGTTTAATAATTTCCATCTCTCAGGACTATTGTGAGAATTAAAAGTATATATATCTAAAGCCCTCTTGCACAGGCACAGATACAATTTTTTAGTATCTATCAAGCTTATGAGAAAAAATTTGTTATTAGCATTATAATTTTTAGTACTGAATGATATTGAATATTCCTTTAAGAAAAAGAAATGAGTTTTGGGTTTTCAAAATGAAAAGTACTATGTGTCTAGATTTAATGAAATTTGATCTTTACTATCATAATAGTGATCATTTTGAATGAAATTGAAATATTGTTACCTAGGCAATACCCAAAAGCTAATTCCCCAAGACAGAGTGAAAAGAGATGCAAAAATTACTTCAATAATTACCAATTTGTTTTCAAATGCTAGTTTTCTTGTCACATTATATAAATTAGCCATAGTGTGCCTGCCACCAGTATATAAAATTTTTGTATTTTCTAATACACCAACTAAAATTAATTTAAAGAAGTTATCTATGATTATCAAGACACCATCAGTTTCAGAAATGTGGATCTTTTTCATTTTAGCCCCACTCACATGGTGTAGTCTCTCATTGGTAGTAGGGGGACCTAATTCTCCAAGCATGGATCCTTCCTTTCTCACCCTCACCCACAGGCAGTCTGCTCTGCTCAACAGCAAGGCAGGAAATACCAACTGAAGGAGCAGGGCCCTGCGATTTGTACTTACCACACCATAAAAATACTAGAAACACACAAAGCATTACAAAGTAGAATCTGTTTTAACCAGTGAGAAAAATTTAAGTGACAATTTCTTATCAATCCAGATAAACTCTGATTAAGCCTATGTTTACATATTGCCAAAATTTCCAGAAGAAAAATGACCAATGCAATCATCTTAATATTTTACAAACAGGAAATTAACCATGATATGGCAAAAAAAAAAAAAAATCACTCTACTCCATGCTGAGATAATATCATATGGGTAAAATATTCTAACATTTGATTAAACACAATGGGGAAATAAATATCAGCAGTTTCCCTTAGGATTTAGAGTTTGACATTTGTGAAAGTTCCTGGCATAGTATCTACCCAATACAACTGCCTAATAGAGAATATTTGAATACCAGCCCAAATTTATCTTCAACCTGCTATTCTATGTGCAACATATTAATTTGTTTGATTAATTTTATAGCTACCTAAAGAGTTTCTTTAATATTCTGGTAAGAACCAGAATTATTATTGTGCTCTGAAAAGAAAAGAATTCTCAGAATAGGAATACAATGAAGTTTTCACATTTTAATATAAACCAGTAACAGATATGCAATTTCTTGTGAATTTTCATGGAACCAGAAATGTGCTAGATGCTTTGAACTCGATCTCAGCTCAGTGATGCATCCAAAATAAAAATATAAGTATAAAAAGCACTAAAAAATAATTCTAGTTTTTACGGTAGGTCTGGAGTTGATAGCATAGGAGAATTGCATTGCATGATATGCAGCAGAACTACTTCCTTAAAAATCTCCTTAACATTCCCCAAAGTTACTCATAAAGTCAGCCCTTCTTTCTACCAATTCCCCCAAACTACTCCCCAATCTTACCTCGTGCTAATTCTCTTCACCTCTTTACTTCTCTCTCTCCCCTCTTTTACATCCTTGAGAAGAGACTAAAAAGGAACAATTGCAAAACTGTTCTGAGCTTCCTTGTCTGAAAAGCCTGGGGCTTAGGTATATTTTAAACTAAGAACTTTCAGATTTTAAGGTTGGTATAATGCATATACCACATTTTATATTAAGGGAGTAGAGAAGTACCCTAAAATCAAATACATTAATATTGTGGTACTAAAATACATGAATATTCATATTAAGTGAAATAAATAAATTCATACATAAGATTTTCAAGGGCAGGTTTTGGACCAAATGGATTTTCTAGAAAATAAGAGAGCTTTTTGTTTTTGAGCTTTGGTGATTACAAAATTACATAAGAAATTACTAATCAATACTCCTAATATTTTTTCAAAAAAATAAGAATTTTTAAAATTTTATTCCTAGCACATTTCATTTTATTAATAGTCAACTACAGTTATTAAGAATTATGGAATTGTGTTGGCAAAGAACAGGTGATTCACTAAGCACCTACTATGTGCTGAGCACTATTCTAGGCTCTGTACCTGCTGAAGAAAGCAGATGAAAGTCCTACTGTCACAGAGCCTGCTTACATTCTGGGTAAGGCAGGGTGTAGGGACAGATAATAAACAAGCAAATGAAAAAATAATCTGAGATCCAGTAGTTAAAGATGCAATGAAAAAAATAATAATAAAGCAGAGAAAAGGCCTAAAGAGTGATAGAGAGTGTAGGGAGATGGTCAAGGAAAGCCTTTCTAGGGAGTTAAACTTGAATGGAGATGTGAAAGGAATGATGTAGTAAGCCTTGTGACTTTCTGAAAGAAGACTACTCCAGGCTGAGGGGATGACAAGTGCAAATGTAGGGGTAAGTGACGGGAGAGGGTAGGGTGCTTTTTGAGGAAACCAGTGTGGTAGGACACCCTAAGGAATTAGGAGAGACAAGGGAAGTGAGGTCAGAAGAAAAACATAGGATTTAAGCATGATTCTTAAAATTCAAGAATGATAGAATGGGACAGGTCACTGGAGCCATCATTGACGGCAGATGACAAGAGGAAGACATCCACACAATGATAGTGAGTGAGCGGTACAAATCGGGCAAAGAAGATAATGAGGTCAGAATGGGACTGCCCTGCTGCCAAAAAGCTGTACCAAGGCTATAAACAAGCATGGTGGGGCCATGTAGGAAGGCAGGAGAACAGGCAACAGAGGACAGAGCCCCTTTCTTGAGGAGAATGGTGGGAGAGAGTGAACAGACACAACTCAAGGAGCTGTCAATCAAGGTTAAGCCCTGGCTATAGCCAATGGAAGAATCCATTGCCCACAGTTGGATCTCAAGCAAAACAGCCTGGCTATGGCAGCCTGGGGGAAATTAATGCTTGAGTTAGCTGAATACTTCCTGTCCTCCTAAACAGAGCCAGGATCAGCTCTGCTAGCTAGAGCAGGACCTAGGCAGGTGAGAAGTGGGATCATTACAAAATTCCTTACCTGTTTCAGAATTCATGGGTAAAGTTTCTTAATATTTTCCTTTTCCACATACCTAGACAGTCCTAAAACAGTCTTAGACCCTTGGAAAGATCAGAAAAAAATACTCTGTATCTACTTATGAACAATGGTATTTGGCAAAAAGGGAAGGAAATAGCTGTAGTAGTAACGCAACAGGAAGGATAGATCTTTAGGAAAAGTAGATTATTCCATAACAGATGAAAATGGAAGAAAAAAGACTTGCCAGTTCAGAGGAAGAGTGATGTCCCATGACCATCGTTAGTCATGATAGTAAGAAAGCAACCATGACAACGACCACCATTAACTTCCACTCTTTGAATTACTACTATTTGCCAGGCACAGTGCTAGGCACTTCATATATGCTTTCCAAACTTCAAGCCATGGAAATATTAGAAGGATGGACAGGTGGTGTTATTCTTGGTGTTTTTACTAGCTGCTGGCACCCTGGGAGTAGATGCAACTAAGAAATAAGACCCAGAGATCACACCAATGTTGATTAAAATGTCCACTTTAATCCAGAAAAACAGAACTAGAAAACTTGACATGGATTTGCTGTCAAATGGGCTTCTTACGTTATCCCTCCAAAAGGGAGGCTTCCTCCACAAACAGAAGACTTATTTCTGTAAGCTTAGTCCAAAGCAGGAAAAAAAAAAAAACAAAAGGAATGGAAGAGAGATAGAGAGGTCAAGCAAACTACCCACTCAATAAAAGATTCCTTGTCCCAATGGGAAAAGTGAGAAAGAGTGAGGATCAAAGAGTTTCTCCCTTTTCTCCTAGGAAGGGTAAGTTACCTCCTTTTTATGGAAGAGTGGAGAATAATAATCATTTTTGTCTTCTTATCCACTCTTTAAGACTAGCCAACTATGGTTCTAAAAGGCAAGTAACTAGCCCAGGTCATAAAGCTAAGAGGTAAAAGAGAATTCAGTATTTGAATTCAGGTCAGTCTTACTCAGAAGTCCTACATATCTTTATACAGTGTCATCTAAGAAATTAACGTATAGGAAAAAAATCCTAAAATTTGTATGGAATCACAAAAGACCATGAATAGCCAAAGTAATCCTAAGAAGAGCAAAATTAGAGAGCCCAAGATGGCGGAGGGATAGGAGACCTTAGCTTCATCTGGTCCCAGCAGCTAGATAGCTATCAAATTATTCTGAACACCTGTAAAGTCAACCGAGCTCTAAGAAAATAGCTGCAACTCAACAAAAAAGCAACCATTTTCTGCAAAGTAAGAGGTATGGAGAAGTGAATCCGAGGAGATATATGGGAAGATAAAGGGTGGGGGGGCTTCCTAAGCCAGCTACTGGAACGTGATAGAGCAGTGGACTGCAAAATTAGAATTTTTAGCAGTCTGCTCCAGTGAGGGATGTCCCTGCCTGAAAGGCACTCAGGTGTCCAAGCGGAATGGAATACTATGTGGGACAGTGTGGCCTCAGGATCCCCAGGATCAGAGAAACATCAGGGGTGCCCGAGTGTGGCAAAGTTTCCAGCCATCTGAGCAGGGAACTTGGCTGCAATCAGCAAGCCCAGGAGTGGGCTCTCACTCGGGGTTGCCATAAACCATGACCTTGGCATGGTCAAGCCACCACTCTCTGAGCAAGGGCCAAGCAAGCAGCAGAACCAGTGAGAACCCTCCCCACCCCCATCCTCCACCAGGAGGAGCGACCCTGGTGTGCAGCCTCTGGAGGCTGCAGGGTTTGGAGACTCAAATCGGGGTCTAGGGCCTGAGATAGAAACGCTCCATCACAGGCTGGGTGAGCTTGGAGTGGGGATGGAAGCAATGGCCACGATAGCCAAACTGTGGAAGGAGCCTCGGTGTCCAACGAAAGATGAATGGATAAAGAAGATGTGGTTTATGTATACAATGGAATATTCCTCAGCTATTAGAAATGACAAATACCCACCATTTGCTTCAACGTGGATGGAACTGGAGGGTATTATGCTGAGTGAAGTAAGTCAGTCAGAGAAGGACAAACATTATATGTTCTCATTCATTTGGGGAATATAAATAATAGTGAAAGGGAATATAAGGGAAGGGAGAAGAAATGTGTGGGAAATATCAGAAAGGGAGACAGAACGTAAAAGACTGCTAACTCTGGGAAACGAACTAGGGGTGGTAGAAGGGGAGGAGGGCGGGGGGTGGGAGTGAATGGGTGACGGGCACTGGGTGTTATTCTGTATGTTAGTAAATTGAACACCAATAAAAAATAAATTAAAAAAAAAAAAGGCATGAAAAAAAAAAAAAAGGAGTGGGGATGGAGACCAGGGAGACAGGAGTATTGGCTGCTTCTTCCTGAGGGCGCACTGAGGACTGAGGCCCTGAGCTTTTGGCTCCAGAGCTGGAGATTGGGAGGCCTTCATTTTCACACGCATCCTGTAGAGCTGCACAGAAAGCCTTCAGGGAACAAAAGCCACTTAGAGCCATCGGAGCAGATTACTTAGCCTGGCCCCCTGGCAAGGGCGGTGCAATTCTGCCCGGGGCAACGACACCCGAGAATCAGCACCACAGGCCCCTGTCCCAGAAAATCAGCAAGAACATTCTGTCAAGACCAAGTTACTGATCCTTGAGAACTGAAAACTGCGGTGCTAGGGGAATATAGCATATGGAATTCAAGACGATTCTTTAGTCTTTCAATTTTAATATTTTTCTTTCCTTTTTCAACCAATTTCTTATTTTATCAACTCTTTTTAAAAATTTTTCATTTTTAGTTACATTCTATCTTTCCATTGTATTTAATTTTATTTAATTTGTGTGTATATATATGTGTGTGTATATATATGTGTGTGTATATATATATATATACATATATATATATATATATATATTTGTGTGTATACATATTTTTTTTTCTTTCTTTACAATTTTGGGATGCAGTTTCTTCTAACAGGTCAAATATACCCAGAATCTATAGTTCTGTTCCCTTCACCTATTTGATCATAATTCACTTTTTCTTTTTCTTTTTTTGTTCTTTTTTTTCTGGTTTGTTAAAGTCTTTTCCAATTTTCATCCTTACAGTTATATTCTATCCTTTCAATGTCTTCAATTTTAGTTTGGAATATATATGTTTTTCTTTCTTTACAGTTTTGTGATGTAGTTTCTTCTAACAAACTGACCAATAACACTCAGAATACAGTGTATTGCTTAGTTCTGTTCACCTGTTAGTTTATATTCCTTCTTTTTTTGTCCTTTGATTTTCATTTTTACAGTTACACTCTATGCTTTCATTGCATTTAATTTTTTGTACATATCTAAGTTTTTCTTTATTTTATTTATTTATTCATGAGAGAAACAGAGAGAAAGGCAGAGACAGCAGAGGGAGAAGCAGGCTCCATGCAGGGAGCCTGATGTGGCACTCAATCCTGGGGCTCTGAGATCATGCCCTGAGCCAAAGGCAGACGCTCAACCACAAAGCCACCCAGGCATCCCTAAGTTTTTCTTTTGTTACAATTTTGAGATCTAGTTTTCTAACAGACCAAAATACACACATGATCCAGTGTATTGCTCTATTCAGTTCACCTGTCTGATTATATTCTCTCTCTCTCTCTTTAAGTTTCAGGTCTCTTCTGATTTGTTTATTAGTAGAATTTTTCTGGGATCATTGTTTCCATTTTGTTCTCTTGTCCATCTATTCTTCTCTGGACAGAATGACAAGATGGAAAAACTTACCTCAAAAAGGAGAACAAGAGGCAGTACTGACTGCCAGAAACCTATCAGTATGGACATAAGTAAGATGTTGGAACTACAGTTCAGAATAATGATTATAAAGATACTAGCTGGGCTTGAAAAAAAAAGCATAGAAGACACCAGAGAATCCATTTCTGGAGAAATAAAAGAGCTAAAATCTAATCAACTCAAAATCAAAAAGGCTATTAATGAGATGCAATAAAAATGGAGGCTCGAACTGCTAGGATAAAGGAGGCAGAAGAGAGAGTTAGTGATATAGAAGACAAAATGATGGAGAATAAATAAGGTGAGAAAAAGAGAAGTAAATAACTACTGCATCACAAGGGAAGAATTCCAGAGATAAGTGATGCCATAAAGTAAAACAATATTAAAATAACTGAGGATCCCAGAAAGAAGAGGAAAGAGAGAGGCAGCAAGTATATTAGAGCAAACTATAGTGGAAAACTTCTCTCATCTGGAGAAGGAAACAGGCACCCAAGTCCAGGAAGCACAATCCTCAAAGTCAATAAAAATAGACCAAAACCCCAACATATAATGGTGAAACTTGCAAATCTCAGAGACAAAGAGAAAATCCTGAAAGCTGCTCAAGACAAGAGGTCTATAACCTATAAGGGCAGAAACATTAGACTGGCAGCAGACTATCCACAGAGACCTGGCAGGCTAGAAAGGACTGGCATGATATATTCAGGGTGCTAAATGAGAAAAATATGTAGCCAAGAATACTTTATCCAGCAAGGCTGTTGTTCAGAATAAAAGGAGAAATAAAGAGTTTCCAGGACAAATAGAAACTAAAAGAATTTGTGATCACCAAACCAGCCCTGCAAGAAATATTAAAAGGGATCCTTTAAGCAAAGAGAGAGACGAAAAATAACATAGATCAGAAAGGAACACAGACAGAAACAGTGACTTTGCAGGTAATACAATGGCACTAAATTCATATCTTTCAATAGTTACTTTGAATGTAAATGGACTAAATGCCCCAATCAAAAGACATAGGGTATCAGATTGGATTAAAAAAAGCAAGACCCATCAATATGCTGTCTGCAGAAGACTCATTTTAGACCCAAAGACACCTTCAGATTTGAAGTGAGGGGGTGGAAAACCATTTAACATGTTAATGGACCTCAAAGGAAGACTGGGGTGGCATCTTATATCAGACAAACTAGATTTTAAACCAAAGACTGTAATAAAAGATGAGAAAGGACACTATATCATAACTAAAGGGTCTATCCAACAAGAAGATCTAACAATTGTAAATATTTATGCCCCTAACATGGGAGCAGCCAATTATATAAACCAATTAATAACAAAATTAAAGAAACACATTGATAATAATACAGTTATAGTAAGGGACCTTAACATCTCACTCACTGCAGTGGACAGATTATGTAAGCAGAAGATCAACAAGGAAACAAGGGCTTTGAATGACACACTGGATCAGATGGACTTCACAGATATATTCAGAATAGTCCATTCTAAAGCAACAGAATACATATTCTTCTCAAGTGCACATGGAACACTCTCTGGAATAGATCATGTACTGAGTCACAAATCAGGTCTCAACCAGTACCAAAAGATTAGGATCATTCCCTGCATATTTTCAGGCCACGATGTTTTGAAACGAATTCAATCACAAGAGGAAATGTGGAAAGAACTCAACTACATGGAGGCTAAAGAGCATCCTACTAAAGAATGAATCGGTCAACCAGAAAACTAAAGAAGAATTTTAAAAATTCATGGAAATAAAAATTAAAACACAATTGTTCAAAACATTTGGGATGCAGCAAAGGCAATCAAGAGGGAAGAAGCAGTGAGGAGACATTCTAGTAGAATTCTATTTATTATTTTTGCTTAATTCTTAACATAATAAGTTGCTGTATCTATATATTGGTGATTTAGTGTATCTTAGGTTTTGTGTTTAAAAGATTTATTTATTATGGAACCAGAAAAGACCTCAAATAGCCAAAGGAATGGTGAAAAAGAAAATCAAAATTGGTGGCATCACAATTCTGGACATCAAGCTCTATTCCAAAGTTGTGATCATCAAAACAGTACAGTACAGTACAGGCACAAAAACAGACACATAGATCCACGGAACAGAATAGAGAGCCTAGAAATGAGCCTTCAACTCATGGTCAACTAGTTTTTGAATAAGCAGGAAAGAATATCCAGTGGAAAAAAGGCAATCTCTTCAACAAATGGTGTTGGGAAAATTGGAGAGGCACATGCAGAAGAATGTAACCTTCCTCACACCATACACAAAAATAGACTCAAAATGAATGAAAGACCTAAATGTGAGAAAGGAATCCATCAAAATCCTAGAGGCAAACACAGGCAGCAACCTTTGTGGCACCAGCAGCAGCACCTTCTTACTAGACGCATCTCCAAAGCAAGGGAAATAAAGGCAAAAATGAATTGGGACTTCATCAAAATAAAAGGCTTTTGTACAGCAAAGGAAACAGTCAACAAAACCAAAAGATAGTTGACAGAATGAGAGAAGATATCTGCAAATGACATATCAGATAAGGGCTAGTATACAAAATCTGTAAGAATTTAACAAACCTGATACCCCAAGAACAAATAATCCAATCAAGAAATGAGCAGAAGACATGAACAGACATTTCCAAAGAAGACATACAGATGGTGAACAGATCCCTGAAAAAATGCTCAATATCACTTGGCAACAGGGAAATACAAATCAAACCCACAATGACATACCACCTCACACCAATCAGAATGGCAAAAATAAACAAGTCAGGAAACAACAGATGTTGGTGAAGAATGTAGATAAAGGGGAACCCTCGGACACTTGGTGGGATGCAAGCTGGTACAGCCACTCTGGAAAACAGTATGGAGATTCCTCAAAATGTTGAAAATAGAGCTACCCTACAACTCAGTAATTACACTACTGGGTATTTACCCCAAAGATACAAATGTAGTGATCTAAAGGGGCAACTGCACCCCAATGTTTATAGCAGCAATGTCCACAATAGCCAAACTATGGAAAGAGCCCAGATGTCCATCAACAGATGAATGGATCAAGATGTGGTATATATTTATGGAATGAAATACTACTCAGCCATCAGAAAAAAATGAAATATTGCCATTGGCAACAACATGTACGGAACTAGAGATATTATGCTAAGTGAAATAGGTCCATCAGAGAAAGACAATCATATGATCTCACTCATATGTAGAATTTAAGAAACAAAACAGAGGATTATAGAGAAAGAGAGGAAAAAATAAAACAAGATGAAATCAGAGAGGGAGACAAACCATAAGAGATTTTAACCATAGGAAAAAACTGAGGGTCGCTGGAGGGGAGGGAGGTTGGGGGATGGGGTGACTGGATGATGAGCTTTAGGGAGGGCACTTGATGAATGAGCACTAGGTGTTATGTAAGACTGATGAATCAGTGACCTCTACCTCTGAAACCAATAACACATTATACGTTAATTAAATTTAAAATAAAACAAACAAACGTTTGGAGATTGACCTTTGGAAGTTGCTTTAATACTGTTCTGGCCTTGCAGTTGGCTGCCATACAGCTAGTTTCCACTGTGATTGTAGACTGGTGGTTTTCAAGGCTACCACCAAGATAGGTAGTTGGGATCGTGATCAGGACAAGTTAAAATGCCACAAAGCTCACTGCTTTTACTGAGATTCAGCTCTTTTTCTTGAATCAACACTCCCAAGAATTGCAAAAGAAAAGGGATGAGGAGGAGGTGGAGGAGGAGGAGGAAGAAAGCTGGAACAGACTGGTGGTTGCTAGGGGTAGGGGACAAAGGATGAGTGTAGATGGTCAAAAGGTACAAACTTTCAGTTATAAATAAATTCTGGGGATATAATGTATAGCATGGTGACAGAGTTAACAATACTATAGGTCTGAAAGTTGCCTTAAGTTCTCATGACAAGAAAAAAATTATATTACTATATGAAGTGAAAGCTGTTAACTTGTTGTGGTAATTATTTCATTACATACATATATAAAAATCATTATGTTGTACACCTTAAATTCAAACAAGGTTTATGTCAGTCACATCTCAATAAAACTAGAAAAAACCCACAAAATTTAAAAGGAGACTTATATTTTTAATTCTTACAGAGGTAATAAAGGATCACTGTATAGAATACATAGAAATTATGAAAGAGAAAATTAAGAACATCCCTAACCACCGCATAGCCTCTGTAAATATTTTGGTATAGTGCTTTCCTGCCTTTATTGGAGATGTCCTATCTAAAATCAGGCTTGAACCAGGTTATTACTGGGAAATTTCTGAGGGAGTTGGAGAACAAGAACTGTCAGGGAGACGGGGCTCAGGACTCTGAGAACAAAGCTAGTAAGTAGCTCCTGCAGACTCCTGAGACACACCAACCTTCAACATCTGTCTCCCAGAAGTCAGCTCTCACTTCAGCAAAGCCAGAATGCAATTCCCTCCCGGCTTTGCTCCACCTGTGGATCTAAGGTCTCTCCTTTCCTCTGGCACCTGAAGTCAGAAAGCTGCCTCATCCATCATAGTCCTATTTGTTTCCAAGGTCTCATACCTGTGGCTCTTGCTGCTTGGCCATTCCTCCTCAGCAACCCAGGTGACTGGTTGCTGGCAATTGCCTGATTTTGGACTAATTCCTCATTTGGACATCTGGAATTGGAGGCTCCCCTGGTCTTAAATGCCTACCTGGCTTCCAGCTCACTACTTGCTCTTATCCTCATTCTTTTGTCACTTCCACGGATAGTTCTAATACCTGGCTTTCCGAAGTAGGACATTCCCATTCCAGCCTGCTGATCCCGCAAAACCAGGTTTTACCTACAGTCTAACCTATCCTTGCACCTACCATAAATCCAGACTTTTATCCAGATCTGGATTTCATCATCCCAGTGCCAATTCAGCATCCATGATCAACAGCTAGCAACGACCCCAGTTAGACACCAGTCTTTTTCATTTTCCACTCCATGTCACCAATAGCCTGATTAGAAACAAAGGACTGACAACATTTCCAAACCCATACACCTTTTACAGTAATCTGTTCTACTGAGAAGTGGCATCTGCTGCCTATCACCAAGAGGTGAAGTCAGACCATCACTGCCCACTGCCTCTTAGTATCTGAGTTGCCAAGGAAAATTCAATGCAGTCAGGGACCAGATGGAGCAACATTTTACTCACATGAAGAAAAGACAGAGTAAGCTCAGCTTCATCAGTTCCTCATGGCCATGGTAACTCCTGCCAGCCACAGGAACATTAGCCTATACACACCCATCTTGGGCCACAGGATGAAGGGTCTTTCTTGTCCCCTCCCTTGAGGGAAAAGATACGGCCATATGACACATATGCTAAGCAGAACAAAGGAACACATACTGAGTCTGAAACAGGGAAAGATTTTTCCTCACAAGGTGACCAGTTCAGTTCAGGCTGTGAGAAACTCTTTATCTCTTGGGAAGTAAAGTTCCAGGCCCACAGCCCATTCCCCTGCAGATGAGTGGGAGTCCGAAGACTACACACAAAGGACTGCCTTTCCCAACAGTTTCACTTTCAGAATTACTCTACTTAGAAATAGTATGTTGATGTAATGAGCACTGGGTGTTACATGCAACTGATGAATCACTAAATTCTACCCCTGAAACTAAAAAAAAAAAAAAAAAAAATTTTGATTTGTATTGTGTCCATAAATGTTATCATTCCTCTTCAAATAGCAATATAAATGTACCTCATTAAGTGTAATATTTTTATGATACGGATTTTAAAAATGCTTTTTTCTGAACTCACTTTCAGCACCAACTCTGCATGACATAGATCCTCTTAAAGTGACCTGAGGCCATATCTTTCCCTCTTCCTGAAAATAAACCACCAACCTGGCATGAGACCGTAACTCAAGTGTTTTAGACTGTCATTTATAAGACAATAAACACCAAATGGAATAAATCCTAGTGAGCAAATTAGAATGATCAGAATTAGAATGATTATAGTAGAGTCAAATCAATCAATTAAATTAGAATTACTGATTTGGAAAATTAGCCATTAACAAATGTTCAAACCAGGGTCTTCATTTAGAACTTGACAAAAATGTCTACAACTTATCTGGAAAGAATATAAAGAACCGGTCTCTAAGCCCACACCATGACTATGTTCAGTGTGGTGGCTAAGGCAATGAAGAACTCTTCTGTTGGGCATTTCTAGCTAGAAGCAGATAGGCAGCCAATGCACATCTAAACTGCCTCCTCCTTCTGAAACACATTTCCATCACAACAGCAGGGGATACCAGACCATGGGATTTCAATCCAAGTAGAGGAGGGGATGAGTCTTGAATTCCCTCACTGTCCAAATGTTCAGATTCATGAGGCTTCAGGATGCGTACCAAAGTTTTTAAGAAACTTGGGAAAGATCATCAAACCACTGGAATGTACTTTATCTAAACTCACCTTTGAGACCACTTTTTGTAACTTCACTATGTAGGAACATTCTCAAATCTCCTAAGCACATATAATTAGGTAAGTACCAGATTTGTTCAGACTGTAGCAGAATAAATGAATACCATGATTTTACTGAGTTAGCACATTGCTTGTTAAGGCCTTGGTCCCTGAAACATCACTAACAGTGTAACCATCTCCAGCATGTAAGCGTTAGCAAGATGCTAAAAACACAAGTTTCTAAAACCGGTGAAGAATCAAAGATCTTTGAAATCTAGCAGAGTAATTTGTCCTCAGGCACTATTGAATCAAGCTGAAGAAGGACCTCAAGGAATATGTTTATCACTACTGCAGTGTTCTTTTTAAGCCACACCCTCCTGACCCAGGAGGCAGGCAAAATGGGGCTCTAGAAAAATCATATGGTCTTCCAGGCCAGGAAAGTGGTCCTTGTCCCATTATCTAACACCAAAAACCATATTCACCCACATACTAGGGAGTGATATACAAAAGAGGCTCTTTACGGGGCAGAGAGAGAGAGAGAGAGAGAGAGAGAGAGAGAGATTCGCTTTTCCCCCCCGCTTCAAATGTATGGGATTTTATAGCACAGGGCTAGACCAGCTCAATACCTGATTGAAATAACCCAAGAGAAGGATACGGAGAGAAGACTGAATTCAGAATGCTCTGTGAGAGTACATCTGTTTTATATGAGACACACAATCTGTCTCATTCCAACCTGCATTTCTGGGTCACTTGAGACATTTAAACTGCACTTATAATTAACAGCTATTTTTAAACAGTGAAAAAATAGAGCACTGGTAAGGTACAAAAGCATTAAAATTGCCCCAGTTTCGCTTTTCAATAGGACACACCACTGCAATATGCTTCAAGATCAAAGAGAGCTCAGAAAAAGAGAGAGCGAGAGAGAGAAAGAGAGAGACAGCCCGATCAGTGGGGATAAATTGTTCCCATTATGATGGTGTAAGAATAGGGTTCTTTCAATTGAAACAATTTAATAACCACATTCATTACATTGGTGTCCACTTGGTTTTATCTGAGCAGTTTTTGCATAACTGGGGAGCAAGTTCAATTGAGCTTATTCTCTAGAAATTAAGACGTGCAGGGTTTGACATTCAGAAATTAAGCACTAATAGTCGACCAAGCAGTTGTCTTGAGATTCCCTCTGGATGTAGTAAGATCTGCCTACCACTAATTATGTCAAATGCAAATGCATTCTCTAAAAGACCTGCCCCAAATTTTCATTAGCTCATTCTAAAGCACTTAAGGTTATATTAGGGTGATGATGGGATAGCAGAGTCTCTTCCTTGGAATATGTTTACAGAATCACTTTGCAAAGCATCACTTGCATAGTGTAAGTATAGCACTGCCATCTGTAAACGTGTTTTTCTCTCAGCTATCAACAGAGGGAATCTTTCAGAGCACTTTTCTAATATTCTGTGAGATCAAGACAACCAAACAGAATCATGACAAACACTGGAAGTGCTGACATGAACAAGGGGATCATTGATTTAGGAGGAAAAAAAAAATGACTAATTTTCCAGGGTTCGCTTTAACCCTGGATAGCTACAAACTAGAAGTATTGGACCTTTTGCCAACTAGTTTTCCTGAGAATGGTTACATTTACCAGTTCTCAACCACACTATGGGGCATAATGTGTCACTTGAAGTATAGTTTATCCTAAAGAGCTATTTAAGAAGATAGTAGGACTGAAACTGCAGAAATGCATACAGAGGAAAACCCAAAGTTTACATATTATGTATGAGATATACATAATCCATTCCTGTCTGCTTCCTTCACTAGGAGCTAAATCGTGTACAGGAACACTTAGAAAACATTTCCCAGTGTACACTATAAATCCTTCTTTATTTTCTTACTACTGCCAAACAAGGGAGAGAAGAGAATTGTTGAAACATACATTGGGTGGCAACTTCATAACAGCCACACTTCTTCTTTTTCCTTCGTTTTTCCAGAAGACAAAGTGTAAAACCTAAGAAGTTACCTCTACAAGAGCTTTTAAATAATGGCTTTTCCAGGAGCAACTGCACTTCTCTCACTAGACCATTTCCCCAGATGGGATGTGCAATATAAAACCACCATACGCATTGGCTTATTGAGGAAAGGAGATAGACTTGTACAAATCACTGGAAAGATAAATAAGCTATAGAGATCAATAAATAAAAGCCAGGCGGAAAAAAAATCAAACTCCGGCATTCCAGACCAATTAAGATGTTATTTACTGCCCATGTGATTGTAACTTCGATGCTCTCCTTCCTTGTTTTCACACCATAGGCATTTGTTTTGCTGAGAGAAAGATATATAACTGATGTGTAAATAGAAAATGATATAGATAGATTTTATGTCCCATAAAACTGTTAATCTGTGCTCCACATTAAATATAAAGTACATTTTTTATTTAGACACTGCACTGGTATAATTAAAATAAAGTATGCTAGCTTTATTTTTTCAGTAAGTCATTTCCAACCATAGAGATCAAATAACAGTGCAACAGCAGCATGAAATGTGGTTATAATAGCCTGAGACCACATTTCCTGAAACTAAAACATAGGAGATAATAGTGTGAAGGTACAAATTAAATGCAAATAAAACAGATTCCCTATTGTTGCTAATCCCTGTATTGGGTTTCAATGGGGAAATTTCACTGTAATGTTTAACTTCTTTCTACAGTGATCATTGACACGTTATCGGTTACATTTTGAGATCACTGATGGAAACTATCAGTGAAGGATGTAGGAAGACTACCTGCCTTTCAGGTAGAGAATGGAAGTGACCTGGAAAAGGTTAAGTTAAAATATACTGCCCTGACTGCTTCCGGGACACTTATGGCAACTGCCAAACACTCATTGACTTGTTTCCTAATAGATGTACGTTATTGTGGCAATCTACTTTCTTTTGCCAACAGAAGCTCTTTTAGATTTCAGCGGTGTGTCAGCATACCTTAGCAAGATCCCATTTTTTGAGGGTGACTGCTCCAAAAACATCTCACATTTTAACACAAGGGGACTTAACAGAGTCAGCTTGTGTCACAATTTCTGGGTTTCCTACATTGTAACAGGCCTATATGGCATGGAGATCAAGAGTGGCTGGTGGGATGCAGATGTTTTCAAAATCAAAAACTATGATTTAAAATGAACTTAGCAGAATCACCCTTTCTCTCAGCTCAGTTTCACATGGACCTTGCCACGAGTGTTTAAGACGCTCGTTGAACAATTGGCTTCTTGGGATTTTCAACTGTACTGACATGAGTAGCTATTCGATGAGACACCCTCTTATTCTAGAGCTCTTGGTGAAGAGTCTCTTTCTAGTCTTTTATACAATGGCATATGTCTTATAATTCTGTAATTGGCAGGTCTCAACTTTCAGGAAAGTTTTGGGCATGTTACATTCTATACTGTTCTACTCTTAACTCCTAACCCAAAAAGTAGTTCGACACTACCAAAAAGTCTCTGCAGTCCCTTCCTCACTCTGGACTATTTCTATTTCTGAAAGAATAAAGAACCACATTTACATAAGTTAACCCAAACTTCATCCTCTCTCCTTCTCCTCCAAAATTAGGGGCACACAGCCCTGGGGGCATACAAGATGACACACTGAGGTGCAAAGAAACCTTGAGAAGATCGTTTTTTATTTATCTGCCAAAAAGAAATGAAGCTTTACTAACAGTATATATACTATTAATATAGGTAATAGTAGGATGGTTTAGAAGGATACGTACCTATCCTAGGATATGTAATCAAACTTTTTTTTAAAGATTTATTTATTTATTTATTTATTTATTTATTTATTTATTTATTATCTATTTAAGACACACAGAGAGAGAGAGGCAGAGACACAGGAGGAGGGAGAAGCAGGTTGTATGCCGGAAGCCCGACGCGGGACTCGATCGCAGGACTCCAGGATTGCGCCCTGGGCCAAAGGCAGGCGCTAAACCGCTGAGCCACCCAGGGATCCCCTGTAATCAAACTTTTAAAACTATTTCCATGCATGGTTTTAAAAGTTTGGAGATGCCTAGGAACTGCAATTAACTCTCCAAATATTGGTATGAGAAAGAACTCTCAGAGACTCCACGTGGTAGGCAGATCAATGCCATTAACTCCCACCTCCCAACAATGATGTCCAAGTCCCATTCTTCAGGACCTATAAATACTGTATCTTGCATGGGCAAAAGAGATTTTGAAGATGTGTTTTGAGATATGGACCTTGAGATGGAGAGATTATCCTATATTATTTGGGTAGGCCCAATCTAATCACATGAATCCTCAAAGGTACAGAACGTTTTCCAGCTGCAGTCAGTGAAAAAGAAAGGTGACAATGGAGCAGAGTCAGACAGATGCCATATGAGGAGGATTCGACTTACCACTGCTAGTTTGGAAGATGGAGGAAGAGGCCACGAGTCAAGGAAAGCAGGCATTCTCTAGAAGATAGAAAAAGCAAGAGAAAGGCTACTCCCCTAGAGCCTTCAGAAGGGACACAGCTTTGTCAACAAGTGATTTTAATCCAAAAAGACCACTAAACTACAGAACTGTAAGCTAATAAACTTGTGTGATTTCAAGCCACTAAATTTGTGGTAATTTGTTATGCCAGCAACAGGAAACTTTATCCTCCATCTGACCTAACTAATTTGGAATGCTGGAATATCACGACAGATCTAAATACTACATCAAACAGATTCAAGTGCCATCATTTAAACATTTTTGTCAACATCTCCTGACTTTACATCACTAGGTGAACAAATAAGAGCCAAGTATGACATGAGAAGTTGATGAAATCTTACTTGCAAACACAGAAACAGAAGAGGAACAAACTCTTTGGCCAAGAAGAGGTAAGAGTTTTCAGCTATGACCTTTCCCCATTATCTGAACATTATCTGCAGTGCCACCAAATATCAAAAAGAGCAAAAAAAATGCTGACCTTGGAATAAGTTGCATTTTTCCCAAATCTAAGGCAGTTAGAGAATTTTAAAACTCATTCTTCAATATCTGAACTTCAAAAGGTAAAATTTCCAGGAATGACAGTATTGTGCTGGAAACATTAATGTACCAGCATGAAATAATATCATTCTGTAGGAGGCAATAAAGGTATGAATTATGTCAAATTGTATTTGGCTCACGGATGCTTCTTATGGGCAGATACAGCTAACAGGCCCAAGAACACCTGCCTGTCTCCCTCTGAAAATCAAAGTCCTGTGCACAAACATCAGTCTACAAAATTAGGGGACCATTTGTTGCAAAATGAAAATGTACCCTGTTACAAATCCACCTCCCAGGGATATGGAGTATCTCTTGTTACAGCAGAATATAATTTTTCTCCTGGCCTTGCTCACTGTAGAAAGAACCATTAAGACATTTACATTACAAGTGGTGGCTTCTACTCCCTTTAGGTAATATAATATGCTAAATGAACTTGCTGCTATGCCATATAGTGCTCTATTACAGACTCTAGTCATTAATTGGTTTGGGGTCATTGGCCATCTCAATTAATGTGAGGAATCTACTGTTCTTTAAGTAAAATGTTCAATAGCATCTCCTATTGAAATGGGCCAGATTCAAATGATATGCATCATTATGCATGTGCCAAAGTACAAGCGTGTGGGTTTTCCTGCATTTATATTTAGGGTAAGAAAACAGAGTCCATTTTTTAAAGTTTAAAGAAACTGTTTACAGGGGCTGTGTTGTACTGAAGTTGTTAAAAAGCTTGAGGAAACGTGGCACTGAGGAAAATACAAAATCTGTAGGCCGCGTAGTGATTTAACCCTTTCAGAGCTAACGTACTAAGGAGAGAAAAGCTGCCTTTCTCTTCTTTGCTCCCGTCTGCAGATGCGTACGGATAACGCTGCAAACAGAACCATCACTTCTGCTACAACCTGGGTAATAATGTGCTCAGTTAATCTACACAACATAGAGTCATCCTCTCAAAAAGTCATTCACTTCTTTAAAAACTGGAAGGAAAATAAATATGGTGCAGTAAAATTGTTGAGTAGAGGAATCTATCTGGACATTTCACAAAACATTTCATTATGCTGACAATTCCCAGAAGTACTCTCAAGAGTGCTTTAAGCTGAGGATTACTGCACTGGAGCTGATGGACTTTTTTTGTAGCCCCTTTAAAAGGCAGTGAACCGTTTTTCTATTTTATTTAAATAATGCCCCTTAAAATGGATTTTTAGAGGTATAATAACTCCTTAAGAGTCAGTTATGCTAAACAGTTTCTCTTGATAGAAATGTTGTAAAACTCGTTAACTGCACAATTTCAGATGCCGGCTTGGTGAACACTAACTGACATGTGAATGACCAGAGTTTGTAAAATAAATTGCAATAGTTGTTGTATCACACAGCTAGCATTGCACAAGCTGGAGGCCACAAGGGGCTCCAACCTGACAGAAAATTACTTCAAGATGAATGAAAAGTGCTTGTTTCTCTTTATTAGTTTTTAGAGAACAATGAAAATGTTGAATTGTTTACAGAGGGCTGATTAAATGTGGTCAGCGGGGCCATGTCCCTACTGCTAACTGTTGGCCTGCTTCTCCCACCGGCCCCCAAACTACACACACACACATACACACACACACCACCCACGCCAAGCGCCCAACCCCCACCCTCACCTCCCTGCCACATGCATCTTCTTAGAGGCTATTATGGCTGCACATCTGTGTGTGAAATGTGCTCATTCTGACATTCCACTGCTGCTCAGAGCTGCAGAGGCCTTTGTTAGGTAAAACGCTATTGTCAAGTCTAACAAGCAGGTCATGCAATTTGCTGGACACTGCAGCAGAGAACAGTCCAGGATGAATTGCTTCGGCCTCAAACAATGCTTAGTTCCATAGCAGAATACATATGTATTTCTTTCATTGTGCATACTACAAAAAGTCATGACATTGTTTTTTTAAGGCTTTGATTAAAAAAAAAAAGTGTCTGTGTATATATATATTATATATATATATGTTATATATATATATGCGTGTGTGTGTGAGTGTGTGTGTTGCTAGGGTTAGACTACCACAAAATAGCCTATTTGTTATATTTACTTAGGATAACTATTGTCTTATGGCTATAGGAAAAAGGCATGAAGTGCTTTAATTGGTCATTTGTGGTTTAAATCCCACTTATGTTTTACCAGAAAGCACAGTGAGAGGAAAGGCACAAGCTACCATTTTAGCTGACTGTTTGGTGTACTTAAAGGGGTGGTCAAAACCAGGGCATTTAGGAGGATGTTGTGGAGAATGATTCTCACTTTAGATTTCCACAAAGTAAACAGCCCTTGATGGAAAGAAATATGAGACCTCATTAATAAGCATATGCCAAGCAGGAAGAAAACAATCCTTTTACCAGACCAAGCTAAATGAATCAGATCCAGAAGATGTTTTGGTAAACTAAAAAATTAAGGAAAAGGAAATCATTGTCACTCAGCTCAACAAACAGCCTTCCACGGCCCATCTCTTTCCTCACTCCTAACCTCACCCTTCCATGCACACAGGCACGCACACACACGTTAGGGAAAGAAGCAGTAATAGGGAGTTCACATGCTGTTTGTGGCATTCTGACACAATACATAGCACACACCCCTAATGTGCAAGCAGGATTCTCTTTCCCTCTGTGCAGAATATGCATTCTGAGCCCATTATGTGTATAAACAATGGCATATGTAATTACCTTTCTAGGGTGGCAATTATTTCTCAGAATCAACAACCAGAGTTGAAGCATGTTCCCCCAAAAGACATTTGGGGATCAATTCTGGGTCAATTACGTCAGGCTTTGATTTATCACATGGTGTCAGGCCATGTTAAAAAAAGAAAGTTTAAAAAAAAAGCATTATGAGATAAAGGCTAAAGGTTTGACTCAAATTGGTTTGTCTCCAACTTTGCTTTCTCCCAATTGCTCTGCCCTCCCCCATTCTCAAAACAACTGTGATTTGCTGGGTTTTATCTGTTAGACAGTTTGCTGGTTGGGAATACTAAATGAAATGAATCTGGACTACATCCAGATTTGATCTGCCCCCACACCACCAGGCACTGGGAATTTCTCCTGGGATGCAGCAGAGGGGAGAGGTTAATAGTTCAGGCTTTAGAATCTAAGAGATCTGGATTTAGATCCCCATGACTTAAGCAAGACACATACATATCTCTGCAATAGATAATGCCTACTTCAAATGGTTGCTGTAAGGTTTAAATGAGATAATTAAGCGAGAGGATATGTGTAAAACACTTAGCTCAGCGCCTGGCATGACGTGAATACCCAGTGAATAGAGTGACTGCTCTTCTAGTGGAAGACAACCAGAGGAGAAGCAGAAAAGCCCCTCCAAAGGCCCACCCCTACTGAGCTGGCCAAGGGCCAGGGGAAGCACAGTGGATGCTAGTACAAATCACAGGCTTAAACTGATGAATCCAAGACACCCATTAAGCAGCCCAGTGAACTAGACTGATTATGAAGAACCCAGTTAATTTGGTCATATTCTAACTAGATTGACTATGAGCTACAAATGATGAAGGTGCTACTCTGTTAGCAAGACCCCTCTGTCTTTCATAGAGCCTTAGGAATCACAGAAAAAAGCTATTTCACATGTTTTGACCACCAAATGTTTACTCAACACATACCTACTATGCACCAGGCACTGTGCCAGGTTCCAGGAACATAGAGATGGTCCCTCCAAAAAATTTCCCAGAACATGAAGTACATACCTACAATGTAGTAAAATATAGTTTCATAACTCAGATTAACAAATATCCAGTATCAGGAGTTTGGGGGCAGGGCAATTCATCCTATTAAGGATGAATCATGTAATTAAGTCACTGGTCAAATTAGAACTATTCCTTACTGAGGAGCAAAATAAAAGTTTTGGGAAATTAAGTAAAAAGGGAGAGTATGAGAATTCTCATCAAATTCTTTAGGGAGCAATATAATGTCCCATTCGAAGAACACTTTAAATCCATTTTATATGGAGCAACATTGTTTATTCAATAAGAGGGAAACGGCACTTCACAATTCATTTCTCAAATGCCACACAGTGCTATTGGCAGTATATAGTGGCAGCTTAATTAAGAAGCCTGTTGATGATGTTTAAAAAAAAAAAAAAAAAGCTGGCACATTTTCCATTCAGATGGACACCACTCAAGACAAAGACATGTCTATTGTTGCTTCATACATACAAAAATGTGTTACATACACCACATAAAATGTCTAATGTCTACAGTCATATTAGCATCTTAACACTGGAAGAATCATGACTTATTCCCAGATCAGAAATAAGTCTTCAAAAAAAAAAAAAAAACAAAACGTAATTTTGTAGCATAGAGGACAACACATGAATACCAAAATAGCCAAAGTTTCCTACAGAGTCATTGCCCAGGTCTCTTTTGCCCCTATCCCAACCCTATGCTGGGTCCATGAACAACATTCCCAAGTTTGATCCAAATCTCCCCCTTTCCCGAAGCTAATAGCTCACATGATGTCAGGTTCCTAAGGCACAGAAGGTAGAGGCCTACAGAGACAACAGATGTAATTCACCTACCCACTCTGCAAGAAATGTACAAACACAATATATTTTTCAACAGATAATCTATATCTCGGGAGTGGGGGGAGAATTGAATTCAATTAATTCCAAATCTAATGTGTTAATATCTCTAAAGTCTACCAAATATTTACAGAATGAATATAATAAATCCTACCTATCAAAAGTCCAAACAAATGGAATTAAGATGTCCTGAGTTGCCCACATTAGGCTGTTTTGTTTTGTTTTTTATTAAAGGGATTTAAAATACTTACAGAATACACTTTTCCATTCATTTGTTTTCTATCTTAGAAACACACTTAATTAAGAGCAGCAGGGAAAAAAAAAAAGTGCCCTGAAACTAATTGTAAATCCATTGAAGGCAGGAAACACATCTTACTTGTCTCCCTCATTTTCCCTCCCCTATTTTGTGCAGTGATTCACCCATAGTAAGTACTCAATTAAGTTGAAAAGGCAATGCATGTTTCAATTCACATTAATTTGGAGGGGTTGCACTGATTTGAGGAACAGCTGAGACAAAAAGGATAGGTTCAATCTTCCCTGATTCCTGGCTAGTGAGGCACACTGTCTTGAAAACTTTGCTGAAGCTTGTGTAACACTGGCATCATTAACTGCTGGCCACTGTGGCATTCTTAATGTCTTGATTTGTTTGCATTTTTGCTGATGGTAACAAGATGATTCTCCAACGGTTGTCTTTCCAACAAGAAAATGTGAAAGGTGCTGTGAAGCAGGTATTCAGTGAAGCAGGTATTCAGTCTACCCCTGTCCTACAGACAGTATATCTGTGAACAAAATGGAAACAAATCATTAATTCAAGCCTTTCTAAGAACAACTTTTCAGAAGTACAACAGTTGGTCTTCCACTGATCACTAAAATTATTTAGCTCAACCCTTCAAAAGTGCAACCAGGATCTTTTATGGTAATAAGGCTGGTTCGAGTTTTCTCTCCTTACCTTATATAATGACCTTGAAATCCATGCCACCGCAGTTACAGATCCAAGCCCGATAAAATCAAAAATACTACACACCTGTAGTATTTTTTGAAAATTCATTTTGAAAACAGAATTTTCCCTTTCAGGTAAAGAATCTGTATTTTCTGTCCTCACCTCTAAAAATAGGAATAAAACCTGTCCTGAGGTTCCAAGCCCTATCCATTCACGAAGAAGGAAGTCCATGCCTATGTCCCATTATGGAGCCGCAGAGTGGCTGGCTGAGAACCAACAGCCGCACACAGCCCCCTGCAGTGAAGCCCTGCAGCCAGACAGGAGCGCTCTTCAGTCAGCAAAAGCTCAGAACTAACCAGGTGAGTAAAAGAGGTTAGGGATAAACACTTCAAACATCTCCTCCAGCAACCAAGGCCCCAGGAGAGCCACACACACAGACCCAGGTAGGCCCCACCTAAGGCTTTTCAGTCACGCTCAGGCACACGTACATTATCAACAATATCTTAGAACAGGAAAGAAAAGCATCTTTGCAAGGAATATTTCTATCCATTCACCTGCTCAAGGGCTCTTTTTCTCTGAAATATCCCACTGCAGACCCACCACAGTTGAGATACAAAGCCAACAAACACACAAATAAGCTTAGCCTTAACACACTGATTTAATTTACTTCATTTCTTTGGGTTTTTAAAGAATAGGCCAAAGGGATACGTCAGTTGAAAATACCTATCAGCTCTACTCGACTTCACAGTGGCCTGGCCTATGCTGGGGGAATGGGGATTGGTTATTTAAGGAGAGGGAACTTTGCTCTCTGTGAGTGGGCAAGTTTCCTAGGCTCACTCTTTTGCCACCCCACCCCCTCCTTGCATGTCCCAGGGGATCGGGGATCCTCACCCTCCTGAGGCTCAGCTCTGGAAGAAAGAACACAGAGGCTTCAAGATTAGTTGAAGCTGCTATTTGCCCAGCATCTCCCACCCCACCCCACGTCTGTGAGCCCAGGTCTGGTGTGAGTGTGGGAAGATGATTATAGCAAGTGATCCTGGAAGTGTACTCAACTAGGGTGGGACTTTTCCTTCCGATGGTGCACTGAGCAATAGAGGTGGTGAGGGGTGAAGGGTGAGAGAGCCATGCTGCTGAATTCTGGTTGGCATTCTCCCCTTGTGCAAGATGGGGAGGCTGCGAGTGGGGCAGCCTCTGCATGGTGTGGCTGGGAGATAAACCTAGAGCAGAAGCACAGTTATCCCATTGAATTATTTGAGCAAAACACTACTGTAAATAACTTTTGTTTTTGTCTTCTGTCAAATAAAATTGTTTTGGGTTTAGAAGAAATACAACACCTTTCAGCTCAGGAACAAAAATGTCAAAGTACATGAGCATTTAAAATGGACCTGGAATCATTTTAGGTTCTTCTTTCCCTATCCATTATATCAAACTTGTCACTGAAGCCTCTTCTTAATTTGAAATGTCTTTTGCAGCTCCCTTTGCTTCTGAATTTCTACTAAGTCCTCCCCACCCCTTTGCCAAACCCTGTTCTCCTCAGCCTGGGATATGACAGGCTCCTAGCTATGCCTCCATCTCCTGTGCTGTAGTCAACTCCTTCCAAGTGATGCTACCTCCACCGGGCCTCTGCTTCAGCCATTCATTCCAAGATCTGTCTGAGGTAGGGCCCCTGAAGGATCTACTTAAGAGGCTCAGCACAGCTGTGATCTTCAATGAATCTTCAGCAGGCAGGCAAAAGAGAAGCAACCACACACACACACACACACACACACACACACACACACACACACACCAGATAGCAGCAATGGTATTCCTTTCTTGGCCACAAATGCTCTGAATTGCCCTGAGCTTACTCCACACAGCTTCATCATCATTCCCCCGTTGCCCTGCTAACTCCACACATATTGGCCCAGTCTCCTGAACTGTTTGCCCTGGCTAGCTTTCCTTTTTCCTTCAAGACCTTGTGCCTTGCCCTGTACTTCAATCTACTTGAGTAGGGCCCTGATATCACCGTCCACCAGTCTATTCCAGAACTCAAGCTGCCGGCTGGAATTTACATTGCCCAAATTCCAAGACAGCACCATTCCTGACTCAGTCTTACCTGCTCTCCACATTCTAGTTAACCAAATCTCCTGCTGAACTGGATCTCCTCAGATCCAACACTTCTTCTTGTTCACTGAGGACTAGACTGCTGGCTAACGTGAGCACAGCCAGGCTCCCAGTCGCTGTGATACCTGGTCTTGACTTCTCTTGTTCCCTGGCAACCTATGTTGCTGAGATCTTGCAGAGGAACCCCAAACTCCCAGCTTAGGCAAATTTCTATGTAAGAGGCCAGTTATAATATCTACAGTGTCTTTACAATACAATTTATTTATTCATTCATTCAATTAGTCAGTAATTTATTAATTTATCCTCCCTTTGTCCCATAAAAACTTAGAGGTTAACACTAAGTTTAAAAGAAAAAAACTCACCTGACTATCTATAGCTTAACATATGCCTGATTTTTGAAGTATCCCACCATCCTATTCCACTTCATTCCCTAGTCTCCAAAATTAAGTCTCTGCCTCAGGTACATAAGTTCACTGACCTCTAAGCTCATTATGAATCTTTGTTCACCCCCTCTTTATTGCCTTCTTAATAAGTTCCTTTAATCCTTTGGCACCTCACTTGTGACATGATCCAGAAAGCCTTCCCCAAGAAACAAATCCACATTGATTTATCCCTTATCTGGATTCTTTCTTGAATAATCAATAACACATAGTTCAAGTGCTTTGGTTTTCACTAAATGTTTCATGTACATTAGCTTCCCAGACAGACTATTAGTTCTTTGAGGACCAGGATAAAGGCCATGTCCTGTATGTGTTACAGTGCCTTCTAAAGCAAAGTTCCACTTCCCTCTCTCCCCACCCTTAATACACTCCCCAAACCCACACCCACGAAGGAAGAGAGGTAAGGAGACTGAATCAAGTTACTGGACTCAACTAAACTTCTTAATAGGTGATAGAGCTTTGGGTATATGGAGAAAAAGGTTAAAGTTTCAACTTCTGTAGGCTGTTCCCTCTTTGCGGGGTTCATCTCTTGGAATCCTCACTCTCTGCAGATTGCTTCTCTCTACTTCCATGTGCCAATGAAGCGAAACAGGTCTAGAATTGCCTCCCACTTAGTAGATGCTCCCCAAGAACTCTTCCCAAGATAAGGCTTAGGACAAACTAATTGGACCAGCTCTAAGATAAACTTTTCTTTTTCTTTTTTCATTTTTCTCCTGCCTCATCTAGTCACTAGTAAAGTAGGACCTAAAGAGTTGGACCCAAGAAAAAGAACCAAAGACATCTATCTGTCTGCAAGACACAATATTTCCAAGCAGCTCCATATGGACAGCTAAGTTCATATGAGACTGCATTAGGCTTGGGTGTTGGGGGATAAGGGGTAGGCAGCACCAAGGTAACAAGAATGTTATGAGGTCTTGAGGTCTACCCTGTGCTTATCTCCTCCTGTGGCCCCAGAAGATACCTAAATAAGGATCTGTGGGTTCATCTCAACATAACTACTAAGTATATTCCTAAGAAATATTCTCAATACTTGTTAATTGATTTTTCTATGGTAAAAGTCGAAATTTTATCAGTATAGATCAAGAAGGGGAACCTGGCTGGCTCAGTCAGTAGAGCATGTGACTCTTGATCTCAGGATCATGAGTTTGAGTCCCACATTGACCTACTTAAAAAGAATATATAAATTAAAAAAAAAAAAAAAAGAATAGACCAAGAATTCTAGGAAACCCTGAAGTTCAGGGTCAGGGTTGTTTATGATTTATGTATTAAATACATGCTTCACTCAAAACCTCAGAGTAATCTCTCTATGAATGCATCTCTTACAACACAGAACTCTGAGTTTGAGATCTTTTTGAGTGAGAATGCAAACAAGATAAATCCCAAGGGTTTTGCAAGGCTTTCTGCCAAAGATTAAAGCCAGTGGGCCTCTTCTATTGTGAAATTTTGAATTAGCATTTATAGATAACCAGAGTCCTCTGAAGAAGCATGTACTATTCATAATATCTCACATATTGTATTTAAATATATCATACACATATCATATGTACAAAACCTTGATATACGACTTGGAAAGAAATGTATAATGGATGAAAGCATATCCCCAAAGTCATGATATCATTTATCACTTGTCTAAGTCTATATCAAAACTCCATTTTGAAACAATGTTCTTAATTATCATTTGATGCAGAGACTGTCAATTGTCCCTTAATACCCTATTCTCTCCTTTTTTCTTTATTAATAGAATTCCTGAATTTTGAGAAGTACATGGCCCAAAGATATACTTTCAGACCTTCCCGGCAGATAGGTATAGCTAATAAGATGCCAGTAGAAGTTAGAAGTGCAACATCTAAGGAAATGCCTTTATTTTTTTCAAATTTAAGCTCAATTAGTCAACCTATAGTACATCATTAGTTTCAGATGTAGTGTTCAGTAATTCATCAGAGTTGTATATAAAACCCAGTGCTAAAAAGAATGATTATGAGAGTATATGGGTGCTTCAGTTAGTTAAGCATCTGCCTTTGGCTCAGGTCATGATCTCAGCATCCTGGAATCTAGCACTGTGTCCTTGTTGGGCTCCCTGCTCAGTGGAGAGTCTGCTTCTCCCTCTGCCTCTCCCCACTCTGCTTGTGCGCACTCTCTCTCTCTCTAATAAATAAATAAAATCTTTAAAAAAAAAAAAAGAATGATTATGTATCTTTGGACATGTGAATGAAGCCAACAGCCAGGGATGGCTGAGTAGTAAAATAGAAGTTTATTTTTCCTTTACCCGATTGTATAAATTTAAGCAGTCCAGGGCTGATATGGCATCTCTACAATGTCAGGAGGGAGCTCCTTCTAGTTTGTTTAAGCCACTATTTTTCAAAGTTTCTTAACCGAAACATAAGCTAGGCTGCTGTAGCAAATACAGCACTGTAATTCTAGCTCTGCCACGTACTACCTATCAAAACTTGGACAAATTATTTACACTCTATGAAGTTGTTTTTGTCTATACCTACTTCATAGATTGTTAACAACGTGAGACTCTCTTTTTATGTTTGTTTCCCATTATATCCCCATCTTCTAGCACAGTGTCTGCACCTAGTAAGAATTCAATAAAAAATTATTATTGCTATTCCTGTTGATACTCCAAATCTAGACACATAATGCCATACCTTAACAACTAACCATTAAGCAGTTCCAGTAAAGATCTGAATAATGCAACTAACCAACACTGTGTGCATTAGAGTGATCACATTTTCTGACCCAAATCTTGGAAAACATGGTCTGACAAAGGGTTTTTTCTGACTTGTGAATTTATTTATATGAAAACTCTTATTCGTTAAACCATTGGTTGTCAACCTAATGAACTGACTTTACTTTTTAAAAAAATTATCTGCTTAAATCAGGCATCCCTGGAAAGTCAAAGGCACATAGCCCCAACATTAATGTTTCTGGCCCCTCTAGTTCTTATTACAAGGCTCTACTGTACATGCATATGATAGGGGGAAAAAAACAAAACCTGATTTTTATAACATGTTTATGGTTGTGAATTTGTATTGCAGTATTTCAGAATCTTGAGAAAAATCATTCTTATGTTTTCCCAAAGGAAGATGGGCACTTCTTGCTTCTGCAAAAATAGCATGGATGAGAGTTTTCAGTAAAACACATTTATTTCTATTGAAGAGCACTTAATAAACACACACACCTGGCTGCTTTCACTTCACCATGAGTACCACCCATTTGCCAGTCATCGAAGTAATTCAGTCTGATCTGTTAAGGTGATGGATTCTGACAAACTGTGTAAGCCTGTCATTAGGGGAGGATAGATTACAGTCTCTATGCAGGACATTATAGTGCTTACATTTCTCATCTATACAGCCTATGAAACACACAGGGAAGGCAAGATGAAAATAAAACTGAACATGGACTTAACTGCTACTCTCTCTCCAATGAATGATATGAGCTGGTGACCAGTCTACCACATTCTCTCTGTATATATATACACACAGAGAGAGAGAGAGAAGACAGTTCTATTCTGACTGATATAAAGACCTCTCAAAAAGGACACAAAGATTATGCACAAATTGATTATTCAGTAATTTAAGCCTAATTTAAAGCCTTGTGCTTCCACTTTTAAAATATTATTCTTTCCTCTTTCACTCTACCTATATATAGCCATTTTGCTTCTCTATAATTTTTTACTTATGTATTTAAAAATCCTCATCTAGAATGGAGATTATATCAAGAGTGAAATTTGTTAGGTGAATTGAAGACGAGTCTAAATTAACAAAAAGTGTAAAGTACGGACTGTTGTCCAAAAGATCATGATAATAGCAACAGCTGATGTTTTGAGAGTTTACTACGTAAAAATCAGTAGGCTGAACACTTTACATGCATTATCTCATTGAGTCCTCATAAAAGTCCTGGAGCAGGTATTATCATCCCATTTTTACAAATTAGAAAATAAAACCTGAGAGATATTAAGTAATTTGTCTAAGGACATGTAGCTAATGAATTTCAGAAATACTTTCAAACCTTAGTGTGTTGGACTCCAAAGCTCTTTATCACCACATCAAATTGCTGGGTGTTTCCTTCAATCAATAATAATAATAATAAAGCAATACTTCACATTAGGTTAACAAAACTCTAAAGTGTGGAAGACTGTTGCTTTAGTGAAAAAATGGTGTTCGAAATTAGCTCACCAATTATTTTAGGTAGGTAGTTATTACTTGACATTTATGAAGTATATACTTCACATCAGACTCTTTCTAAACATTAAATCTAATCTTCACAGCAGCCCCATAAATTAGGTAAACTATCTCCATTTTATAGGTGAGGGAAAAGAAACTCAGAAAAGCCAAGTAATTTGCCCAAGGTCACGTAGACAGAAAGTGGCACTGTCCTTGGACTATGCCTTTTGCCACACTGCCTCATTACCTCTCTTCAAGGCCTTTCTCTAGAGTGCTTGAAAAGTCTGCTTTATAAAACAATAGTGCCATCCCCCTTTAACTGTATTTAATGTTATTTATTAGCTCAGCAAAGCTTTGATTCAGAGACAATGCAAAAGTAAACTTTAACCCAGCCCTGCTCTCATTATCATAAATTCCAAATTTAGTGAGGTCCATGTTAATGGGTTTTACTGTATATAGAAAAGAGTTTAATAGTCACTTAGTTCTCCTCTATCTCCATTAACCAATGTAAAAAGTCACACAAAGGTGAAGGAAGGAAGAATAGTGACCTCAAAACTAAAACAGGTAAGTGTCTATAATTTGTACTTCAGCAAAAAGTCTTAATACATGTTGCACAAAAAGTGCAATACAGTACATACATATGCCAATATGTTACAACAAGTTCAACTCTATAATTTTAAGCGCTCTATTCATCAATTAAAGAAAATTAATCCTAATCAGATGTTCATATTAAGGAATACAGCCATAGCAAATCGGCAATAATAATTAAAAGTCCATTTCAAATCTCTTTGGTGAACAGTGAAATGATCTAATATAGCCAGGCAGCCCTAGTCTTTTCTGCAGTGTTATATAAATATGCACATTAAGTGAAAATTCCTGGATGTTTAATATGGTCATCTTTGCTACTCACACTGCACTTGTTTCTAATGAAGACATGCTTCCATGTGCACCATGAATGGGAAAAATGGACAAGTTGTGACAGTCAAGCACATGTCTGCTCTGAGAGTCAAGTCAGAATTTTCCCACCTAGGTCATCACAGTGTTGTAAAGATTCCAAACAAATCCTACCTGCTTTGGACAGGGCTACCGAAGCAGGCAGGATCCTTCTCTCTGGTTGCATCATGCTTTGTTTTTTTTCTCTTCTTTAGCTCGGCTTGTAAATGAGTTGTTGTATGCCTCTCTTACAGCAAAAGAAATAGCCTTGGGATAGAAGTAAAACAATCCAGGTTAAAGACAGCCCAACTCTTTTAGGTCCCATGCTCTGTGAGGTACATGGTAGAACCAGATTTAAGATCATTTGTAGTTTGGTTAGACTCAACAAGGCATGTGCTTCCTAGTGATAGTCAAAGCTAAAGGTGGCCAGTGTGCTGAGCCATCTGAAAGGATGGGTCTGTAGCCTTGGACACTCAGAGTGAACTAATTTCCCAATGTTACACTACATGAAGTATAAAAGTATAAAATTCCTACCATATGAATGGAAATTAATCCAAATATCTGCGACTGCCATAACCCTGATAATCCTCTATCTTGTACTGGTTGGTTGGTGAGCAAAACAAGCTCACCAAAGTGTTATGTTAAGATTCAGTCTTTCACTTTCACTTTCAACTCTCTTGGCCAGAGCATTAAAATTATCACTATTTCTTTAACAATTTATTTCAATTTCAAGTCACTGGAAGGCATTACTGGGGAGAATATAGAGTCTCATTCTCTGAACTTTTCAAAGTCAGAGTGAGTGTGGGGTAAAGTCTGAGCTCTCTCAGAATCCTTCCCATCGTGAGTCTCTGATCACTACCAGCCAATTAAATCTTCTGAGATATCTAGCAATTCCAATTCTAGGACTCTGTCCTACAGAAATACTAGCACAAATTCACAAAAATAAAAACAGTATCATGTTCACTGCAACAATGTTTGTAATCTCAAAAGTGTGAAAGGATCTAAACCACCAGCAGTTGAGGAATGGTTTATTAAAGACCATTTAAACCACAGAATACAGTGCAGCCATTAAAAATAATAATACAGGGGCACCTGTGTGGCTCATTCAGTTAAGCTCCTGCCTTTGGCTCAGGTCATGATCCCAAGGTCCTGGAATCAAGTCCTGAATTGGGCTCAGCAGAGAGCCTGCTTCTTCTCCCTCTGCCTGCCACTCTGCCTACTTGTGCTCTCTCTCAGTTACATAAATAAAATGTTTATAAAATCATTAATAATAATAATACATGTCTCCATTTACTAATATAAAAATGTGTTTGTGAAAAAGGGAAGATGCAGAACAAAACACAGAGTCTGTTACTATTTTTGGAAAAATACAACTGTGTATGTCTACAAATAAATGTATATAGAGAAAGAGTATATGAAACAAAACACCTGTTTCAGAGATATATAAGTGTAAGTATAGAGCTATGCATATTTCTGTTACGTGATACTCAGGTAAAAATATTTCTATTATATACTTATACATACATTTGCATATGCATAGAAAAATCAGGAAGAATTAGTCAGCTTGGGTTGCTATAACAAAATACCATAGACTGGGTGACTGAAACAACAGACATATATTCCTCACAGTTATGGAAGCTGGGAAGTCCAAGATCAAGGTGTCAACAGATTTAGTTCTTAGTAAGGGCTGCTTCCTGGCTTCTATACAGCAACTTTTTTTCTGGTCCTCAAAGGTACAGAAACAGAGATAGAGGCCATGCCTCTGGAAAATGAGATTGAGAAGGAAGACTAACTTTCTACTTGTACACACTATTTTATTTAGGTTTCTAAGCAATCCCCCCAAGTTGAGACTCTCTTCTTCTCCTGGATTGCAAACAAATTAAGAAATATTATAAAAATAAAACAGATGAGAGGCTAGAATACATCTGTTATTACTGATTGAGACTAGGGTAGAGGGGGTAATAGCCAAACAAGCCTAACTGTCTTCACTACAGAATTAACCCATTTCCACAGTGATGGGCTGGGGTGGGCTCCCAGTCTCAGAAAAAAAAAATGTAGGGTCCTGGTAGGCAGGCCCTTCTCCAAGGAGGAAGGGGACAGTAGGCTACGCTGGACCACTTATTCACCCCAAATTTACCAGTTAGGTAAGTTGCTCTCTCTCTCTAGGGCAGAGTGATGAGCAGTCTTTGAGAAAGTTGGACCTGTAGTGGCTAAATCTAGACTACGACAGGTTAAAGAGTGAATGCTGAGAAAGCAAAGGCAAAAAAGAAATCAAGAAGAAAAAGAGAAAATAGAGTTAGGGAATACAGGGAAGGAATTCTCTCTCTCTCTCTCTCTCTCTCTCTCTCTCTCAAGGAAGAGGCCAACAAAATGTCAAATGTGGAAAAGGGAGAAGCAAAATAATTTACAGCAAGAGTCTAAGCACAGTGACAGAATCATGGACACAAGTGTAGTGAATGCTTCTTATGGAGGCATGAATAAAAGGGAAGGAACAGAAAAAGCCTCAGTGATTTGAGGCAGAGATGAAGGAAGGGAAGTTGAGTTCACAGCACGGTACCAGTTTTATAAAAGGGTAGAAAGAATCTAGGGCTAATGCCAGGCAACAAAAATTAAAATTGCAAGGTGCCACAGGGCTGTTGTGCTAAAGTTACAACAAAACTTAGCAGAGCCAAGACCCATTTATAAATGTTTAATCATACTGTGAAACTTTTGAGAAATTGTGATTTATTATTTATAAGACATGCTATCTAAGCAATATAGATAGATATACTCGCTATATCATTCAACATCGTGCATCATAATATTAGTTGATTCACATGCTCCTTTGTCCCTGGGAACCCTAAGAAATAAAGTTTTTCATAAATAACAGTGGTTTTAAGCTTGACGGGCCCTGTGCAATTTTTCATCGCAATTCTGGCTACCATTACAACCGTATTTCCCAAGTCACAATGCAGTATAAAGTAAAATCAAACAGAAAGAAGAAATCGGTGGAAAGATGCATAGTCTAAAATCTGGCTCCATACTTTTGACTGAAAGAAACTAAAATCTCTGAACAAGAAATGTTTTCATTCTCACTGATCTATTTCCAAGCCCTGGTGGTCAATGGCCATAGAAGTTCTGGCAAAACAATTTTTCTGGTAAACTGATTGCTGTGAGCTAACAGAAGTGGGGAAAGCTGCGTTTCTTTCAATAGGCCCCGAAGTTTTGTTTTGTTTCATCAGGTTTTAGAGTTATGTTCCAAGTCCCCATTCCTCTGTGTGATTCAGCTTTACAACCAGCTGCCCCCTCTTAACAGCTTTTGACGTCATTCAGGTTTTGCCAAATGTGTGCTACGGCCTCCTACTTTGCTTCTCCAATGCTATTAAAGTCCCACTGCACTGGGTTACATGTGGAAGCTGTCACCAGAAAGGATCCACAATGGGGACTGTCAAGCAAATCAGCCTCCTCAGGTCCGGCTCCTCCGCAGAGGGCTTCCAGTTCTGCTTCTGCATCATCGCTTCACTGTCCCCCAGATACTCTGAACCATCATCGCTGCTGACACAAGATGCAACTGAGATTGGTTGTCCTGACAGAGATTAGTGGGCAGCGATGAATCTTTCACTTGGGGTAGAAATATGATTTTATTTAAGAAAATAACCATACATAATTGGGCCTCTGTCACTTTAAATTTTAATGGTGAAAGTAATGTGGAGGCTTCTGGGACTTTAAATTATGGCTTTCAGAAGCTTCACACTGAATCTTTCAATTATTCTCTATAAGTACTTTCTCAAAGCATGTGCCACCATGACATTGCTATCACAATTCAAATCTAAATTCAAAACTGACTGCAAGGCTATGAGCTATGTGCTGGCGTGCCGGCTGCCTCATTTTATCTTGGAACATCTGACAAGGCGAATCAAGAGGCGCTCCCCCAGAGCCCAGCCAGCTGTTTGCCAAATATTCAAATACTCTGGCATGCAAGAGATGTCCCCACATCAAAATTAGCGAAGGCCCCTCTTATCCCATTAGTTTCTGGCTCACCTACATCCTTCCACACAGGCCCACCTGACCCACTCAGCAACGTGTTCCCTCTTGCTCGCTCGCTCACCTCTCGGGTTCCACCCCTCCAGCAACTGGACCCAGTGTGTGCTGCAGAGTGGCAGCCAGTTCAGACAAAACCATGGGGCAGAGTTTTCAAGTCTGTGCTTCCTTGAAGTGGATCTGAAAGAGGGGCTGAGCTGCTGTTTGTGGTGGGAGGCAGACAGAAAGCAAAGCGGTGCATGTATTTTTACTTAAAATGTGTTCCATTAGGCTGGAGAAAAAGGGGACTGGGAAGACAATAAGAGGGAGGTGAAAAGGCTTGCCTCGTTTATACTGATGTCTTCATTTCCTTGTTACATACCTAGTTTGATCATTTTAGTATTTTTATCTTCGTATGAAAAGAAGGGGAAATGCATATTCAATTATTTGTCCGTTTAGCTTTAGACAGCCTCGATTACTGTTAAATGAGTCCCCTCTCTCAGCAAATGCAATGCCAAATTTACAACTGTAAATAACTAAACCCAGCTGCACTAATGGATCTACAGTGAAAGTCAACCCTCATTTTAGATTTTAAAGGTCCTGAAGCTATCTTCCTCAGCGGGATGACTTAGAACAGACGCAATGGACAGCACATGGGAGTTTAGAAGCAGAAAGTGACAAAGGTGCCACGAGACAACAGCCTCTACCCAAATGGTTAGTCAAATTTCCTGAAGCTGGACACCAAACCCCAGGGTTCCAGCTGAGTAAGGGGATCCTGATTCCTTCCAGAAAAGTTGGGTCTTTATTTGTTCATTTCCTGTGATGTGTTTACACTTGGACAGAAGGGGCACAGCAGGGATGCTTTCAGGGCACATTTGCAGGGAAGCCAATCTCACAGGAATCATGACTGCCAGATGTCAAACCAGTGTGTGCTGCTGAGCATGCTCTAAGCAGGATGCACCAGCACCAAATCATGGTCTGAGGAAACTGCTGCCCTGATCTACAGGCTCTCCTGAGATGTAGGGAAAGCCTGGTAGAAATTTATGTCACTTAAAAAATAATCATCATTTTAAAAGCTGATATGACTATAAAAATTACCTGAGAACCAGATAGGCTGATTACATTCCAGTTCTGCGAATTACAGATATTCATTCCATCAACCCACATCATCCTAAGGCAAATAACTTACTTCTGGGAACCATGGGTGGCAAAAGACAAGGAGGCCCGCGTGTGAAGTGGCCACAACAAAGATGTTAACTCTCATCTCTTGAAAACAGGCTCAAAGATTGTTTTGCACTACAATCAGGACAATGGAGCCCAAGCGAGAACCCTTCTCAATGACCATAGACAGAGAAACAAAGTATTTTCAAATCCATTGATTTTAAAGTCCAAAACAGGGGCACCTGGGTGGCTCAGTGGTTGAGCATCTGCCTTCAGCTCAGGTCATGACCTGGGAGTTCTGGGATCAAGTCCCACATCAGGCTCCTCGCAGGAAGCCTCCTTTTCTGTTTGCCTGTCTCTGCCTCTCTCTGTGGGTCTCTCATGACTAAATAAAAATTTTTTAAAATAAAAATGAAGTCCAAAATAGTGCAATTACAAATCCTGTCTGATTTCAATATTTTAAGGCTCATGGAATGTTTCAAACATAAAACAGTTCTACAAAGATCACTCACCCAAACATTTACAGTGCTTCTATAATATGCCAATACTACATTTTGATGAGCCACTTTTGATTAAAGATTCATCCTCATACTACTGGATTTCTCCAAAGAATTTAGTATCATGGCTCACCCCTTCATCTTAAAGTTCCTTCACTTCTGTAAAAGTTCCCTCCCTCTTAAAAAGATAGATCGCTCAGGCTGTTGAGACCTTTTTATTAATTCCTCTCCCTCAGCACTGTCCTCATTTCACTCTAAATCAACAAGGGGTGAAGAATAGTCTATCAAAATCACCTAAGGGACATTTTTCCTTTTTTCAAGTTATATGACACTTTCTACCTCCCTCCACTTGAGAATCTTTACCAAATGAACTACTATTTCTAGCTGGGATAAATCATATGCCATAAGAGTTTGAGAATGAAAAAAAAAAAAAAAAGCTAAAGACCTCTGTACTAAATAAACACTTCCTCTTGATCTTACCCACTTCTGTGACTTCAACTACCTATCACCTATGTGCTGATGATTTCAAAAAAGAACATTTTAAGTTCGGACCCACATATAGTTTATAGTTTGTTTAGTAGACTTCTGTTTTCAAATGATCTGCGTTAACAAACTCAGTGCAACATCACATCTATTATCTTTTTTTTCTATTTCTTAATAGAATCCATTCAGTGGGTACTACACACTTCCCATTCCCACCCCTACATACATCAAATCTGTCACCAGGTCCTTTCTCTTCCAGAACACATCTGAACTCTGTTTACCATGTGCCATATCCTACCTGGACCTCTGCAGTAGCCTCTCCATACCTCCCAACGGCAGCCTCTCTACTTCAAATTATTCTCCACATGCTCCTGATTCATACTTATTAAAGCAGGAAATCCTAGAATGCAGCGCTCACAATATAAAGATGAGTTTTCCTAACACAATGTTTTAAGTATTTATAAATTTTAAGTTTTAGAAAAATGGAAGTAACACATCAAACTGTGGTTTTAATATTAAGTTAGCTTTTAAAATAATTTTGGCATAAAACTCAGACAATTTAAATAAAAATCTAATTCAGGGAGCATACAGATATTTTTAAAGAAACTGGTACTTTAATCAGTGAAATTTGGGAAGTATGGTCCTACAAAATAGATCTAAACTTCTCAACATGATGTTGTAAATGCTATATGTTCCTTCACCTTCAGCCACTGCCTCTATCCACGTTCCCTGCACCATTCAGACCCTCTGTATATGAGCTTTGCTGCATAGCAAAAGTAGCAACCTGGTGGCTAAAATGACATTTTATTTAGTTCATAATTATGCAAATAAACTGGGTCATTCTGGATTTCCCGTGGATTCTCTCACGTGTCTATGGTCAAATGGTGGATCAGCTGGATGGTCCAAGATGATCTCACTCACATCTCTAGTGGTCAGCAGACTGCCAGCCAGAGCCTCCATTTCCTACACGTGGCCACTTTATCCTCCAGCAAGATATCTTGGGCTCGATCACAATATGGTCTCAGGCTTCCAAGCACAGAATCCCTAGTGTGTGTAAGTACTTTTCAAGTCTCTACTGGTTTTACATTTACTAATGTCCATCAGCCAAACTAAGTTACATGGTCAACCAAAAGCAACGATGGAGAAACAGACTTCACTTCTTTTTTTTTTTTTTTTTTTTTTTTTTTTTTTATTTTTTATTTTTTATTGGTGTTCAATTTACTAACATACAGAATAACACCCAGTGCCCGTCACCCATTCACTCCCACCCCCCGCCCTCCTCCCCTTCTACCACCCCTAGTTCGTTTCCCAGAGTTAGCCAGACTTCACTTCTTAATGGAAGAACCTTCAATATCACATTGCCAGGAGTTGGACATAGAAGAGGGAAAAATTCATGACCATTGATACAATCCACCATTCTTGTCATATCCCAAACATACCAGGTATATTCACATATGTGCTCATGCTGTTCCCATCACCTGAAATAAATTATCAATCTCCTTCTATTTTCTGGCAAGTTTTTATTTCTTGTCCTTTGAGGTTCTGCCCAAACACAGCATTTACTGACATCCTTCCTCAAATTAATTATTCCCTCCTATGCTCCCATGATTCCTTGCTTATGCCTCTATTATAGCATTCAGGGAATAGTATTATAATGTGATAATGTCTACCTAAATAGACGGTCTTTGTACCACTAGCACAGTGACTGGCAAAGACCAGGCATTCAATAAGTGTTCACTAAATTGAATTTAATTGAATAAATTCAAAACAAAGATTAAAATCTCCTTCAAATAAGCCTACATTTAAACAACTTAAGGTGCAACTATACAAAACTGGCCTTATGAGTTAGTAGAACTAATTAGATCCACCTCATCTAATTTGAAGGGCACCAGGGCAATGCTCCCAGCCAGAAGCATTTTTCTTGTGCAACTGGCACAAAGCCTGAACTTTCAGCATAGATTATTCTAGGTCTTAAAATGTTTTGCTGTAGTGCAAACAACATAGGCTTTGGAGTCTGAAACACTAGGACTCAAAACCTAGCTACTTGTGTGATCCTGACAATTTTTTACATTTCTCTACACCACTCTTTTACATCCAGTTATCTGTGTTGTAATATATAAATAATGTAAAGCACCTAGCACAGTGCCTTCCATACACCTAATACTCATCAAACCCCACGGTCTCCTATAAGACAAGCAAATCACCTCAGGGGGGGTAACCTCAAGCCTCCTTCATTAACATCTGAGGAAAAGGGGAGAGAGGTAAGAAGAGTGTGAAAGCAAGCAAGGGCTAGTAAATAATTTCACAATGTTACTGAGAACCAGAACTGTGGTTAGTATTAGTTACATCACTTTTCAAGGACCCAGTCAAGGACTAACAGTTGCTCACTCCCCAAGGTATATAATGACTATCTCAGGTGATACAGGACAGGAATCTCTATTTTGCTGGGCATCAATATGGAATCAACATGTATACATATACTTAGGTAAGATTACTGGGGAAGAAGCTAGGGAAGAAAAGAGGTTGTTCAAAATGATGTTACCCTGATCCTTTAATGTATTTCTCTCCCTCTTTTAGTTATTACATTTAAAAGGAGTAGCTATAGTAAAGAAGGTTTTTTCTCCCCATCTAAGGATATGATTTTTTAAGTGAGAAAAATGAAAAGCATATTATAAACACGCAATTCTAAACTTCAAATTGTATCACTTCTGAAGGAAATGTTGCCACTGAAACCAATATAAAGTGAGTTTCAGACACTCTGAAGTTGTTTCAAAGTGAAGCCAAATTTAATACATTTTAATAAAATCTTTAAACTTCCAAAATCCAAGTAGGAACTTGACTCCTATAAGATGTCTCTACAGTTACCCCTCCTAAGGATGTTCTCATATCTCAATGGCAGCTCTGAAACACTTACATACTTCCTGTTCATAAATCAATCTACATTTCTTGATACCTAAGCCCTGTAAATGAATCTCCATCATTTCCCCTGCAATCTTTCATACCAGCTACGCTGTAAATTTCCTGATACCCAGGATTCTGCTTTGTGTATTTTCCTAATCCGCTTCTCCCCACTCCCAGCACCCTGATTATACTCAACAAATGTTAATTTATGACTGACAAGAAAATTTATAAGCATTTTCTGAGGGTAAATTCATTGGTCCATCCAAGTTCAGATCAAGATCTCTAGAGACTTTAAAGATTGAAAAATTATGGTGCCCTCCCCACCATCCGCCTGTAAATCAAAATGAAAATGATAAACCATAAAGCACAAAACTTACATATAATGTTCAAAATTACATAAGTGTTCAAATTAAAATAGCTTCTGCTGGCAAAATTTTGAGTAAGCTCATCAAAGATTGAACACTTCTCTCATTCTCCCCACCCTGCCGCCAGCATTGTGAGGTGTGTCTGTGTTGGGGAGGAAGGAAGATATGGGGTGGAGGGACACACTGGAGCAAGTATATGTCTCTAATTTCCTGGTGCTTGGTCTGCTATAGAATACTCCAATTCTTGGTCCAATTCATAAAACTGTATCAGAATGTTAATTATGGTAAGGATGCTACAGAATGCAGAAAGAGGAATCAAATGATAGCCTAAATTCATACATACTTTTGCTGTTCTCTTATAAGTACCCAAATTCTATTGCAGGTATGTAGCAGGGCAACTTAACATAATATGAATAGAAACCACCTAACATACTGCCTTGCCTGCTGTTACAACTGTACTGTGGTTATGTATAGAAAAGAAGGTACAATAAATGATTGTCAGCACAGTTCTCAGAAGCAAAAGTTTTTGCATTTTATTTCATTAGACTTCAACATTTGATAAAAGTAATAAGCACCAAATTATATTTGGATAAACCTTCCATAAATAATGTTTTCACAGCAGTCACAAAGTCTAGAATGCAGATGCTAATTACAGCGCCAAATCAAAACTACCACAGTTGCAATTAAAACTAAAATATTTTCACTTTATGATTGTCATATTCATAGTAACAAATATTGGTTAATATTTCCATTATTTTTGAATACTCTATGCTTAGATATAATTATTTCAGCTGATTTGTTTCCACTTTTATATAATAAAACCTTAGTGTGTTCCATATGAGCTGAATGTGGAATTTGATTATTTTAATGCACCCAGGTAGACCTTTTGCCTTTTAATGAAAAATGTTTGGATACCTAAGAAAACAGCATAGAGAAATAAGAAAGTTCTTGTCATTATAAAGGTCCTTTACATACAGGTACTTTAAAACACTAAATTTTTCAAGACCTGTGCTGATAGTGAAGTATTAGAACCCACATTTAGGAATGCAACTGAATAATCTAGTTAATCGTTATGTGATCAGATCTCATTGGTTCTGAGATGTGTCCAATTAAAAAAAAAAAGTCTCTTGGTGACTTCGTTCTAGAAATAGAGGGTGTATTACGTCCATTAATAGCAAGCCAAGGACTACTTGAATAAATAATATTACAGGTCTGTAGAATGACTGATGGTCTTTGCAAAGGTCCAGACCGGTTTCATCTTTCTTGAGATTTTATCACTGATTTGTTCTTAGTCATGTGCAGTTACTAAGGGCAGCAGTGGTAACAAGTGTTTGACACATGATAGTTGGGCCACTTTTGTCAGACTGCATTTATTTTAAGCTATACTCATACTTGGTACTCTTACATGTGTATGTTCTTGGGCTTTAGTTTTTTCTTATTTCCAGCAATGGGTCAAACAAATATTATAATAACACTACGCTCTAAAGCTCTACAAAAATAATGTATCTGCTTCCTTGCAAAGGATGCCTTTACCTTGCAGATAAAATAAGTGACTGTACAACAAGCACCTAATGTAAGGACTTACTCTTTGTTCATTGCCTTATTTGCACAGCTCACAGCATATCCCTTACCTTTTAGCATAGATTATTCATCTCAATTCAATCCATCCTTTACAATCTGCAGCAAGCCACAGAAGTTCTCTGTTAGTTGAAAGGAAATTTCAAGGGGGGGGTGTGGAAAAACACATTTAATTTATGCTACTGAAAAGGGACTGTTCTAAATGGTTTCTGCGCACTTTTGCATCTTCTTACACACTACAAATCAGCTCAGATATCTTAATCAGTGGCTAGAAACATATCCTTATCAGTAACATATTCATGAAAGATGGTATGTGTATGAGCTGCAAAATGTTTGGCAGAGACCCAGGAATAAAAAAGAAAGAAAGAATATGGTAAAGAGTTGATGGAATAGCTTTGTGTTTCAACCCTATTCATTTTGGAAATTTTCTATCATCTGTTTCTTCTATTTGGAAGGATAATAGACACACCAAAAGAATGTCAGCCTTGTGGATTAGATTTCACCTATATATTGATAAATTAACTCTACAATGATCCAGGATAGAAGCATATCGATACACAGTGGTGAATATAAGAACATATATACATTCTTGAGTGTCTTACTAAATTTTCCTATTCATGATATTACCTTATGCAAAGTTCAGCACTTTTCTGTTTTGACAATCTAAGCACTGTCTAAACATTATTTCACAAAATCAAGAGTAGTTCTTGACAATTAATTTCTGCAGTCAATGGTCTTCACAAACTGGGCAACTCCCCTTGGAACTTAGGAGCCACAACAGCAGACTGTGTGCGTGAAAGAGCAAGACAATTCATTAGCCGATTCTGCAGCAACTCAAAGTGGCGGGGGATGTCAGCCCCTGCTCTGGCGCTTCAATACTAATGAGAGTCATTGCATATTCATAACCCCAAATACAGTCAGCTTCTTGTAAAAACTTTTGTCACCCAGGCTTCATGGCAAGAGCAAAGCACTGCACAATTCGTGTCGTGGCACTTCCGCCAAGTGAGTGCAAGAGCAAGATTGATTGTTTTGCAACGTAGCCTGACGGAGAACTAAAAGATGCTGCCCCAAGGGTCCTAAAATTCTGCTTAGTTTGATTGCAAAGCCCTCAAATAATCAAAGAGACAAAAAAGGAAGCAGTGGTGGTGAATGTATATGTCTCTATATACAAGTACCCACATATATGGCATACACAAAAAAAATATGTAAAAGAATACTTCAAACAAGGAATCTGGCTTATTGAGAGTTCAGAGTAATTACCTGTTAGGAATGTAAAACCACTCACCATCAATTCTTACCATGTTGAAAAAAGGATGGTGTGCCCCAGTAAACTTGTTCTTGAGTTACAGAAACACCATGGCATATCTTAATAGAAACAGATTTCTAAAACTGTCTGAAGTTTCCCATCATTATCAATACCAAAGCTTCATGAACTGAACCTGTCAGCTCTGCCAAATGTAGAGCAACCTGGAATCCAATTCCTCAGGCAGCTTTTTAAGTTGTTGTCAGTGCCTCCATTGCTTTATCACCATCATCATTATGATTAGTTTCCAGAATTGAGCCATTCAGTGTGCTTGCCAGGAAATCCTAAGGGGCCAGCAAAACACCGTATGACCCCAAAATACCTGTCTGTTTGGGGTAGCTACCAGCATCCCCTGGAGTCAGAGAAAGGAAATGTATGTCTCAGCACCCACTTTGAAAAAGCCTTGAGCATTTTTTTCACTAGTAATGATGTCTTCAACTCGAATGCCAGCACACTTCCACATTTTTCTGACAGGCATACAGTCTATAAACTACACATAAAAATTAAATAAAACAGGACAGTGAAAGAAAAGTTTCTAAATTTGATCACACTTGAGTTGTTAAAAGTTATTTCCAGATGCATAATGTGTATAAATATCTGCATAGCTAAAGACAAATCAGGAATATTGGGAAGATGGTGGGGGATAGATGATGAGGTGTTGTGGGGGAAGGGGCTCACCAAACTGCTTTACATCTCAGTCACAGACACACAAGCTTCGAAAATAGAAGGATTTGTGTTTATGATTGATTGAGGTAACTGATTATCCACAGATATTTTAAGTGTTGAGACATTAAATTGTCAGCTCTATCAGTTTGATTGCAGTAAAACATGAAAACATTGACTTTTGTCTAGTTAGAGAAATTTATTTTTCCCAGAATGACAATCCTTTAAGTAGAAGCCAGGCAGCTTGCCAGCTTTCCATGTCATACACTGAAGTTTGCAAATGCAACCCATATTTTCAAGTGTTTTTCAAGGTTCAATGAATGGTGCATAGGTCTTTTGCAAATAGTCTTGTAATAAACAGATTCCTGCAGTATGCTTCATTCTTTAAGCCTGAGAAAAGTATTTACTCATTTTGAAGGAAAAAAAAAAAACATTTTTGTATTCATGTTACCAGTGCTCTTCAGTTATTTAAAGTATCTCTCAAAAATAAAATAAACCTCTTTGGACCACCATGCTGTGAACAAGTTTGATTAATATGTTTTATAAGCCTGAAATAAATGCTCATCATAAGTGTCAGTTAGCTGACAGCTTTCAAAAGTCTTTGTTCCCAGAATGAGTAATTTGTCTGATCTTTAAGATACCATATTCCAGCTGAAAAGAAAGATATAACAATCAAGTAAATTCTACTAAAATTTGGTTGATATTAAATCAGCCTTATATTCTGAGTCCTTGCATGTACTATATGTATGCATACTATTTTACAAAATAAAAATACGATATCTTACTTGTTATAATTACTTATCAGAATAATGCTTTTCATTGTGCTTTTCATTGGCCAGAATTGTGGTTCCAGTATTTAAAATCTAGTCCAGGGATCCCTGTGTGGTGCAGCGGTTTAGCGCCTGCCTTTGGCCCAGGGCGCGATCCTGGAGACCCAGGATCGAATCCCACGTTGGGCTCCCGGTGCGTGGAGCCTGCTTCTCCCTCTGCCTGTGTCTCTGCCTCTCTCTCTCTCTCTCTCTCTCTCTCTCTGTGACTATCATAAATAAATAAAAAAATTTAAAAAAAAAATCTAGTCCATTAAATATTACTCAGCCATTAGAAACGACGAATACCCACCATTTGTTTCGACGTGGATGGAACTAAAGGGTATTATGCTGAGTGAAGTAAGTCAATTGGAGAAGGACAAACATTATATGGTTTCACTCATACAGGGAATATAAGAAATAGTGAAAGGGATTAAAGGGGAAAGGAGAGAAAATGAGTGGGGAATATCAGAGAGGGTAACAAACCATGAGACCCCTAACTCTGGGAAACAAACAAGGGGTAGTAGAAGGGGAGGTCAGGCAGGGGATGGGATAAGTGGGTGACGGGCACTGAGGGGGCCACTTGATGGGATGAGCACTAAGTGTTATGCTATATGTTGGCAAATCGAACTCCAATAAAAAAATACAAGAAATAATATAGTCCATTAAAAGAATAAAAAATGTTAGATAACAGTATTTTTTTTTCAGTTTTTCATTTAAACTCAATTTAGTTAACATATAATGTACTGTTAGTTTCAGGGGTAGAATTTAGTGATTCATCAGTTCCATATAACACCCATTACTCCTTACATCAAGTGCCCTCCTTAATGCCCATCACTCAATTACCCCACTCAGCTCCCCTCCAGAAACCCTCAGTTTGTTTCCTATAGTTAAGAGTCTCTTATGGCTTGCCTTCCTCTCTTTTTTAATCTTATTTTTCCTTTCTTTCCCCTATGTTCACCTGTTTTGTTTCTTAAATTCCACATACGAGTGAAATCATATGGTATTTGTCTTTCTCTGATTTATTTCACTTAGCATAATACCCTCTAGTTCCATCCATGTCATTGTAAATGGCAGGATTTCATTCTTTTTGATGACTGAGTAATATTCCATTGTATATACATACCATATCTTCTTTATCCATTCATCTGTCAATGGACATCTGGGCTTTTTACATATTTTGGCTATTGTGGACATTGCTGCAATAAACATCAGAGTGCTTGTGATCCTTTGAATCACTATTTTTGTATCCTTTGAATAAATACCTAGTGGTGCAATTGCTGACTCATAGTTCTATTTTTAACTTTTTGAGGAACCTCTCCATTGTTTTCCAGAGTGGCTGCACCAGTCTGCATTCCCATCAACAGCATAAGGTTCCCCTTTCTCTGCATCCTCGACAATACCTGCTGTTTTCTGAATTGTTCATTTTAGCCATTCTGACCAGTGTGAGGTGGTATTTTATTGTGATTTTGATTTATATTTCCTTGATGTCAAGTAATACTGAGTATTTTTTCATGTGTTTGTTAGTCATTTGTTTGTCTTCTTTGGAGAAATGTCTCTTCATGTCTTCTGCCCATTTCTTGACAGTCAATCCTTTTAATAATATATGTGACTGGGAAATCATCACAGGCCTAATGATTTAAATTAAAACACACATCGAAAGACAGATGTGATCATTAATTCTACTAAAATACCAACATTTCTATATTTGTTGCATATTTTCCAAGTTTTATTAATTATTATTAAAATACAAAATGTTCTAAAGGTCAGAAACACCAGCCCTTCCATGCATGAACCCTGCAGACAGCAAAAGAGAAGACCTGGAACAGAGGGTACCTGCACAGCTATCCAAGCCTACACCAACTAGACTAACACTTCTTCCTGACTCTTAGCCAACCACCTCGTATTCTAGAGCACTACATTTGGCTGTTCCTCTTATTATATCTTAGAGAGTAATAACTGTTATAAGTGGTCATTAAACTATCTATTCTTTTACTCCTTTATTCCAACCACAACTGATATTTCACTCTTTTTCTGTGGCAGAACTTTAAGAAGTACCATGTTTATACAATGCCTATAGTTTCTTGTGTCAACATGCTTTCCTTGACTTAGTTGTACCTACTTTCATACCATGCCCACAAAGATTAAAATTACAGATCATTTTCCATTTAACATCTTTTTAATTTTTCCTAATCTCTAAGAAAGGCTCATTTTTATAACAATAGTTCTTTTTACTACTATATCACCTTTGTCCATAAGAAGACATTATTCATTTTGTTGTTTTCCAAATTGACCAAAAGCTACGGGTTCTGTACATATGATAATTTGCATATTGTAAGCATTTCAGCTCTTCTTCCTTTTGATATATCCATTATTAAACTTTTAATGAAGTTTATTTTTATTCTTTAGCTGTTCTCTATGCCATAGCTACCCTTTATATAATTTCTAATATGTTGTGGAAGTTTTGAAACAATGATCTTTCTGTCCTATATACAAATTTCCTCACTTCTGTTATATCTCATAATTATTTTATTATCTATTGGTTGCCAGCCACATTTATTCTGATGAAAAGAATGTTCAGGCTATAAGCAAATATTGCCTTCCTGTGACTAAGCTTGAGATGTGTGATTAGTCTCACATCTGTCTTTTCTTTTTGATTCATGGCACTCAATAAAGAGGCCTCTTTTTTTTAAATGCCTGATGTTCAGATTTAACTCAGGTAAACTATGTTGACTGGGCTGGAGAAAATTCAGATGATCTTTATCCTGGCTTTTTGTCTGGTTTAACTTCTCTTCTTCATGACTTAGCTTAGATTTTATCTCTTCTAGGAAGCCTTCTCTAATTCCCAAAAAGTAGGATTACATGTCTTCTCTGTGTGCTTACTCATGTTTTAGCATTTAATAACAGTACTTAAATTATTTCTTTATCTCTTTATCTTTACATATTTCTTTATCTCTTTACATATTTCTTTATCTCTCCAACTGGAGGGCAATCTCCTTGAAGATAGTGTGTCAAACTCATTATATTCTCAATGGTGACCTCATGCCTGGCACATGGTAAGTACCAAATAATTTTTTTGGCATAAATGAATAAATAATGAGATCAGGCTTTTAAAAATCAGAAAAAGAATCACAGTGTTTAAAAAAAAAGGACAGGAATTTAGATTGTAGAGCTTTTCTTATCTCCTACCACATACTCATACACACTGCCCTCCCATTCCTAGGTTTACATTTTCAGGACTATCAGAAGTTTTGATGAGAAAAGAGAAATGCATTTTTTCCTAAAGACCTGTTTATGCAAGGTGGAGTTTAATATAATTGTTTGTTTCAAGACCAGGAGCACTAAGACGATGAAGGTAGGATGACAGCTAAACTGGATAATTTCTTCATCAACTTTTTAGGATCAAATATCCTCATCATTGCTCACTATCCTCTCCAAAGGACTGAGGTATTTCTAGTCTCTGGTTCTGAATTTTAAGAAGAGAAACTTAGAATGCTTTTTTCTAAGACCTTACCCAGAACAGCCAGTGTAGCCATCCAACAAAGTAAAAAAGGAGAGACCTTTAAGACAACTGGTACACCATGGCAGATTTCAAGAATGCCTATGATCCCAGCAGTAATGATAGCTGAGGGAGAAACTGAGGACATGGAAATTGGTTATACCAATTTAAACTTTCAGAGTTTTCTTGGCCAATATCTGAACTATCAGCTATAAAATTATTTCCAATAAAATCACTGCTGCTGAACTTTATATTTTGCTCTAAAACTTTATATTTCGATCTTTCATATTTTACTCTAAATACTCTGGTTCTTTTAGAGTATTTAGAGTATATAAAGCAAAATTCTTAAAACTCGCCGAGTGTTTTTCCTTTATATAAAGAATAGCATCACATTTGGAGATAAATCTGGGTTTCAATAATGACTATGCAACTCACTATGTGACCTTGAAGTAATAATTTAAAATCTTCTCATCCAGGTGGCTCAGTTGGTTAAGCATCTGCCTTCGGCTTGGGTCATTGTCCCAAGGTCCCAAGATTGAATCCCACGGTGGGCTCCCTGCTCAGCGGGAAGCTTGCTTCTCTCTCTCACCCTACCATTCCCCCTGCTCGTGCTCATTCTCTCACTCTCTCAAATTAACAAATAAATACTTTAAAACCTCTGAGCCTCAGCTTTTCTGTGAGGATTAAACAATGCAGTGTGCCTTTAACATTACCCACTATGCTGTTAGTGCTCAACAAATAGTAGTGAAAAAAAAAAAAAACAAATAGTAGTGATAACTTTTGTAAGGTTCTTTATAACAGAGGTTAGCAAACTAGAGCCTGCAGGACAAATCTGCTCACACGTTTTTATAAATAGTTCTACTGGAACACAGCCACAATCCTATATTTATGTATTGCCTATGACTACTCCTGCATTATAATGACAGGGTTACAACAGAGACCGTATATCCCACAAAACCTAAAATATTTACTATCTGGCCCTTTACAGAAAAAAATTTGCTGACCCCTACCTATAACAGAGATTTAACTACAACTTCTAAAATAAAACATCATCTCCTTTTAGGAGATTAATAAGCCAAATAAGCCTCCTTGGCTTTCCATTTGTAGGGTCTAAAGTCACCCAACAAGATAGACTAAAATTATTTTCATGGGGTGAAAAAATATTAAGAACATTTTAATGGTTTTCAGTATACTTAAAACTGTTATTAAATGCAGTATATTGAGTTTCACAAAAAAATGACTAACCTCACGACTCTCTTCATCTACTCTCAATAGTGACTGGGCATGGCTAAAATTAATGATAGAGATAGCTAAGCAAAATAATATGAGCCTTGGTGCTTCAGTTGGTTAAAATGCCCAAGTCCTGACTTTGGCTCAGATCATGATCTCAGGGTCATAGATCAAGCCTCATGGTGGTCTCCAAGCTAGGGGTGGAACTTGCTTAAGATTCTCTCTCTCCCTCTCCTTCTGCCCTTTCTCTAGCTGTCACAAAACTAAACTCTTCCTAACGACCGATAGCTTAAGTATACTACTTGCACAGCTCTATTCTAGCCTTACAGGAAGGCAGATGTATTAACCTGGGTTCTCCAGGAAAACAGAACCAATAAATGAGGGAAAAAAAGATTTAAGATAATGAATTGGCTCATGTCATTATAGAAGCTGAAAGGTCCCAAGATCTGTAGTCAGTTAGCTGCAGACTCAGAAGAGCCAACAGTGTAGTTCCAGGCCAAGTCCAAAGAGCCTAAGAACCAGAAGGGCCAATGGTATAAGTTCTAGTCTAAAAGCTAGCAGGTTTGAGACCCAAGAAGAGAGCCAAATTCGTAGAGTCAGTCTCAAAAGGAAAAAAATCTAGGTGGCAGCTTAAGCATTCAGGCAACAGGAGCTCCTTCTTACACAGTTTTTTTTTCGTTCTAGTCATATCTTCAACTGATTAGATGAGGCCCACTCAAATTAGGGAGAGCAATCTTTTTTTCTTATTCAAGTATAATTACCATACCATATTATACCAGTTTCAGGTGTACAATATAGTGTTCCAACAACTCCATACATTACTCAGTGCTCATCAAGATAAGTGTACTCTTAAATCCTGTTTCTCTATTTCACCCATACCTCCACCCACCTCTCCTCTGGCAACCACATTTGTTCTCTGTATTTAGGAGTCTGCATTGCCTTTGTTTTATTTGTTCATTCCTTTGTTCTGTTTCTTAAATTCCACATGAGTGAAAGCATATGGTGTTTGTCTTTCTCTAACTTATCTTACTTAGCATTATACCCTCTAGATCCATCCATGTTGCTACAAATGGCAAGATTTAACTTTATGGCTAATATTCCATCCAATATTTATATATCACATCTTCTTTATACATTTATCTGTCAATGAACACTTGAATTGCTTCTCTATATTGGTTATTGTAAATAATGTTGCAATAAATATAGGGGTGCATATATCTTTTCAAATTAATGTTTTTATATTTTGGGGGTAAATATCTGGTGTAGGATTAGTGGATCATATGGTAATTTTTAAAAAAATTTTTGAGGAACCTCCATACTGTTTTCCACAGTAGTTGTACCAGTTTCCAGTCCATGAGGATTCCTTTTTCTCCACAAACTCGCCAACACTTGTTCTTTCTTGTGTTTCTGATTTTAGCCTTTTGGGTTTTTTTTAAGACTGATTGATTGATTGATTGATTTGACACAGAGAGAAAGAGAGCAGCAGAAAAAAGGGAAAGCAGACACCCACTGAGCAGGAAGCCCAATGCAAGACTTGATCCCAAAACCCTGGAATCATGATCTGAGCTGAAGCCAGACACTAACCAATTGAGTCACCTAGGCACCCCTGATTTTAGCCTTTCTGACAGGTGTGAAATTATATCTTATTCTGGTTTTGACTTGCAATTCCCTAATGATTAGTGATGATAAGCATCTTTTCACACTGTTGACTAGTCTGTTGGCCATCTGTATGTCTTCTTTGGAGAAACATCTGTTCATGGATTTTGCTTTAAGATTCATTAATTTATTAGAGAGAGAAAGAGCACATGAGCAGAGAGAGTGGCAGTGGGAGAGAATCACAAGCAGAATCACCACAGAGTGATGTAAGGCTCAAACCCACAACCCTGAGATCTTGACCTGAGCCACCCAGATGCCCCACCTTCTGCCCATTTTTATTGGCTTATTTGGTTTTGGGGTGTTGAGTTGTATAAGTTATTTAAATATTTTGGATACTAAGCCTTTATTGGAAATGTCATTTATTTACAAATATCTTCTCCAATTCAGTAGCTTGTCTTTTAGTTTTCTTGACTGTTTCCTTTGTTCTGCAGAAGCTTATTATTTTGATGTAGTCCCAACAGTTTATTTTTGCTTTTCTTTCTCTTACCTCAGGAGACATAACTAGAAAAATGATGCTACAGACAATGCCAGAGAAATTACTGCCTATGCTCATTTCTAGGATTTTACAGTTTCAGGTCTTATACTTAGGTCTTTAATTCATTTTGAGTTTATTTTCTTGTGTATGGTGTAATACAGTGGTCCAATTTCATTCTTTTGTATGCAGCTGTCCAGTTTTCTCAACACCATCTGTTAGATACAATCGTTTGCCCAATGCATATTCTCGCCTCCTTTGTCATAGATAAATTGATCATAGAATCATGGGTTTGTTTCTGGATTCTATTCTGCTCCATTGATCCAGGTGTCTATTTTTGTGCCAGTACCATAGTGTTTCCTTTTTTGCTTAAGATTTTATTTATTTATTTGAGAGAGAGAGAGAGAGAGCGCACAAGCATAAAGGAGTGGGGGGCAGAGGAAGAGGGAGAAGATTCCATATTGAGCAGGGAGCCTGACATGAGGCTTGATCCCAGGACCATGAAATCATGACCTGAGTCAAAGGCATGCTTAACCAGCTGAGGCACCCAGGTGCCCCACCATACTATTTTGATTATTACAGCTTTTTAGTGTATCTTGAAATCTGGAATGTGGTCCCTCCAACTTTAATCCTCTTTCTCAAGGAAAAAGGCTATTCAGGATCTTTTGTGGTTCCACACAAATATTAGGAAAATGGAATATCATTCTATCTGTGTCATCTTCAATTTCTTTCATCAATATTTTATGCTTTTCAGAGTACAGATGTTTCACCTCCGTGGTCAAATTTATTCCTAGATATTTGATTATTTTTGGTGCAGTTATAACTGGGATTGCTTTCTTAATTTCTCTTTCTGTTAATACATTATTAGCGTATAAAATGCAAAAGATTTCTATATTTTAATTTGTATTCCACTGCTTGACTGAATTCATTTATCATTTCTAGCAGTTAGTTGGTGGAGTCTTCACGGTTTTTACAATAGTATCATGTCATCTGTAGTGACAGTTTTACCAAACTGCGTGCCTTTTATTACTTTTTTCTCATCTGATCACTGTGGCTAGGACTTCCAGGACTCTATTGAATAAAAGTGGTGTAGGGAGATATCTGTGACCCTAGAGGAAAAGCTCTTTGTTTTTCATCACTGAGTATAATACTAATTGTGACTTTTTCATATGTGCCCTTGATTATGTTGATATATGTTCCCTCCAAACCTACTTCGTTGAGAGTTTTTATGAACTTTGTCAAGTGCTTTTTATGCTTCTATTGATATGATATTTTTATTCTTTCTCCTATTGATGTAATATGGCACAATGATTGATTTGTGGATATTGAATTATGCCTTTATCTCTAGAATAAATCCCACCGGATTGTTGTGATTTTTTTTTTTGTGAATGATTTTTTAATGGATTATTGTACTTGGTTTACTCATATTTTGATTTTTGCATCTATGTTCATTAGAGAGATTAGCCTAAGTTTTGTTTTGGTTTTTTGTGGTGTCTTTATCTGGCTTTGATATCAGGGTAATGCTGGCCTCACAGAAGAAATCTGGAAGCTTTCCTTCCTCTTTTACTGTTGGTAATAGTTTGAGAAGGACAGGGATTAACTCTCCTTTAAATGTTTGAATGAATTCACCTACATAGTCATCTGATCCTGGACTTTCGTTTGCTGGGAGTTTTTTGATAACTGATTCAATTCCTATGCTAATGATCAGTGTGTTCAAATTTTCTATTTTTCCTGATTCAGTTTTGGAAGATGCTTCTAGGAATTCATCCATTTCTTCTAGGTTGCCCAATTTGTTTGGTATACAATTTTTCTTAACATTCTCTTATAATCCTCTATATTTTTCAGTATGTCAGTTGTTATTTGTCTTCCTTCATTTCTGATCTTATTTGAGTCCTTTCTTCTTCTTCTCCTTCTTTCCCTCTCCCCCTCCCCCTCTCCCTCTTCTTCTTTCTTCTTTCTTCCTTCTCCTTCTCCTTCTTCTTCTTCTTCACTGGCAGAAGGTTGATGAACCTTGTTATTCTTAAAAAAAAAAACTAAACAAGACAAAACAAAAAACAGACAGCAATCTTCTTTACCCAGTCTAACAATTCAAATGTTAATCTCATCCCAAAAATACCTTCATAGACACACCTAGAATAATGTTTGACCAAATATTTGGGCACCTTGTGACCCAGTCAATTTGAGCCATAAAATTAACCATCACAGCCAGCAGGCAGCTTGAGAACAAACACTTCTACCAAGTAGAATATATAAGACCCTCATATTCACAAATATATTCTGCAAAAACTTTTTTATTGCTGCTACATAAATGGATACAAAAACTAGGATTTTAAAAACTACTTATATAAAATATCTAAGAGAGCAATTCTACATGCTAGAAAACTAGGATTCAATATAAGAATTAGTACTTCCTGAAAGTATAATATATAAACAAGCATATTCATAACAGACAGTAAAATTTACCCAAGGCTTCTTGAAAATAATGGGTTATTTTAAAGATAGATTACCCTCATTCCTTGTAAGCATCATAAAGTAGACCATACCAAAAGCTCTCATTAAATCTGAACAAGTTTACCAAAATATTCTCCTTCTTTCAACTAACACTCCAAATGTCTGATATAACTGTTAAGACCTAGTTACAGCTACAACATAGATAACTGTATCTTTCTCCTTTGTTATTATAATAACTCAGTAGGAAAATGTGTCTTAACCTTGTAAAATACTAACACCAAACCATTCATTAACTATATTTTCCTAATGGTCACCTCCTAATGTGTTTATTAAACCTAACATTTCTTCACCTTTACTTCAGAGAGATAATAAGGTACTATAATTATTGAAACTAATCAATTAAGACAATTTATTATAAATCTCACTTTATAACAATTTTATTGTAAATATTATACTCTATAAGAAGCAAGAGCAAGTGTTTCTACAGAATTACAATATTTTCTGCACTACTGCTTTGAATCCAGCAGAGTAAACACAACCTAAGAAATTCTATTTCCAGAGGCCTGCTGGCATTACTGATTATTGTTTTGCATAAACAAAGAGCTACCTATTAGAGCTGTGTACTAAGACCAAATATCAAACTGCTAAAGTAAGAGGCACCTAAAGGAAACAACTTTTTAAAGACGTTCTCTGTTCATCAGCAAAATTAAATAAAAGACAAAAATATCATGTCTATATTTTGGGAGATGAGTGGTTTAACCTGGAATTTTAGCAGATAGTTCTGATAGACCATTAAAAGAGTTACGAGTAGACTAGTAACCTCAAGAAATTTGTTTTGCAGCATACCCAGATCTGTGAAGTAGGGGTGCCTGGGTAGCTCAGTCAGTTGAGCACCTGACTCTTGGTTTCAGCTCAGGTCATGCGATCAAGCCCCATGTCAGGTCCCATGCTCAATGAGGATTCTGCTTGAGATTCTCTCTCCCTCTTCCTATATACCTCCCCACCTCTCTCTAAAATAAAGCTTTAGGGGATCCCTGGTTGGCTCAGCAGTTTAGTGCCTGCCTTCAGCCCAGGGCATGATCCTAGAGTCCCAGGATCAAGTCCCACATTGGGGTCCCTGCATGGAGCCTGCTTCTCCCTCTGCCTGTGTCTCTGCCTCTCTCTTGCTCTCTCTCTTTCTCTCTCTCTCTCCTGAATGAATAAATAAAATCTTTAAAAATAAAATAAATCTTTAAAAAATTTTTAAAAAAGATCTGTGAAGCACATTCTAAACACAAACATTCATTTTATATAACTCCTTTCTGGAATTTTAAGTTAGGAATGAATGACTTCATGAGGAACATACACATTCTAAACTTTTTAATGTCTGAATTTAGAAAAACCCAAAATACATTTAGTCAAAGTTTATTTTAAACCATTTCTCAAAATTTATATGCTCCAGGTATAAATACATATATATATATTAGCTCCAGGTATACTTATATACATATATATAATGCAATTTATTTCGTGTGTTTCTCACTTATACTTGCTCATCAAAAGCTTATTTTTTATAATAATTGGTTCTTCTCTAAGATGCCCTATGAGGTTTGGTTTTATAACACTTTGAAACACTCTTTTTTTGAAGAAAGTTGCTCAGAAAACTTGTACTTCAAAATTACTAATTTAGTTCATGCAAAATCTTCAGCTGACAAAATATTTCCAAACTCTCAACCAACTTTTCTTTAACATTTTTGATAACTCTACAGGTCCAGGTATAGCTACAATGTAACTAAATGAGATATATCACCATCACCTAGACAGCATTTCCAAAATTGTGTTCTCAAGAGATATAATGTCTCAAGAGATGTAAAGAGGTATTCATGAATAGAAAGTGGTTAGAAACGGTAGTCAAACAACTGTGGAAAATGTTGAGTTAAAATCAAACAGGTTTCTTTACTGTAAGATTTCCTAGAATCTTTATGTACATAATGAATATTTAAGAGAGAAATATAGGAAGTAATGTTTCCCAAACTTATTTAACAATGGAACTCAGGCAGCCTGGGTGGCTCAGCAGTTTAGTGCCACCGTCAGCCCAGGGCCTGATCCTGGAGACCCGGGATAGAGTCCCACATCAGGTTCCCTGCATGGAGCCTGCTTCTCCCTCTGCCTGTGTCTCTGCCTCTCTCTCTCTCTCTCTCTCTCTGTGCCTCATGAATAAATAAATAAAATCTTTAAAAAAAAAATAACAATGGAACTCTTTTTTTAAAGATTTATTTATTTATTTATTTATTTATTTATTTATTTATTCATTCATTCATTCATTCATGAGAGACACAGACTGAGAGAGGCAGAGACACAGGCAGAGGGAGAAGCAGGCTCCCTGTAGGGAGCCCGATGTGGGACTCGATCCCGGACCCCAGGATCACAACCTCAGCTGAAGGCAGGCACCCAACTGCTGAGTCACCTAGGTGTCCCTAACAATGGAACTCTTTTAACAAATTTCTTAACACATTTAAGACATTAGTGTTCTGTAAAACAATTTGTAGAGCTGATCTTTGTGGTTTCTAACACTAAGGAATTAATTGCATTTATGATTTTCTATCTGTATACGTCACTAATGAATGTAATAATCTAACAACTATTTTAGGAATATGATAGCCCAGGTATTTAAAAAATATTCCTGGGGCTCCTGGGTGGCTCAGTGGTTGAGCATCTGCCTTCAGCTCAGGTTGTGATTCCGGGATCCTAGGGAAAAAAAAAATACACACACACACACACACACACACACACACACACACACACACCAGAGTATTATTCAGCCATAAAGAAAAATGCAATCTTGCCATTTGTAATGACATGGATGGAGCTAGAGAATATAATGCTAAGCAAAATAGGTCAGATAGAGAAAGATAAATACCATATGATTTCACTCATATGTGGAATTTAAGAAACAAAACAAACAAGCAAAGGGAAAAAAATAGAGAGATTAATCAAGAAACAGACTCTTAATTATAAAGAACTGATGGTTGCCAGAGGGGAAGTGGGTAGGAGAATGAGTTAAATAGTTGACGCACTTGTCCTGATGAGCACAAGATGATGTCTGGAAATACTGAATTCACTATGTTATATAGCCCTGAAACTAATATAACACTGTACATTAACTACCTGGAATTAAAATAAAAACTTAAAATATTTTAAAAATACAAATGCAAACAAGAAAAAAATATTCCTAGTTAAGGCAGAATTACCAATTACCCCATTTTAACAAAATAGGAATGAATTGGAAATCTGAGTTGATTTACATAATGATGAGAACCCAGCAACCATATTAAAAAGACTATCGAAATTTAATTCACAAAAGCTTTTTAGAAGAAGGTTTTTGAAGAAAACTGATAGCTACAGAATTCTTGGTAAATTAAAAGTGTAATATATAGTCATTTCTTGATTATGACTACAACAAATTTCACTTCTAAATTGGCTTCTCCCTACTATTGAACATATTTCAGAATCATACTTCCCTTTTCCCTACCAACACATGGGGTACTCTCAGCCAATACAAAGTAATCTAAATACTAACTTAATCTATACATAATTTTGACATGATTAAGCACACTTGAGGGCAGGGAGATCTCTACTTTGCTTATGGCTTAAGTTTCTAAAGAGAAAGACTCTACTGACATGTATTTACGCGATTGCAAGGTAATTTCACTGTGCCTCAAAATCACGTAATGCATGCCAAAGACCCCTGGAAATTAATTTAAAATTACTTAGTGTTTTATATAATGCATGCCATTTCTTGTCTTCAATTATAAAGATAACTAAAAACTGCTTCTATTAAAACATATACTGGTTTAAAGCAATTAATTATACTGTAGGGTGGAATACATTAAAACTTTATTAAAACTCATTGACACTTTTATCAAAACTACAAAAAAATGATAAAATGGTTACTTTTGAAGAACAGTAACAAAACGCTTAAAACAATTTGACAAGCACTTTCACGTCCACCCATGAGGGATTAACCACTATGGAAATTACCCTATAATTGTAAATATTAGTAAACCAAATAAACTATATAAAACAAGTTTTCAGACAGTGGGTAACACACAGCACAGAAGGAAAGAAAGAAGGAAAACAAACTGCTTGAGCCCTCTAGTTGCCCTTACTACCTGGAAGCATTTTTTAGGCTTAAGAGCAGAGATAGGGAATATAAACGATTGCCTTAAGCAATGAGCTTAAGAGACAGAAAGGCATCTGGGTCGGCTTCCAGTTGAGGAGGAGACACCGATCGCTGTCCCCTTCTGCCCCAGAGGAACCAGGACTGAAATGGGACAAAAGAGGTGGTATTGAGAACAGCAGGGGCAAGTGTCTTCTCCACCCCACCTGGCCTGCTAACTGCAGGCGAGGGCCCACCTCCAGCACAGCTAAGGACATCAACACCTCACCAAGAGGTAACATGTTTTAGGTACCAAAACATGTCACCTAGCCATATAAGCAGCTGCATCTACAGCTCTCATGCTCTTGAAGACATTTTCCCTCAGCAGAATGCTCCTGACTTCCACTTTAGCCTTTGAAACAGGCTGCCTCCTAGGCTTCCCAATAAGCCCAGGGACTGCCACCTTGCTGTGGCCAGGCGTGCAGCATTCAAGTCCCACTGACTTGAGCTGAACTGACTAGTCCATCCTGCTGCACTTTAAAACCATTGAGCCCCAGGATGCCTGGGTGGCTCAGTGGTTGAGTGTCTGCCTTCAGCCCAAGGCATGATCCTGGATTTCCAGGATCAAGTCCCACATCAGGCTCCCTGCATGGAGCCTGCTTCTCTCTCTGCCTATGTCTCTGCCTCTCTCTCTCTCTCTCTCTCTCTCTCTCTCTCTCCCATGAATAAATAAATAAAATCTTTAAAAATAAAAATAAAAATAAAGGCATCTGGGTAATCTGACACAGCTAGAATCTGTGGGGTAGAAGGTAGCTAAACACAAAGAGAGCTCTGAAGATGTACAGAAGATCTCAAATCTTTGGCTGAATATTGATCTGCATATGCATGAAGTCAAACTTCTCAAGGCAAAGGAAAGAAACACCCAAAAATAGCACATCAAACAATTCCCACAGTCACATTGAGCTAAGAATAATTCATAAGGCCAGCGTGAAGAGACAACTTAACACATGAAGTATCAATAGAGTTTGCACTGAGATTAACTTACTAGCAAGTTTAAGTTAGTGAGACTAACAGCTAGTACTAAAGATTTCTCTGGAAGCTGTAACAAAGTTCAAAAGCAAACCACTTAAGTATGAAACTGATCCCAAGTAATTTAATTGCATGCCAGAACAAAGTCCAACATTCTTTAAAGGAATATAACAAAATCCACCACCCAGCAATATAAAATACATTATGTCTGGTATCTGATCAATAAGATTAAAGAAGTAGGAAAATACAGCCCATAACCAGATAAAAAGCAATCCATAGAAACCTAAAGGACAAAAATCAACAGAATGACAGAGATAGTGGCATTAGCAGACAGGTAGATTAAAACAACGATTGTATGTTCCATATGTTCAAGAATGTAGTGGGAAACATGAACATATTGAAGAAAAATAAAAGATATTTAAAAAAAAAAAACTCCAAGTCTAGGGATGAAAGTTACAAAATCTGAAATGAAAATTATACGAGGTAGGATAAATCACAGAATAAAGATCACCAAAAAACAAAAACAAAAGTAAAATAACAACAAAACAAACCCAGTGTACTTGAAGACAACAAAACTATCCCAAATGAAGCACAAACAGAAAAAGAGTTCAAAAAATGAATGGCGATTCAGTCACCTATAAGAAAATATCATGTGGACTAATATACATGTAGTTGTAGTCTTGGGAAGAAATGAGAGAAGAGAGAAATATTTTTTAAATAATCACCATAAATGTTCTAAATTTGGGGAAAAATATAAATCTACAGAAAAAGAATACTCAAGAAATCCTGAGCAGAATAAATCTAACGAAAATCACAAGTGATCATCACAAAGCACAACATAATTAAGAAATAAAGAAACAATAAGTAAAAGAAAGCCTGAAAAATAGCCAGAGAGAGAGAGAAAAGACATTTTGTGCAGGAGAATAAAGAATGATGGAGAACTTCTCACCAAAAACTGGGCAAGCCACAAGACAATGAAGTGACAACTTTAAGGTACTGAAAATAAAAACAAACCCAAAAATGAATTCTGTACCCAGAAGAAATATCTTCAAAAAATGAGAGCAAAATAAAGACCCTTTGTAGACAGGTTAATACTGTCTGAAATCAATGCTAGCAAACTGGCTCTATAAGAAATGCTGAAGTAAGTTCTTTATCCTGAAAAAAAATGATACCCAAGGGAATATAATATTACGAAAAGGGATGGGAAGTATCAGAAATGTAAATATGTAAGTAAAAATAATAGACATTTTTTCACATTTTTAATCTCCTTCAAAGATAATTGATTATTTAAGTCAAAACAATTACAATGTATTATAGGATTTATAAAATACAAAGAAGTTAAATATATGACAACAGCACTCTTGTGACATTCTTGCCCTATATGTGAAGTGGTATAACTTACAGGTGGACTGTGTGAGTTAAAGAGACATATTTTAAACCCACAGTAATCACTAGAATTTTAAATCACAGAGGTAGATGGCTAGTAAATCCACAAAAGAGAGGATGAGACAAATGAAAAAAATTAAAAGATGGTACATTTACAAACATACCACTAATTAAATTAGAGGTTGAAAGACTGAGTTTAAATTAAGGAAGGAAACAAAAATAGAAAATCCACTTGAAATATAAAGACACACATAGTTCAAAAGTAAAAAGTGTAACAAATATATCATACAAGTACTAATCGAAAGAAAGCTGGAGAGTATGTATTGATATCAGATAGGGTAAACTCCAGATCAAGACATATGACCAAGGATAAAAATAAACATTTCATAATGATAAAGGATTACTGCATCAAGAACACAAAACAATATTAAAATTAGGCAAATTATGCAATTATAGCTAGAGATTTCAATGCCCCTCATAGTAACTGTATAGAACAAATATACAGAAAATCACTAAGGCTATCAATATTAGCAAACAACGTGACTTAATTGACATGTAAGAATCAACAACACTAAAACTAACAATAGTAAAATAGACATTCTTTTGAAGTATGTATGAAATACTCACCAAAACATCTCATAAACTGGGCCATAAAAAAGGATCAATTTAAAAGAATCAACATACCAAGTAAGTTCTCTTCCCTCAACAGAATTGAAACTACAGGGGCATCAGGGTGGCTCAGTGGTTGAGCATCTGCCTTTGGCTCAGGTCATGTCCCCGGGGTCCTGGGATCAAGTCCCGCATCAGGATCCCCACAGGGAGCCTGCTTCTTCTCCATCTGCATATGTCTTCTGTGTGTGTCTCTCATAAATAAATAAAAATTTTAATCTAAAAATAAATAATTTAAATTTTTTTCTACTTTAAGAAAAAGAAAGATAAAGAACAAATTAAATTGAAAATTAGAAGGAAGAAATAAAGAGTAGAAAGCAGCAAAATAGAAGAAGGGCTAACAATAAAGAAAACGCTATAGAATAAAAAGCTGGATCTTTGAGAAGATTAATAAAAATGATAAACTGGCTAGACTAGTCAAGAAAAAAAGGAGAAGATACAAATTACCAATAATAGAAAAGGGTAAATCACCAGATATTACAGACATTAAAACAATAGTAAGAAAAAAATCATAAATTATTTTATGCCAGCAAATTTGACAGCTCAGATGAAATGGACAGATTCCTTGAAAGATACAAATGACCAAAGCTTAGTGCTCCTACACTTTTTAAAACGCTGCCACAAAAAGTATCCCAGGTCCATGTGGCCTCAAAGATGCATTCTATCAAATATTCAAGATAGAAATATTTCTTAAAATTTATTTATTGATTGATTCATGATAGACATAGAGAGAGAGAGAGGCACAGACACAGGCAGAGGGATAAGCAGCCTCTATGCCAGGAGCCCGACGCGGGACTTGATCCCAGGACTCCAGGATCGCGCCCTGGGCCAAAGGCAGGCACCAAACTGCTGAGCCACCCAGGGATCCCCTCAAGATAGATATATTATCAGCTCTCCACAAACTCTTCCAGAAACTAGAAACAAAGGAAACATTTCCCAAGTCACCCTAAAAATCCAAGTAATTATATTGCAAGAAAACCAAAAACCAACATCCATCGGGAATCAGAAATGCAAAATTTAACAGAATTTTAGCAAAACAAATCCCACAATATATAAAAAGGATAACACATGATGATCAAATTGAATTTATCCCACAAAAGCAAGGCTGGTTTAACATTCCAGACCAATCAATATAATTCATCAATCATATTAACTAAAAAACACACAAAAAGGAAAAAGAAAGAAAATCCCCAAAATACAGAAAAAAAGCATCTGTTTCAGAAATGTAAATTTTAACTTACGAAAAATCAATGTAATTCACCATGTTGACAATATATATGTGATTATCTCAAGAGATGGAAAAAAAAAAAAAAACATCTGACAAAATATAATACTCAGAGGCGCCTGGTGGCTCAGTTGGTTGTCTGCCTTATGCTCAGGTCATGATCCTGGGGTCCTGAGATCAAGTCCTGCATCAGGCTCCCTGCTCAGTGGGGGACCTGCTTCTCCCTCTCCCTCTGCCTGCCATTCCCCCTGCTTGTGCTCTCTCTCTCTCTCTGTCAAGTAAATAAATTTTTTTAAAAAACCATTTATAATAAGGTCTCAGCAAACTATAAATAAAAAGGAACTTCCTCAACCTGTTAACAGTAATCTAGAAAAAAAAAATCTACTACTAAAGTCATACATAGAGAAAAAGACGGATTTTTTTCCCCCAAGATGGGGAACAAAGCAAGAATGTATACACTAACCAGTTTCATTCAACACTGTACTAAAGTTCGTAGATAAAAAAAATAAAAGCAGGCAGACAAATTAAAAAGGAAAAGTAATACTGCCTTTTCAATAAATGGTTTGATTATGTATTATTATTCCTATATTAGGAAACTACAAAAAGCAACAACAATTACTAGAATAAATGAATTTAGTAAGGTCACGGGATTCAAAGTAAATATGCAAAAATCATCTGTATGATTTCTACATAGCACAAACAACCGGAAACTGAAATTCAAAAAGCAATACTGTTTAACAATAGCAACTAAAAAAAACCTGGAAATAATTGGGAATAAATATAACAAACGTGTGCAAGATCTGTGCTGAAAACTACAAAACACTGCTGATAAAAGTTAAAGATCTATATACATAAAGAAATATACACCACCTTTATGGAGAAGATCCAATTCTCCCCAAACTAATCTATAGATTTGGTACAATTTTACTCAAAGTCCTAGTAAGCTTTTCTGTAGTAATTGTCATGCTTATTCTAAAAGTTATATGAGAAGAGGCACCTGGATGACTCAGTCAGTAGAGCAGGGGACTCCTGATGTTGGGGCTGTGGGTTGAGGTTAGAGATTACTTGTTGTTATTGTTGTTTGAGATTACTTTTTGTAAATTTTTTAAATCAAAATTTGTATGAAAATACACACCTAGTAAAGCTAAAAGAATCTTGAAAAAAGAAAAAAAAAAAGGCAGTCAGAGGACTTAAACTATCTTATTTCAAGACTATCGTTTAAGTTATTATAACCAAAATAGTCTAATACTGAGTAAAAGAAAGACATATAGATTAATGGTATGGAATATAAGTTAGAATATATCTATGGCCAACCAATTTTCAACAAATGCATCAAATTAATGCAATGAGGAAAGAGTGGTCTCTAACAAAGCTGGAACAACCACATACTGACATGTAAAAAAAAAATTACACTCTACCCTTACACCTCACACTTTACATAAAAATTAACCCAAAATAGATTGTAGACATAAATCTAAGAGCAAAAACTATAAAATTTCTTGAAGAAAACATATGAGAAAATCTTTGTGACCCTCAGTTAAATTCTTGTGATAGGACACAAAAGACATGAACCATCAAAAAAAGAAAATCAGCAAATTGGCTTTTATCAGAAGTAAAAATTTTTTTAAAAGTAGTAAAAACTTTAGCTTTTCAAAAGATTGTTAAGAAAATGGGAGAAAATATTTGCAAAAGATTAATCTGATAAAGGATTTTTATCCATAATACCTAAGAGCTCTTAGAATTCAAAAATAAGGTAAGTCAATTTTCTAAAATAGACCAAAGATTTAAACAAATACTTCTCAAAAAATGTTTACAAATGGAAAATAAGCACATGAAAAGATGTTCAACATCCTTAATCATTTAGGAAAATGCAAACTAAAATCACAATAAGATGTAACCACATAACCACTAGAATGACTAAAATTAAAATACTGATAACACTAAATGATAAGACTGTGGAGCAGGTGAACTTTGATACATAGCTTAATGGGAATGTCAAATGATACAATCACTTTGGAAAACAGTTTGGGTTTTATCTTTAAAATTGATGAATCTTACGTAATTTATACCTCAATAAAAATGGATTTTAAAAATCAGGGACACCTGGATGGCTCAGTGGTTGAGTGTCTGCCTTTGGCTCAGGGCGTGATCCTGGAGTCTTGGGATCGAGTCCCACAAAGGGATCCCCACAGGGAGCCTGTTTCTCTCTGCCTATGTCTCTGCCTCTCTCCCCCTGTCTCTTATGAAGAAATAAATAAATAAAAATAAATTAAAAATCAACCTGACAAAACATTTCTAATTAAGTAAAATAAAATTCTGATACTATCTTGTAGTGGTTTAACAGCTTTTAAACACTAGCTAATTTTTCCCCTATGCTTAGATTCTTCCTCCATTCACGCAGTAGCAAAGGTTCACTTTGCCTCAGGAAGAGCAGTGACAGCAGAAAGCAGAAATAAGGAGTCTTTTTCCTAACCCATGAATTTCAAAATCCTGGGCCTTGAGATTAATAGGAAAGATTCAAAACATGCCTACCAAGTCAGGCAGGTGAGTAATACAAAACAAAAAAGGGAATGTGGGAATTGGGAGCCACTATATTGCTCCAACTGATTTTTACCATATAGAAATGTGGGTCCAGTGTTGCCAGATCACTTTCTGCCCTACCCCCCAAAAATCTGGGAATTCAGATTTTCATGTGAATTTTCCCAATTTCTGAAACACTTCCCAAGTAAAATGCATTTCTGTGGGTCAAACTCAGCCCATGTATTTGCAACATCTGGCACAGAAAACAGATTTAGAGGACCCTAAAACAAAACAAACAAACAAACAAAAGACTTCTTTATCCTCTAGACTTGACAAAAATTCCCTGAATGGGGAAAAGAAGAGTCAAAGGAACATGGACTTAGACACTGTTCTTACAAGAGAACAGAGGCAATCTGCATCCTACTTACTAGATATAGACTCAGGGAGGAGGAAAGATTCCACAGAACTGGAAGAGATAATGTAAGTGGTAAACAAGAATATTATCCTCTGAATTTCCCAGGCCCCACTCAGGCTCAGCAAAGCTTAGACAAGGGGCAGGCTCACAGAATTCTCCATATTTTAGTGGACTTTGGGGGCCAAGAAAGACTACAGTGTCATCAATAGTAGAGAAATTCTAAGAAGAGTTGGTTTACCACCTAATACCTTGTGGATGAGAATGAGGAATGAGCAGTAACCTATGATGACCCATAACTTCAGAAACAAAATGAAAGGATGAACATTTCCACAAATTCCACCACTGTGGAAAGATAAAGATATCTAGTAGGACCCACCAAGGACTCCCATCCAAGAATTAGCAGAGGTAAAAGAAAAAGAAAAAGGAAAAGAAAAAGAAAAAGAGGCCCCTAATTAAGATGAAAATTTCAGTCACCTGAGCAGAATAGAAGATCAAAATAGAAACTGAGTTTCAAGAAAATAACAAAAAGTATATTCCTTGAACATCTGACATTGGTAGACCGAGATGTACTTCTACAGTCTGTTGTAAGCTGGGAGGTTATCAAGGAAAAGGGGAAGCATTTTATTTTTTTCTCTAAATGAATTACACCAAAAAAATATTACATTTGATAATATGCCCTAAAAATTGGCTATCAGAACATAAGACTTCAAATCACTACTATTTAAGAGACTACAGAACTAAGTTCTTCAGAGAACCTCTGTAACAATTTCACTAGATAGACTAAATTATCAAACACATTTATTAACTTTCTCAAACTTCTTTTGCAAGTAATAAATTATCTTAGGGCAAATGTAAATGATTGGTAACACTAAACAAAATGAGTAAAGTTTATTCATTTTGCAACTATTTAAATAAATACAATAACAGTACTACCAGAATCCACTTTTTTACATTGAGAAAAGTGTCTATCTGAGGCATTAACAAGGTGGAAGCATAGGGGTTGCCACAGTTTGTGAGTATGTGTTTAAAAAATTGTATTTCTCATTTTTCTAAAATAACCACATACATAGTCCTTTTATCCCCAGAAAAATAGTGTTTTGAAATAAGAATGGCTTTTAAATACTCCTTTAATATATTCTTAGAAATTTAATGGCACATTGTCTGATTAAACATGATTAATACCCAGATCTACACCTTTGCAATTAATCCTAGCAATTCAGGCAAAGAGCCTGCTTTAGTGTGAATATTCAGTATTTATGCTGTAACCAACTAGTTACAGCATCTGCACCATAATAGGACCTCTGAGCTTCAATATTCTTCTCCATATGATGGGGACAAATACCTGCACAGCGTAACATTTGCAACAGCATCCAGCACAGTATTCAATATTTAATAACCCCACAAAAATATTTACTGAATTAGCTACCACTGACTTCACTTCTACTGGCCTCTAGAAGAACAAATCAATGAAATCTTTCTAGGAAAATAGTCATCTATCCCATCATGGTACTGTAGTACTCTTCCAAAGGTAAAACAGACCTTCAGTAATGTCACTCAATGTAAGCTGTCTCTGAACAACCACTTGCATTTCTATTGCAGTAACTGTATTAGTAAATCCGACTGGGTAAGTGCCTAAGAATATTCCTGATACCCTGCAGCTCTGCTGTCATTTGAAAAACTATTCCTAGCCTGAAGTGAGTCCACCTTGCTTCCCTGATCTCAACCCTTTAAGTGTGATGACTTGCCATCACTCTTCAAATAAAACCCAAGAACTTTTCTGAGGTCTATCAGCCTTTTCATTATTTCCCTCTGCCCAACTCCTAATCTCACTTTCCACACTCTCCCCATCCATCCACCGTACTCTTGCTGACCCTGGAAAACATCAAATCTAAATCTATGCAGTTGTCTCATCCTGCTGCCAGTTGCATACTGTTGTAAAACTCATACAGCTTGTTTCACATCATTCAGATTTGTTTAAATATCACCTCCAGAGAGAAAACTTCTTTAACTACCCTTTCCAAAATAGTATACTGCATTATTCTCTATCCCCTTAATCTCTTTTTCTCCCTACAGTAAATCAAATATATACTTATCTGTTTTAATGTACGCTTGATAAGAATTGATACTTCATCTCATTAACTGTTGTACAGCTAGAGCCTAGAACATGCCTGGCATAAAGTGACACTTGAATTATCATTGACAGTGAATCTCTTTAATTAACTAAGTGGGAATACTTGAATATTTAAGAAAGCTTTCAAAAACATGACGATGGAATGAGAAATACAAAGACCAGTAATAGTTATGGTGGCCATGTGAATTTAGAACACCTGCTGATAGAAAAGGTAAGTCTGGCCGAACTGGACTAGCACCAAAATTAGATTTTTAATAGCTGGAGTATGATCAGCAGGATGGATGCAAAAGGAAGAAAGCCAAGTAACAACTGGTTGCTTTTGTCCTAAGGCAAAGGAGAAAAATCTTTGTTTTTAATCCCACCCATTCTCCTTCATCTTCCTTCCTCTAATGTTTACTCTCAATGTCTACCCACTTTTGCCACCTCTTTACCTCCTCCTCTTTTGCTGCCTCTGTCATAAACTGTTTTTCACTTGTAGATTACACTCAAAGAGGTTTTTTCCTGTGAATCAGTAGCCTCAGCAGAAGAAAAGCTCTCTAATGAGAAACTGTTAAAAATATATTTGATATTCCTTTAAATGCCAAAAAGAACACCAACATCATTATCAGCAGTATCACACTCATCATGAAGGCAATAGACTGAAACAGAGAATCATAAAGCCATTCCTTTCACAAACTCTTACATCAAGAACTGAATGCTTTATGACTTCATCTTTTTAATTTTCTTCTCTTCCTTCTCCAGAGTATATCTTTAAAATACAATCAACATGCTTTTTGTTTATCTTTATTGAGGTATAATTAATATATAAGAAATTCTACATATTTAATGTATGCATTGTGATGGGTTTGGACTTACACAAGCACCCCTAATACCATCACCACTATCAAGGTACTATAAACATATCTATTATCTCCAAAACTTTCCTAGTATTTCTCTTGTGTCTTTGTCTTTGTTCTGTCCCAAGAACATGTAACATGCGATCTATCCTCTTAACACATTTTAAAGCTCAAATATCACATCAACTATAAGCAACGTGTTGTACAAAAAAACATCTTTGACTTTTAGACTCCCACTCCATTTAAAAAACTCCTGATATATTCACTAACTATATCTGCTAAAATCCTAAGACTGACATTACCTTTTTTTAAAGTTGATCCTGATGCCTATTAATATTAAGAAAAAAGAAAAGAAAAGAAAGAAAAGAAAGAAAAGAAAAGAAAAGAAAAGAAAAGAAAAGAAAAGAAAAGAAAAGAAAACAAAACAGTACAATCAGGCTTATAAATGATTGTGTATCCTCACCCCTCACCAATGACACTGGCATTCAACTGGATTTTTGAAGAATAATCTCTAACACATTAGCAGCAGCCAACATAATAGCATTTACCTCCCAAAATATCTTATCCCAGAAGATCAATTTACTCATTTAGGAAACCTCCCATAAGAGGTTACAGGTAGAACATGATCTTTGTAATTCAAACTGATCCAGAGAAAGTAAACTGTAAATCACAATTTTAGGAGAAATTCATAATGAAGATCATGCTTTGCTCATTAATCCTAGAGAGCAAAGAGAAATCCAAGCAAAGAGAAATGGGCTTATTTTTTTAATATTAGGCATATTCACAAATGACAAAGCATTAAGATTTATAAACTGCAAGATGACCTACTTACAGCTAATCAATATACTCAATAACAAACAAGATATCAAGTCATAAATTATTTATTTCATTATTTTGGTAACTATGCTTAAATTAAGTTCATTTACAACCGTAAGTTCAAGACTTGAGGAAAAAAAATGTACTTCTACAATTTAAAAATCAAAAGCCTACAGCATTATTCCCTTCTACGTCTTTCCTTATTTCATCTTTCCAACTCCCCACTCCCACACTCCCCGTCTCTGTCATTGTACATTCAGGACTAGAATACTATCAAATCTGATAGGGTTTGTATAAAATATGTGTAGCAAGCCGTGTGACTTTATTTACTTGCTTTTCTAAGTTTCAAGACTGAAGGATGCTATTACTAATGTAAAAGGGTGATCATTTCTCACTAGGTCTCTCCCAGCCCTTACCAAAGCTGTGTCTTCACTGACATGTATTCAGTAGAGAAAATGACAAATGCAGAATATAACAACTGTTTGTATTTGTCTGTATTAATACCATGACATATTTACTAACCGTGAAGGAAAAGGTCCAAAATTAGCTTATTTAGCAGCCTAACTAGCTTAAAACAAAATTTCCTATTCTGAAATAACTCATAACTATAAAAGATAAGTATTTACAAGACAGAAATCTAAAACAATAGAGAAGGAAAATACTCTTGTTTTCATTTTCACTAAGTTGGTGTTAACTTAATGAAATGCAATAACGCAGTGTAGTACAATAAACATGAAAAGGTGCCCAATGTACAAAGAAAACATGAAAATTCCTACTGACAACAGCGAAAACAAAAATTATATTTTCTGTTTTCCTTTCACATGCCTTTTTTGCTGGCTTGAGAGATTATGACCTTGTTATCTGCATACTATCATAAAAATATTATCAGTTGCAGTGTGCCTAGATAGAGGCTTAAAAAATAACTAGTAAAATTATATTTCTCTGTGTCCCATAAAAGATCCATCATACAGGACCCAGTTCTGATTTCCTGATGTTACAAGCTGTGGTAAATGCAGCTAAACAAGAGAAAAGTATCTAAGTAATTCTCAGAAGTAGCATACACAGACATCATATCTTTGTTGAAATCTCAAATCTTAAATTATCTAAAGATTTAAATCACCTTTAAAACAGAATTTATTAAAATTCTAAGCTCATATTGTGCTTATCCTTTTTATAAGTGGCTATATACTCCTAGTAATATGTTTCTATCTGATGTTACCCATATAAATAAAAGCACAGAGTCATTTTAGGGATTAATAGAAAAACAGACATCTGCATGGAACATTTCCTTCATTAGATATTATCATGTTAGCATATTTTTCCTATTTCTGATTTTACTACAAAATAAAATGAGCTGACTTTCACCCTTAAGTTTCTCTACATATATTGCCAATAATGCAAATACTTTAATTGCACATTAGAAGAATCTCATTTTCCTCTAAAAGTTGCTATAGAAATTAGCCCCAAAGAGACCTCATGATATGTATAAAAATCAAGATATGACTAAGTCAAATTGGCATACCAGCTACCACTTACACCAAATGTTACTTTATTTTTATTTTTATAAATTTATTTTTTATTGGTGTTCAATTTGCCAACATATAGAATAACACCCAGTGCTCATCCCATCAAGTGCCCACCTCAGTGCCCATCACCCAGTCACCCCAACCCCCGCCCACCTCTCCTTCCACCACCCCTAGTTCGTTTCCCAGGGTTAGGAGTCTTTCATGTCCTGTCTCCCTTTCTGATATTTCTGAGTGGGAAATATCAAATGTTACTTTAGACATTAGTTTTAAATTAAAACCTATTTTCAGAAAATCCCAGGCAAGATCACTTGGGTGATTAGAAAGTTATCTGGCCTCTTCCTAAATTAGTGCCAAACCGAATCAATTAGGCAAAAATCAATTAGCCAAAAACTATACGTTAATCAACTGACTTAGCAACTAGCCAACCTGTATATTCAAAAAGTAATGCACTCTTTTGTCAGAAGCTCCTATTTGAGGATAGTGGGAGTATCAATTGATACTTTTCTGGAAAGCAACTTGGGTTTATACCAAATGTTAATGTTAAATCTCTTTGACCAAAAATTCTACACCTAAGAATTATCCTAAAGAAATAATAAGAAATGCATATAAAGTTTATATATATATATAAACCCAATCTTTATATATATATATAAAGATGTGCAGTCTAAATTTACTTACTGGAGCAGGAAAAAAAGCGAAATTTTCAAAAAGAACCTAGTTTAAAAATGCATACCATGCGGGACGCCTGGGTGGCTCAGCAGTTGAGCCTTTTGGCATGATTCTGGGATCCAGGATCAAGTCCCACATCCGGCTTCCTCGCAGGAAGCCTGCTTCTCCTTCTGCCTATGTCTCTGCCTCTGTGTGTGTGTGTGTCTCTCATGAATAAATAAATAAATCTTTTTAAAAAATGAATACTGTGCAGCTGTTTAAATCACAATTATGAATAAAATGTAATGACCTAATAAAATTCTCAGCACATACATATAAAATACACCAAAATATTTACTGTGATTTCCTCTAGCTGGTACATTATAGGTTATTTTTATAAATTTTTTCACACTTTTAGAAGCTAATATTGCTTTCAGGATATTTCGGAGTGCCTGGCTGGCTCAGTCAATAGAACATGTGACTCTTGATCTTGGGGTCATGTGTTCAAGCCCCACACTGGGCATATGGATTACTGAAGAAAAAATAATAATACTTGAATATTCTATATTGAACTATTATAAACAAACGGTTTTTGTCAGAAGCCATCTCACTGAGTGATAGTCATAAAATATTTCACATAAATGATGAAGAAAGGACTCCTGGTCATAAGTAGACAATTGTCATCAGCTGGCTTCTCCAGAAGCACCAAAGACAGAGGTACCATTCCACTGTTAACATCTGTTAACTATCAAATTAGTAGAGCATTCATGTTAACAATTTGTATTTCCATCTAGGGATAAACTTATTTAACAATAAATTTCTCAGTAGAGGCAGTTAGTACAACGAAACTGAGAAATGGATAGGAACCAGTATATACTGAGTATGTAAAAGATGTTAAGCCCTTTACATATTCTACTTAATCCATACATTATAAATTAGATGTTATTATCCCCAGTTTTAAGAGGAGAGGACTGAACCTCAAAAATTACACAATTTATCTAAGTTTACAAAGCTACTAAATAGTGTTACTAGAATCTGAACCCAGCTTTTCCATATACCAGAACCCCTAATGATATCAGTGAAAGAAATTAAATAACTGTAATGACGGGATTGTTCATCTTGCATAAAGATAACAGTCTTGAAAATATTACAACTATAAAACACTAAATAATTTTGAAAAAGGCAACTGCAAATTTACTGAGAATTACTAGCTAACAGATTCTACATAGTCAAGAGAACAGCAAATAAACATTTTAACTAATGTTCAACAAGAAAATGTCTATTATTAACTGTTCCTGAAAATAAGGTTTTTAATAAGTACTTGGGGTATTCAACCAAACTAACCTGAGGCTGGCTGACAAAATATGTGTGTATACACACACACACACACACACACACACACACAGACACACATAATTTCCCTGTTGTTTTCCAAAATATACATGAATGAACATACTCTCACTCAAAATATTAAAAATTAAATTTAGTAAATTATATGATTAATATGTTAGACAACAGTTGATCATTAGTAGAAAGATGTGTGTATGTCAGAGGTTACAGGAGATAGTTACATATATATGGAGAAAGAAATCCCATATACAGGATGGTACATTTAGTCCCTATTAAAATCAATACTATATTGATTAAGGATCTAAAAGTGGATGAAATAATTAAGAAAATTTCTATTTAACTCTTAAAATCCAACAATTAAAATTTTTAGTCTAAAAGCACTTCCCGGGGCACCTGAGTGGCTCAGTGGTTGAGCATCTGCCTTCGGCTCAGAACATGATCCCGGGATCCAGGATCAAGTCCCACATCAGGCTCCTTGCAAGGAGCCTGCTTCTCCCTCTGTCTATGTCTCTGCCTCTCTCTCCGTGTGTCTTTCATGAATAAATAAATAAACTCTTTTAAAAAATAAAAAAATAAAAAATAAAAGCACTTCCCTTTACATAAGCATTTCAGTGATTCTATAATTTTCCTGTTTGGACAAAGTTATTTGAAACCACAGCTCCTAATAATTTAAATAATCTGTTAAAAATGCTGCTAACCAAGTCAGAGTTCAACGGCTTTGATTCACAAATTTATGCTATGAATAACTTTTGCCTAATTCTACCAACATATGAAACCTATACCATCTATACCATGAAGATCATTAAACTAAGTTATGGCTAATGTATCCTGTAAATTTCTAAAGGTCAAAATTTTTGTTGCTGATGAATGCACCGAAGGTCAACTTTACATGTGCTGAAGTAGACAAAGCAACTTAAACTGCTACAAACAAAAAATTAAAAAATAAAAAATAAATAAACTGCTACAAACGGGGCACCTTGGTGGCTCAGTGGTTGAGCCTCTGCCTATGGCTCAGATTATGATCCTGGGTCCTGGGATCGAGTCCCACCATCGGGCTCCCTGCAGGGAGCCTGCTTCTCCTCTGCCTGTGTCTCTGCCTGTCTCTGCATCTCTCATGAATAAATAAATAAAATCTTTTTAAAAAAAATAAACTGCTACAATCAGGAGCAAAGTGGGACTAAAGCACACTAAGTAATAGACTTTATACACACATATTCAACAACACTACAGTAGACTCTTAAAGATTAAACATGTGTACACACACACACCCCCAAAAATTACCCCTCTGATGATACAAAGGAATTAAGACTAGTGGAATAACAGACTTTGCATGTGTTGATACTTCTCAAAAGTGTGTTCAAATTTAAACCCTGGCACAACATGGATAAGTGACTCATGGATAACCAGGAAATTAATTAGCACCCCACCCAAGATTATTTGCACAGTTTAGAGTTTAAATAAGACTAATTCATAAAAATTATATCAGTAAACCTTATGTCTTCTTCACAAATAATTATAAATCATATAATTTAAGCAAATAAACCGAAAAATACGGATCAAAGTTAGAGTATTAAGTAATATCACTTAAGATTATTAACCAAATAGAATTACAGTTAAGGTGGAAGTGATTAATAAAATCTGTTGAATTAAACTTATAAAATTAGTCTCATCTACTATTTTAATAATAACATTTTTCAGGCAATTTTTATGTAAAACTGCCAATCTTATCATATTTACAATTTGTATAAGATTTGTAAATACAGGTCAATTTTTAATCAGTTCAGAAAGTAAAAAAGATTTAAAATTTTAAAAAAGAATCACAGGGGATCCCTGGGTGGCTCAGCGGTTGAGCACCTGCCTTCAGTCCAGGGCGTGATCCGGGAGTCCAGGGATCGAGTCTCAAATCCAGCTCCCTGCATGGAGCCTGCTTCTCCCTCTGCCTATGTCTCTGCCCCTCTCTCTCTGTGTATGTCTCTCATGAATAAAGAAATGAAATCCTAAAAAAAAATCACATAGCAATTTCTTTAAAATGTGTAAATAATTTGCCACAGTTATTCAGATGTTAAGGTAGCTCTCTGTTGCATTCCCAGACCAAGCATAGTTCCTGCAACACTACAAATAGTCAATTACAACAAACTAAGCTTTCATCCTTCAGGGGGCTGTACCAAGTTATTCTTCATTAAGATTTCCCACCTTGAACATTTAGTGCATGTATGCTTATGTGCATTTTTCTGGTAAGAGGAGTGGCTTTTATCACAGACTCAAGCGACTATATGGCACCAAAAAAAAGTTAAAAGCTACAGATTGAAACAAAATATGGACATGCTAAAACTAAGCTGTATCTCTCAAACACACAGTAGAGAGCTGAGCTACCTCTAAGAACAGTTCAGAAGAAAGAGGTTAACTCTTGAAAAAAAAAGCGGTTTTTTGGTAGCATTTTTTTCATCTTTTTGTTTATTGTTCTTGTTGTTTTGTCTATTAACCAAAAGTAGATTACAATTCATTTAATTCAACTGCCACAAATGCAGCTACTGATAGTTACACTACCCACATTACAAAGGAACACCATGGCTAAGTTATATGTACCTACCACAAATGAACAAATAGGAGGATACATACTAGATAATTCTCTTTAGAATTCAGACTCTCACTTATTAAATACTTTATTAATTCCTGTAATCCTTGCTTACTCTAACTCAGTAAAACTGGCTAAATCTTACACGATAAAGCAAGCTAGATTTCACATTAATTTTCCTTTATATACCACTTAAAAATCTTCTTTGGAGCACTTGGGTAACTCTCAGTTTCAGCTCATGAGTCATGAGATCAAGCCCTGCATCAGGCTCCATGTTCAGCAAAGAGTCTGCTTGAAGATTCTCTCCCTATGCCCCTCCCCTGTGCTTCCTCACTCGCTCGCTCTCTCTCTCCCTCAAAAAAATAAAATATTTTTTAAAAAATCTTTTAATATTGAGTATACCTATTTTGTAGGTAAACACCATACAGCCCTGCCCCAGCAAGCTCCCTGTTCGTGCTCATTCTCATGCCAAATGTAACTAAAATGCTCCAATTCCACATTACATTTTTAAAAAGCCAAGTTTCAGATTTTACACTGCCTGATTACTAAGATCCCATTAGCTCACTACTAGTGGTTTAGTCACTGTATCAACTATTCGTATTAAAATCTTGGGATGCAATGAAAGTTAACAATGCTATTTTTATGTTGTGCAAAAAAAATCATTCAGTCTGTTTTCCCTTTTTGATTACAGTTCATTTAAGGAAAAAATGTTGCTGTATGGCTTGACAATGTTTTATGTGTCTTCGGCTGATAGAACACACAAAACGTTTGAATAGGCCCATTTATTTGAGCAGACGTATTAAATAATACTTTAAATGTGAACATGCATGTCATAAATTTTGTAGTCTCTTTAAAGTAGGATAAATCTGGTATTTAAAATAGTCTTTGTTCAAAGCCATTTTTTTTCTAACAGTCATAAAGGGACTCTGATTTGTGCTGCATGAACAATGCCAGCATCATCATTTTAATGTTATCCATATGGGCTTCTAATAATAGATAAGAGTCTACATTTGTATTATATGTCTTAGAGACATTTAAAATCTAGATAAGGAAAGGCTGATTTCATTGGCCCCATAGTTAAAGGAAAGCAGACCCTAATTAAAAGAATTCTGTTCTGAATTAACTAGTTTGACATGTGCTAATTGACAGTTCCTGTGAAATGGTTCTAATTAAAGTCAATATGTCTTTTTCAATTAAAAGGAAATTAAGAATATACTAATATACATTAACAACTTAATCTGCCTTCAATATCCCATACATCAGCTGCTTTTTCCCCCCTAACGTTATTGAAGAACCATCTGACATGAATCATCTACTGTTTGCTTATGGTATCTCATTATTACTTCACACGAGCACAGCAGTAGTATATGTCCCCTTGAGGAAGAGAGTAACCTGCAATAAGCTTTAATTTTCAGAGCTCCCAACTTTTAACTCATTAAAAATAAACCCACCTTTTTGAATTTAGAAAATGGACATTCTTATTAAAAATTTTTGCTAACTGAAAACAAAGACAAGTGTTCTCAATTAGTTGGTCTTTTTACTATAGGCCTTAGAGGTAATTGCATTCTGCTGGAAAGAAGGCTGGACTATGTTTTCATCATTTGGCTTGATTCAAAGCAAAGCTTGATTTGAGCAACATACAGAAAACATCCTTCAAATTTGTTCTGTTTCCCAAGTGAAATTTTGGGGAAATCTCAGGTGGGAATACTTTGCATTGTATATACAACAGGAAAATAGAAAGCAAGACTGTTTAAATGCCAGCACTAACAGAAGGTCTATCATATTCACTGAAAATATAACATTAGCAAAGCTGTTTATAGCAACATAATTAAATATTCAAATGTGCATTACCAAAGCTATGGTGCTAACAATTCTAATGCTAGCAAAAGTAATATTAAACTCAAGCACCATACTAATGGACACAACATTAAAATCACATGGAAAATTATGGAAAAGATTAAAACTATTTTGTGAATGATTATAATTTAGACATTTTAATTATAATTACAAATATTTTGAATAAGTTTTTTGATACTATCAAGATACTATATGCAATCATTTCATATGATACAGCTGATATTCTGATGGGACTTCCACCACAACCCCCTTTCTACAGTTTAAAATTCAACCATAAAATATGTCTACTTAGAGAAATAGGAAATTATTTTACTTAATTTCACTAACATTAATTTATGCATGTTTAATACATAACAAAAAAAGGTAAACAAGTCATTTTCACTTTTCCACTTTTATTCACTTATATTTTAAAATAATTAAATTGGCTGTCACTTGTAGCATTCTGAATATGTGTGGGAGTGATGGAGAGGCTGTCAGCCAGCCAGTCAATGCAAGATCTCTCATCGAAAGCATTTTTCCCAAATGTACACTATACTTCTTTTCCAAGTAGTTACCAAAAACTTTAATGGGGACTCTAAAATCAGTTGAAGTCTAGTGATTTGCCAGAATGAGTAAATGCATATTAACCCATGTTCATAAAATCACCTCCATTTGACTATAATCAGACTGAATAGTCAAAATGCAGTGGTCTTTACCACCATGTGGAGCCCCTAGTTTGATTTTCAATCCTGGGATCTTGGTCCTCACACTGGCATTGACAAAATGCTGCAGTAACAGCATGTACTCAGCTTTCTGAAATGGGAGGGAAGCCAATGCAGCAACTTTTCTGCCCAATTAAAGAGCATTGTCTATAGCAGGCCTACACAACATAAGGCCTGCAGACTGCACACAGCCATGAAGCAATTGTTCATGACCCACCTACAGATTTGAGAAGGGGATCAAGTAGAAAGACAGACAATATGGTACTCCTGTCAGGAATAAGAGATACAGCTGTTACACAGATTCCACCTCTTAGTCTACATGTTATAATACCCCATATCTAAACTCATGATAGAAATCAATGTGATTTGTAAACTCTGACAACAAAGGCATTCAGAGGACACCTGGGTGGCTCAGTGGTTGAGCATCTGCCTTCAGCTCAGGGTGTGATCCCAGAGTCTTGGAATCAAGTCCTGCATAAGGCTCCCTGCAGAAAGCCTGCTTCTCCCTCTGCCTGTGTCTCTGCTTCTGTATGTCTCTCATGAATAAATAAATAAAATCTTAATTAAAAAAAAAGAAATAGAAGGCAGCTATTAAATACAAACAAACAAAAAAAAACCAAAGGCATTCACTGTACCCATGCTGGACTACTATAAAAACTTAATAAAGGGCAGAAACTATATATACCTAAAACTAGGAAAAACCTGTAGCATTCATCTGACAGCTTATCTTCTTTGAGCAGTCAATAAATATTTTTTAATGATCCTCACTGTTCATATTTTCTTTAAGAACTTCCTTTTATACCTTGATTTTGTTATTTACCTACCAATGGGTGACTATAAAACTTATTGTTCAAATTGGAACACTTTTAAAAATGAACACAGCAAGGAGTGGTGTCATTGACAATGACAGAGTAGGAAGCTCTAGAATCAGTCCCTCCTCCACCAAAACAACTATTGAACAGGTAAAACAAACAAACAAACAAACAAACAAACACAAAATCTGTTAGAAACAACTATTTCAGAACTCTAGAGTCTAGGTGAACACTTGTAGCATCCAGGGGAGCACCTGATGAAGAAACAGACTACGTTTTGGTGAATTTCAGCATTACACAGAGCAGCTACAATCCAGAAGCCCTGTCAAAAGTTACCATGGGGACAATAGCCTAAATTCCTGATGCAGCTTTCTGGCATCAGGGCAGACAGTAGGGACCTTCTCCTCTAAAAACTAAAGTTCTGTGTTGATCTACATGGCAGTTCACTGAGGAGCCAACACAGAGGCCTAGCCATTGGTTCAACCCATTGGATTGCTTCACTTACATCACTGAAGGAGTCACAGAGACAGAACGCCCTTTAAAAAATTTTTTTGGTCTCATTGGATCCAAGTATTTAAGGAAAACTGTCAAGTCACTGGCTAACCGCAGAGGTAATAGAATATACACTTCAGTCACCATATGTGAGAAGAAATACACTCTGCAAAAAAACAATGTGGAAAAGTCATTAAATAAATGAATTACTGCAGCCTTCATCAAGTAACAGTAGCAATCCTTGGCATAGAGGGAAGAATTTGACTTCTAGAAGTATGCTGGAATATTCAAAATGTCCAGATCTCAACAAGAAAATTATAAAGCATACAAACAGGAAAATGTTATTCATAGGAAAGAAAGAAATTGACAGAAACCATCCTAAAAAAGCCCAGACACTGAACTTAGTAAGCAAAGAGTTTAATTTACTACTTTAAATACACTCAATGAGCCACAAAGAACCAAGATAAATTAAGAAAAGTATATATGAACAAATAAAGAATATCAACAATGAGAAATTATTGAAAGCCCAAAGTAGAAATTATGGAGCTAAAAAGTACAAAAGATAAAAACATTAATAAGAGGTGTTCAATAGCAAACATAAGCAAACAAAAGAAAGAATCATCATGTATGAAAACAGAGCAATTATAACTTCCCAGTTTGGGGAGAAAAATAAGAAATAAAACAAAATGAACAGGACCTAAGAGACCTATGGGACACCATCAACATATCAATATAAATATTATGGGAGTCCCAGGAGAAGAGGGAAAAAAGAAAGCAAAAAATATTTGAAGAGTGTCCAAAAGCGTCCCAAATTTGATGAAAGATATGAATATACACATCCAAAGAGCTCAACAAACTCTAAGGAGGACAAAGAAAACCAGCACCACATTATCAAATTGTGGAAGGACAAAGAATCTTTAAAGCAACAAGAGAAAAGCAATTCATCACATACAAGGGTATCCTCAAGAAAGATTAATGGCCTATTTCTTATCAGAAATGATGAAAGCCAGATGATAGGAGGATAATAAATTTAAAGAATTGAAAGGAAAAAAAATGTCAACCAGGAATTCTGTATTCAGCAAAACAATGCTTCAAAAATGAAAAAGAAATTAGAACATTCCTAGATAAACAAAAACCTAAGGGGATTTACTACCAGTATATCTTCTCCATAAGTAATGCTAACAGAAGAACTTCAGGCTGAAATGAAAGGAGGCTAGACAGTAACTCAAAGCCATACAAAGAAATAAAGATCACTGATAAAGACAGCTACATAGGTAAATATAAAACCTAGTATTATTGCATTTTTGGTATATAACTCCTTTTATTTCCTATATCTTTTTTTTTAAGATTTTGGGGTTTTTGTTTGTTTGTTTAAGATTTTATTTATTTATTCATGAGAGACACAGAGAGAGGCAGAGACATAGGCAGAGAGAGAGCAGGCTCCATGCAGGGAGTGCTATGTGGGACTTGATCCCAGGACTCCAGGATCATGCCCTGGGCCAAAGGCAGATGGTCAACTGCTAAGCCACCCAGGCATCCCTATTTCCTATACCATTTAAAGGACATGCACAATACAATAATTATAGTATTAATAATAAATCTATGTTAATGGACAATGTATAAAATGCAAATTGTAATAAAAACGTAAAGGAGAGGATAAAGCTAGAGAGAAATAGTCAATGCATGCAACTGAAGCTAAGCTGCTGGTATCAGGTTCAAATAAGATCTTTATAAACATAGGATGTTAACTATAATCCTCATGGTAACCACTAAAAAAATAACTAAAAATATACACAAAAAGAAATGAATACGCCTGAAGCCAATGCAAAACTGTGTGTCAACTATACTCAAAAATAATTTTTAATGAAGAGGGAATCAATATGGTATTCTAGGAAAAAAAATCAAACACAAAACAAGGCACACTTGAGGAATTGAGGAATAAAAAAAAAATATGACACTTAGAAAACAAAGAGCACAATGGCAGAAATAAGTCCTTTATAATCAATAACTATAAAAGTAAGTAGGTTAAACTCATCAATTAAAAGACCGCTATTCAGCATTAACAAGAGCCAAACTATGTAAAGAGCCCAAATGGCCATCAACTGATGAATAAAAAAGATGTCATAGACAGGGCAGCCCCGGTGGCGCAGCAGTTTAGCACTGCCTGCAGCCTAGGGTGTGATCCTGGAGACCCGGGATCGAGTCCCACATTGGACTCCCTGCATGGAGCCTGCTTCTCCCTCAGCCTGTGTCTCTGCCTCTCTCTTCGCTCTCTCTGAATGAATGAATAAATCTTAAAAAAATAAAAATAAAAATCTTTAAAAATAAAGGACGTCATAGACAGATATAGATATACACAATAGAATATTATACAGCCATCAAAAAACAACAAAATCTTGCCATTCGCAACAACATGGATAGAACTAGATTGTGTCTGCAAAGTGAAATAAGTGAGTTAGAGAAAAACAAATACCATATGATTTCACTCATATGTGGAACTTAAGAAACAAAGAGATGAACATATTGGGAGGAGGAAAAAAAGAAAAAAAGAGAGGGAGACAAATCATAAGAGACTCTTAAAGATAGAAAACAAACTGAAGAGTGATGGAGAGAGGTGGGGGAGGATAGGCTAGATGGGTGTTGGGTATTAAGAAGGGCACTTGATATGATGAGCACTGTGTGTTGTATATAAGTGATGAATCACTGAATTCTCCTAAAACCAATACTACACTGTATGTTAACTAAGTAGAATTTCAATTAAAATTTTTTTTCAATTAAAATTTAAAAAATAAAATACCGCTATTAGTGGAAGGAATCTTTTTAAAAACATGATACAACTATAAACTGCATATAAGAGACTCATTTTACACCCAAAAACACAAGTTGAAAATGAAAGGATGGAAAAAGGTATTTCATGCAAATAGTAACCAAAAGGGAGCCCAGTTCACAATATTAATATGAGACAAAATGGATTTTACATCAAAAACAGTTGCAAGAAACAAAGACATTTTATAGTGATAAAGGATCAATTCATCACAAAGATATAACAATTATAAATGTGTATGGTGAGGACATGGAGAAAAAGGAACCCTAGTGCACTGTTCATGGGAATGCAAACTGGTGCAGCTATTATGGGAAAAAAGCACAGAGAGTTCTCAAGAAAATAAAAATAAAATTATTAAATGATCCAGTAATTCCTCTAGTTGGTATTTAGCCAGAGAATACAAAGACATTAATTCAGAAAGATATATGCACCCCTATGTTGACTGCAGCATTGTTTAAAATAGCCAAGATATGGAAGCAACCCAAGTGTCCATAGGCAGATGAATGTATAAAGAAGATGTGAGATCTATATATAATGGAATATCACTTGGCCATAAAAAAGAATGAGATCTTGCCATTTGCAACAACATGGATGGATCTAGGGGGTATAATGTTAAGTAAAAGAAGTCAGACAATATCAGAAAGGGAGACAGAACATAAAGACTCCTAACTCTGGGAAATGAACTAGGGGTGGTGGAAGGGGAGGAGGGCGGGGGGTGGGGGTGAATGGGTGATGGGCACTGAGTGGGGCACTTAATGGTATGAGCACTGGGTGTTATTCTGTATGTTGGTAAATTGAACACCAATAAAAAATAAATTTATTTAAAAAAATAAAATAAAAAAGAAAATAAAATAAATAAATAAATAATAAAAAAATTAAAAAAAGAAGTCAGACAAAAACAAATACCATATGATTTCACTCATATATGGAATTTCAATAACAAAACAAAGAGAAAAGAGACCCAAAAAAAGACATTTAAATGGCAGGATATCTATTCTTCTCAACTGCACTGGAACATTCTCTACAATAAACCATATGCTAGGCCATAAAACAATTCTCAAATTTAAAAAGTAACCAAACCATTCAAAGTATATTCTCTAACCACAATGGAATGAAGCTAGAAATCAGTACCAGAAGGAAAACTCAAACACCTGGAAATTAAACAACATACTCTTAAGCAACCACTAGATCAAGTAAGGAATCACTAGAGGACACAAAAAATACATTGAGATAAACGAAAATAGGGGCAGCCCGGATGGCTCAGCAGTTTAGTGCTGCCTTCAGCCCAGGGCGTGATTCTGGGACCTGGGATCGAGTCCCATGTCAGGCTCCCTGCAGGGAGCCTGCTTCTCCCTCTGCCTGTGTCTCTGCCTCTCTCTCTCTCCTCTCTGTGTATTCTAATGAATAAATAAATAAATAATCTTTAAAAAAGAGAGATAAATGAAAATAAAAACATGACATACCAAAACATATAGAGGGCAGCAAAAGAAGTGTTCTCTGGGAAATTTATGGCTGTAAACACCTACATTCAAAAAAGAAGATCTCAAGTCAACAACCCAACTTCACATATTAAGGAACTAGAAAAAGAAGAAACTAAACCCAAAGCTGAGAAAAGGAAAAAAATAATAAACACTATAGCTTAGAGAAACAAAACAGAAAAAAGAAAAGCAATAAAGGTAATAAAATCAAAGGTCAGTTCTTTGGAAAAAATGAGAAACCTTTAGCTAGACTAAGAAAAAAAAGAGAAAAAAGGCAAATAACTATAATAAGAGATGAAAGCAGAGACACTACTACACTTACTTTTTCAATATTGTTTTGGCTACTCAAAGTCTCTTGCAGTTTCATATACATCTGAGGAACTGTAGTTGTTTTACAGAAATTAAACGGACTATAAGAAAATACTATGAAAATTTTATACCAACAAATTAGACAATCTAAATAAAATGGATGAATTCCCAGGAAAGTACATATTATCAAACTAACTTAGGAAGTAAAAAATCTGAACAGATTAGTAACAAGAAATTGAATCAATTAATTAAAACAGCCCAACAAAAGAAAAATCAGTACCATTTGGCTTCAGTAGCGAATTCTATTAATCATTAAAAGAAGGATTAGCAACATTCTTTCTCAAACTCTTCCCGAAAAACAGAGAGCAAACTCTTAACACAGTTCATGATGTCTGCATTAACCTGATACCAAAGCCAAAGATACCATGAGAAAACTACACACCAATACTTCTCCTGAATATATACAAAATTCCTTGACAAAATACCAGCAAACAAGGTCCGAGAGCACATTATAAAAATTATACACCATCAGAGCACATGGGTGGCTCAGCAGGTTGAGTCTGACTATTGATCTCAGCTCAGGTCTTGATCTCAGGGTCATGAGTTTGAACCTCATGCTGGGCTCAACGCAGGGTGTGCAACCTACTTTTAAAAAAATTATACACCGTCACCAAGCAGGATATAAATAAGGAATGCAAAGGCAGTTCAACATATGAAAATCAATGTAATGCACACCACACTAACATAATTTTTTTAAAACTACATGATCATCTCAATACATGCTCAAAAAAAGCAGCTGACAAAATTCTAAACTCTCTCATGATAAAAATGCCCAAAAATTAGGATAAAAGGGAATTTCCTCACTGCAGTAAGGAGAATTTATGAAAACCCATAGTTAAAATATCATAACTAGCAGTGAAGGAATGCTTTTACCCTAAGATCAAGAACAAGACAAAAATTCATGCTTTGACCACTGCTATTCAATATTGTATTGGACATTCTAGCCAGAGCCATTAGACAAGAAAAAGAAATAAGATGCATCCTTGACTGATAAAGGCTTTTAGAAGTAGAAAGAAGTAAAACTATCTCTACTTGCAAAGTCATGATTCTATATATACAAAATCCCACAGAATCCACACAAATCCACACATACACACACACACACACACACACACAAACCTGCTAGAGCTACTAATAAATGAATTCAGCAAAGTTGTAGGGTACAAGACCAACATGCAACAATTAGTTGTGTTTCTACATGGCAGCAATGAAATTAAGAAAATAATTTCATTTACAATAGCATTAAAAAGAATAAATTACTGAGAAATACATTTAACCAAGAAGGTCAAATTATACATTGAAAACTATACAATCACTGCTAAAAGAAATTAAAGAAGCCTTAAATAAATGGAAATTCACCCCATGTTCATGAATTGGAAGACTGACTATGGTTAAAATGACAATACTCCACAAAGAGAATTCCTCAAATTTATATGGAACTACATGGGACTCTGAGTAGCCAAGACAACATTCAAAAAGTAAAATGTGGGTGAAAAACTCACACTTCCCAATTTCAAAATGTACTACAAAGCTACCCTAACCAAGAGTGTGGTATTGACCTCAGGACAGAAACAGAAACCAGCAGAATAGAATTGAGAGTCTAGAAATAAACCAAATCATCCATAAACAATTGTTTTTTGACAAGACCATTCAACAGGGAAAGAAAAGTCTCCAATAAGTGGTGGAAGGATAAATGGATAATCACATACAAATAATGAAGTTGGACCCATTCCTCACTCCTTATACAAAAATTAACTTGAGTAAATGGCCTGAATATGAGAGCTAAAACTGTAAAATTACCAGAAGAAAAAAGAGGGGTATCTTCATAACCTCAGATTTTGCAATAGATTCATAGATTAGACACCAAAAGTGTGAGCAGTAAGAGTGGAAAACAAAATTGCCTTCACAGAAATTAAAATATTTTTGTACATTACAGAACATTATCAAGAATGCCAAAGAACAACCTAAAGAATAGAGAAAAAAAGGGCAGCCCGGGTGGCCCAGCGGTTTGGCACCGCCTTCGGCCCAGGGTGTGATCCTGGGGACCGGAGATTCATTCCCACGCCGGGCTCCCTGCATGGAGCCTGCTTCTCCCTCTGTCTGTGTCTCTGCCTCTCTGTCTCTCTGTCTCTCTCTCTGTGTGTGTCCGTCATGAATGAATAAAATCTTAAAAAAAAAAAAGAATAGAGAAAAATTCTGCAAATCATGTATCTGATCAAGGATTAATAATGAGAATATATTAAGAACCCTTAGAACCCTAACAGTGGGCAGCCTGGGTGGCTCAGGGGTTTAAGCGATGCCTTCAGCCCAGGGCCTGATCCTGGGGACCGGGGATCGAGTCCCACGTCAGGCTCCCTGCATGGAGCCTGCTTCTCCCTCTGCCTGTGTCTCTGCCTCTCTCTCTCTCTCTCTCATTAATTAATAAAATCTTTAAAAAAAAAAAAAGAACCCTTATAATTCAATATTATAGCAGTGATTTCGTATTTATGTGGATATAATCTACAGTCTACACAGAGACAAATAAGCCCAAATAAAAAGTGGGAAGGGACCTGCATAGTTTCAAAGAAGATACAAAAATAGCCAACAAGCACATAACAAGATTTTCACTATCTTTAGTTATTGAAGACATGCATAATGAAAAAACATTTCATATCTACTAGATAGTTTTAATCAAAGAATAAGTTAATAAAAATAAGTGTTGGCAAGGATATAGAGAAATAAGACCGCTTGGTAGGTCTTATTTCCCATTACTGGTGAGAATGCAAAATGGTACAGCTGCTATGGAAAACAATTTGGCTATTCCTCAAAAAATTAAACACAGAATAACCGTATGATTTAAAAATTCTGTTCCTAAGTATATACCTAGGAGAAATGAAAACATATGTCCATACAGAAACTTATTCATGAATGTTTATAGTAGCATTATTCACAATAGCCAAAAGGATAGAAATAGCCCACATGCCAATCAGTAGATAAATGGATAAGCAAATTGGGAGTATGTACATATTGTGTATATGTATATTCAGCTATAAAAAGGAACAAAGAACTGATACATTTTACAACTTGGATGAACCTCAAAAACATTACATTAAGTGAAAGAAAGCAGATGCAAAAGGTCATATATTGTATGGTCTACTTAAATAACTGCTTATAAGTTTTGGTGTGGTTTTCTTTGATCCTTTCAAACACTATGCATTTTTCAAGTAGTGATTTTGTATTTATGTGGATGTAATCTACAGTCTACACAGGGTTTCATACAAGAGACTCTTCTCAGTACTTTAGTCTCTTCTACTTTAATCTCTTCTCTATGCTTCATTTTTGTCTTTTCTCATTAAGAAAAAGTACAATTATACATCTAAACCTAGCATTAAACTACAATTATTTTAAAGCAAGAAAATAAAGCCAAGTGCATGAGGAAAATGCAAACAGGGTGAGGACCTCTCCAAAATTCTAAGATGTGACCCTTAAAAGTACATAGTTTCTGTAATGAAATGTAAATGTTTACAGACTTTTCACCAAGAGGCAGGAGAACTCAAGCTTGGTCAAGACCACGTAAGGTAAGAGAAGTTAAGAATCTTAATACTTACTTTATTATTCTATTTGGGGGAAAAATGTATTCCCAAAGTTTTTAATCTTTAATATATAAATATTTGTACTATATAAAATTTTGTAATAAGGTGTATTTATATATACAAATATGGCTATTACTGGACATTTAATTTTTAAGAGAAAATAAATTTCTTTCAAAACACTACTTACTCAATTAGTTATGAAGTATTTTGGAAATACTCTCCTCAAATACATTTTCTGAATTTCACAACTTTAAAACCAGTAAAGAATGACAAGATATCATCTCACACCTGTCAGAATGGCTAAAATCAACAACACAAGAAACAACAGGTGTTGGCAAGGATGTAAAGAAGGAGGAACCCTCTTGCACTGTTGGTGGGAATGCAAACTGGTGCACCGACTGCAAAAAACAGTACGGAGGTTCCTCAAAAAGTTAAAAACAGAACTACTCTACAATCCTGCAATATTACTAGGTATCTATCCAAAGAATACAAATATACTAATTCAAAAGGATACATGCACCCTGATGATTACAGTAGCATTATCTACAATAGCCAAATTATGGAAACAGCCCAAGTGTTCATCAGTTGATAGTCGAATAAACTTACATACATATAAATGGATATACACATGCCCACACATGTACACACACACACACACACACAGTGAAGTATTATTCAGCCATAATAAGGAATGAAATCTTGCCATTTGTAAGGACATAGATGGAGCTAGAGAGTATTATGCTAAGCAAAATAAGCAAAATAAGTCAGAGACAGAACATGAGAGACACCTAACTCTGGGAAACGAACAAGGGGTAGTGGAAAGGGAGGTGGGTGGGGGGATGGGGTGACAGGGTGACTGGGTGATGGGCGCTGAGGGGGGCACCTGAAAGGATGAGCACTGGGTGTTATGCTGTATGTTGGCAAATCGAACTCTAATAAAAAAAAATACAAAAAAATAATAAAAGAAATAAGTCAGAGAAGGACAAATACCATATGATTTCACTCATATGTAGGATTTAAGAAACAAAACAAACAAGCAAAAGGGAAAAAGAGGGGGGGGGAGGCCAAAGCAAGAAACAGACTTTTAACTGTGGAGAACTGATGGTTATCAGAAGGGAGGTGGGTGGAGAAATGAGTTAAGTTGGTGATGGGGATTAAGGAGTGCACTTGTGACCAGCACCAGGTGATATATAGAAGTGTTGCATCACTACATTGTACACCTGAAGCTAATAGCACACTGTAGGTTAACTAACTGTAATTTAAATAAAAACTTCAAAAAAGTAAAGAATGTTTCTTGAGTACTATAAAACAAATACAGCATACATTTCTCAAAATTGTTATAGAAGATAAATGGTATTGCTAACAACATGACTATGATCTGAACATAAAGAAATTCAGTATCTCCGTGCTGAAAAAACAAATTATTTCCCCAAGACTAAGTATCTCTTTTCTAAATATCATTATTAGGTATCCTGAAAGGTAATAAAATCAAAGTGAAACACACAAAAATAAACTCTGAATTCCTTTATTCATTTATAGACAGTAATATGAAGTAAACACAAAACTCACATTTCATTTTGTATTTATATAAATAATGAGCAAAGCATTCTGTTTATGTCTTGCTTTGATCAAGCAGGCTTGTCTGTGAGAAAAAGAAATTGCTGTGCTGTAATGTTAGCCAAGCCCGCCCTATAAATTCTAGAGTTCAGGAAAATAGATTTTTGCAAGAAATCTATTCAATCAGAAATTAGAATTGGGATTATAGGATGCCTTGGCCTTTCTAAGTTCAAATCCCCATTTTTGTCAAACACTTTACTACTATTCCCTTCTTTCTCTCTGTCTCCCTACCTTGAGTATACAGAAATAGTAAGGCATCCTCTTTTAATATATGCATATGTTTAAAAGATAAACACCTCTGGTACATTTATTTGTTCATGAATTGAAAAGAGAAATATAAGGTGTTTTTAATATCTCACTGGCTTTGCCATATAAAATAATTGCTCCTAGGCATTCTTAATTTACATACGATGACTTTTGTGATGCTCTTCTCTTTTTATATTGAGTGAATATTCATTTTAGGTATCTCAAAGCACAATTTTTTTCCTGACTGTGTCCCCTTCATAGGATTCAAGATCCCTAGATGAGTGATAAAGAGTCACTTCCTTGCCAGAAAAAGAAGGATATGCAATATGCATGTACAAAGGTCACTGTCTAAGTGTTTGCTTTAGTTGGCTTCCTCTCTACTGTGAATACACATGGCTTCATTAAATGGTGCCCATTCTCAGTAAGGCAGCTTACATACAGAAAAAATTACATGAGAAGAAACCCAATGACTCTGAAATAGTCTGTCCTTATTAGTGTACTTCTAAAATGTACCCCTTTCTTAAATTTTTGTAATACATTCAGTAGAAAATAAAATTTTTTTAAAATAAAATTTGGGATCCCTGGGTGGCTCAGCAGTTTAACGCCTGCCTTCGGCCCGGGGCATGGTCCTGGAGTCCCAGGAACGAGTCCCACATCAGGCTCCCTGCATGGAGGCTGCTTCTCCCTCTGCCTGTGTCTCTGCCTCTGTGTGTGTGTGTGTGTGTGTGTGTGTGTGTGTGTGTGTCTTTATGAATAAATAAAATCTTAAAAAAATAAAATAAAGATAAAATTATTCCATATGCCTCAGTGATTCATAGTAGTCATTACTACAGACTGTGATGGATACCAAGGAACTCAAAACCCAGTTTTCTGGTTGAGTTTCTATTAATGCAATGTGTAGGACATATATGAAAAATGCTGAAGCAGGAAACAAGACAGATAGCAATGGAGATATTATGCTGTTTGTTTAGGTTCCTGTGTGAAACCTTCCCAGTCTCATCATCAGAGCTGTAATTAAAACTCTGGCAGCCTAAAACCAAAGGTTGTGTCCTCTTCACCAAGTTATCTTTGAGCTAGTTAGTTTACAAGTTCTGAGAAAAGACATGTTCCTGTTTTAAACATATGAATGATACTGCTCTAGCAAACTCAATTAGATGTAAAATGGAGCTTTTTTCCTTAATTTCACATCACTCTGAAACAGTGACAACTACAGGAACTTGGATTGTTATCTTGTTGAATCTTTTATACTTATAATTGGTGTGTGTTTTACTGTCTCCACAAATTCATGTTCAAATGTATATACTATACTCAAGTACATTTAATGTGACACATATTTATAAATCTAAGTTGATAAAACATTGACACAGATGACATCATGAATGTGTGAAAAAAATGAAAGCAAATGCCATAGCCTGGAATACCAAAAAAAAAAAAAAGTTAAAATTCTTATTAGCTTTCTCACATTCCTCATGTTTTCACTAAACATGTCAGTAAACGTATATATACACTGCATGATTTCGTATAATTTGACTCAAGGGTCAGTTAGAAAACATTTCACTTTTAAGTTTGCTAATCAATGCCCAGGTTTAAATGCTGTATGTCATTTTTCCCCTGGATTTTCTAAGTGTTCTTTTTAAAAAGAAGCAAGTCTTATAACAAAAAAAGAAAACCATAATGATAATATCCTTTGGGGTACCCTGAAAGTTAACTTTCTTTGGAGCCACTTAAAATAGTCTATAAAGAAAGATTTAATAGTGTCTCTTGCAGGGATCCCTGGGTGGCGCAGCAGTTTGGCGCCTGCCTTTGGCCCAGGGCGCGATCCTGGAGACCCGGGATCGAATCCCACGTCGGGCTCCCAGTGCATGGAGCCTGCTTCTCCCTCTGCCTGTGTCTCTGCCTCTCTCTCTCTCTGTGACTATCATAAATAAATTTAAAAAAAATTTAAAAAAAAATAGTGTCTCTTGCATTATTTTTCACTCTGGTTAAGACGTTATACTAAATAATATGAGTTATAAGCTAACAAAAATAAGTAGGAATGAAATTACTCTTTATCACTTAAGAAACTCAAAAAATGGTTGAAACAATTTTTCCAATACTTTTGCAAAGTTCTTACCTCTAGTCAAAGTTCTAAGTAAATATGTCATCCCTGAAGGAGAATTTGTCTGAAAGCTACAAATCTCTTTAAATAATCTGAATAACTATGACTTGTACATTTCTACATATTAATATCGCCTCCATATTTTAATTTGCAAAGAGGCACAGGAAAATATCTAAGTGAAATGTATGAAATACGGAAGTTCCTCCTTGGCATGCCAATAGCTGATAGAGTTTTAATGAAACCCCTGCACTGCAAATAAGGAAGAATCAAAGAAAGCAACAGGGAGGACACAAGTTAGAGGGCAGCACCAGGGAAACAAAGACATAAAATCAAATAGGAATAAATGTTATTGGATACAGCTTAATACCCCGAAACAAGAATCTGCACTTGTGCACAAATTATACATTGGTATTTTTCTTTTTTACTAAAAAGAATTTATATTCACTATAATGTGTAAAAGCCTCATGACTTTATTGCCCTTCAGAAAGAAGCACTAAGATTAATAGACCTGGATTCTCAATACAGATTTTTCTTTGATTTATTGAGAGATGGAAAAAGGAGAAAAGACAGAAAAGAGAAAAAGGAAGAGACTGTACTTAAAAAACACTTATAATAACTATTACAGAAGATCAATAATCTTTTCAAGCAAGAGAAAGGGGGGATGGTTTGGTAGGAAACGGCATAATTTTAGTTATAAGACATGTCTTAAAAACTCGTTCTAAAAAAAAAAAACTGGTTCTGTATTTGTGAGTACATGTGTGTACTCCTTCAGTTAGTTACAAAAAAGAGATGACAGACAAGAGGGATAGAAAATAAATGCTGTTGGTCTACTTCTGGGAATATGACAAAGTGAGTTTTCTCCTGCTCCAAACACAAAGAAGCTCCAAAAAATACATAGCTTAGAAATATCCAGGCTCCAAAAACAGAGAGAACTCAAAACGAGAGTCACAAGAGTCCAGGCGGATAGCATAACAACATAAAGAACGGAGTAGAAATGGTGTAAGAGCCTGTAGCTGAGATTTTATGGTCCATATGAGGGATAGTCAGAGTCAGAATGAAATAGCTGAAATAATAATCGATTAAAAAAATCAGATAATCTGAAAGACTGCTTACTCTATTAAAAAAAGGGGGGGGAGGTGTTAAAAAATCTCTGCTCATAAGCTCAGAAGAGACGCAAGGAAGCTGGTCCTCTGCCAAAAGCTCTATGTATGAAAAAAAATCTCCCATGAAAGAGCAAAACCTGAAGATAGGTTTGAGGTTTGAATTTACATTACATGCATGGTATGATAATCCTATGCCAGATAAAAAACAGATCCAAATAAGGAATTTCTACATAATATTATGGTATGGTCTCCAGGAAATATTGGTATGCATGTGTTTATCTAAGAAAGGAAATATAAATATACAAACACATACATTTGGTTTCATTTTTTTAAAAAAGGTATCAATCAAAAGCTAATAAATTATTCATTTGTGGGAAAGGAAAAAAGAGGGTAGAAGGAAGGATAAAAGGATAGAAGCCAACTTTTACAAATTTATCTTATGTTCTAGTTTTTACTATGAAATTGTAAATATCTGATATAATTATATAAGAAAATGGAATCAAGAATTTAAAAGTCCTCCCCAAAATTTGAAAGTAAAATCAAACTAATCCATGTATCAAGTCAATGGATTTAATGAACACACAGGAAACAATTATTTCAAGTGACTTAAAAACAGAGTAATTTGATTACAAATCATCAGTGGGATATACAAGGACCCAAAGAACTGCAAGGAAGTTGTAAACTATTTCAGTCATTGTATTATATTAGAAATGACACTGGTGTTGCTATGCTGATATTAATACACAAAGAGCAATTAGTTGCATTAGGGTCACCAGGAATCAATATTTTTTGGCATAAGAGAAAAAAAACACAAGTAAAAAAACAAAGAAAAGTTAAAAACCCTTGTAATCCCAAATTTGAAATGGAAATATCAGGATATACTCATGAAGTATTTTTCTTAAAAAAAATTTGTATTTCCTAGCTGTTCATATTTCCACTAAAAATGCCTAGAAACAATAAATAAAATAAAAATAAAAAGGCCTAGAAACAGTGACAAGTGCAGACAATTGAGCACCCCATTATCTAAAATGTGGTCTCTAAATATAATTTCTGCACTAAAAGGAACTAGGATAGAAAATTACTCCAGTTCTAGGGCAGAAAACAGACATGAGCCTGAAATATCTTACTGTACCAGAAAACTAGTTATCAAAAGCTAATAGTGTTGTCAAAAGGGCTCAAGAGGTAACTTAAGGAGGTGGTAAAAGATGGGACACTTATACTATCAATGGTTAAAAAACTAAATATTAAGAATCCATATGTTCATAGCAATAATAAAAAATGAATATTCATAATTGCCTTTGGAGGATGCGAGGGAACCAACTTACTATTCTGAAAACTAGTACGTACAAGGCAAAAAAAAAAAAAAAAACATGCAATTTTGTCCTGTCTTTTCTTTATTAATTGTACCTCAGAAAAACTGAATAGTGGGATGCCTGGGTGGCTCAGCGGTTAAGCATCTGCCTTTGGCTCAGGTTGTGATCCCAGGGTCCTGGGATGGGGTCCACATGGGGCTCCCTGTGAGGAGCCTGCTTCTCCCTCTGTCTGTGTCACTGCCTCTTTGTGTCTCTCATGAATAATTAAATAAAATTTTAGGAAAAAAAAAAAAAAGACCGAACAGCTGATGAGGGCAATTATATACAAAAAAGAAGAATTTTACAACTCTGGCAGGAGGAATCTGGGCAATGGTCATCAACAGGCGCTAAAATCATTGGGCAAATAACAGAGGGGAAACTCTACAATGTAGACATCAGGCTGACAATACCTGGAACTACTGGTCAATCTTAACATCACAGACATAAAAAAAACAACCACATGCTATATGCCTCCTGTTATGATGCGGAAGAAAGTATACAACACCACCTATGAAATATTCTTGCCAAAAAAAAAAAAAATCAAGGCTGTGTCAGCCTCTAGACCCAAGTACTGGTCTACAGAGAATAGAAACAGAGGACCACACTGAACAACATCTCAGGGATCCCTGGGTGGCTCAGCGGTTTGGCGCCTGCCTTTGGCCCAGGGCGCGATCCTGGAGACCCGGGATCGAATCCCACGTCAGGCTCCCGGTGCATGGAGCCTGCTTCTCCCTCTGCCTGTGTCTCTGCCTCTCTCTCTCTCTCTGTGACTATCGTAAATAAATAAAAATTAAAAATGAACAACATCTCAGATGCAGTTAGCATAATCCTGAATGTAGGTGTACAAAAAGAGTTAATACAGCAAGACTGAAACCACTATCCTTAGAAAAGTCTGTTTGCAAGACTGGCCCTTCTTTGGCTAGTGTCTGGGAATGTGTATGTCAGTAGAGTTCCCACCATTCTCAGAACTGATAAGACTGCTTAATGTGCCTAACCTATCTGTACAAGTGGGCTAAGGCTCGACATCTGCTCTCCCTCTGCAACTGAGAATTTTGGGACATACCAGGCAGAAGATGCCTACATAACCAGCCTCCAATAAAAACCCTGGGCACTGAGAAGTAAGCTTTCCTTTTGGATATTTCACATAGCTGTCACAACTCATTCCTGAGGGAATTAAGTACAACCTGTGTAACTGCACTAGGAAAAGTCTCTTGGAGACTCATGCCTGGCTTCCTCCAGACTTGGCCCCGTTTGCCTTTCCCCTTTACTGATATCACTCCATACCCTTTTACTATATAATACATAACAGCCTAGAGTACAACTATATGCTGAATCCTAGGAGTCCTCCTAGTGAATCTGTGAGCCTGGGAGTGGTCTTCGGAATCCTCAACACAAAGGGAAAATTTACAAATTAATAAACTGATTTGTTCAATAAATTGTACAAGAAAAAAAAGGAGTAAAAATCTATAAAGAAATTTAATAATAAATCTTTAATTATAGTATTTTGTTTCAGTTCCTGTAGTTAAAAGATGGCAAACACTGACTGAAAATTTTAATTTGTTTCAAAAACCATAAAATGTAAAAATAAATTGAAATAAACATTGGAATAATTATACAAGTCTGTGGCATGTATACTCTTTAAGTCACTCAAATTTAAAACTGCACTAAGACTTTTGAGACATCCTGTATAAATAACCAAAATCTGACTCAAGAATACTGAAAACCCAAATATATTCATAAACATCAAAAAATTAAATCAGCAGCCAAATATCTATGCACAAGAAAGCATCAAGCCAAGTCTGTTGTTTATAGACAAGTATTATCAAATCTTGAAAAAAGATAACCCTTATTTTAAATAGGATATTCCATGAACAGAAAAAAATAGAGTAAGCTGTTCAGCCCATTTTATAAAGCTCATATCACCTTAAAGCTCAAAATAACAAAAACTATAAAGAAAACACAATAGAGCATTCAAATTTACTAATATTAATAAAAGAAATTCTACACAAAATAGCAAATTTAATTAATAATCACTTGTCTATATACATCATCTACGTATGTACACACACACATATATACACAAACTACTCATGATCAAGTAAGGGTTATCCCAAGAATGCAATGATTAATTAATGTAATTTGCCACATCAACATATAAAAAAAAACCTCATATCCTCTTTTAAAGATCTTTTTTTTTCCAATGGAAACAAAACTCAGCATCTATACATCACCTTTTATTAAGAACCACTTAGCAAGTTAGGAATACTTCCTTAGAAGTATTTCTACTAAGGAAACTTAGTTAGACTGATATTTAATGAGAAAATTTCTAAAGCATTTAAAGTTAGAAACAAGATGAGGATGCTTGTTACTACATATTGCTTATAGTCACCTTTTCCTAATAAGTAAGGAAATCCTAAGCAACTTTAAAAATTATTAAAAGCCTAAGAACTAAAAAATTATTTTTAGATAAATTATTACATAAAAGATCAAAATTAATGAGATAGTTTAACAAGGTTATTCGATAAAAGATCAAAATACAAATAATAATATTCCTATGTAGAAGCAGTAACCAAGTAGAAATGTAATTTTAAAAATCTCATTAGCAACAGAAATAAAATCATAATGTACCTAAGAGCATGTCTAACAAAATCGGAGTAAGATCCCTATAAAGCAATTTATAAATTATATTATAAATTAAATTATAAAACTTTATTGTCAGGCATAAATGAAAACAAATGAATGGGATATACTATGTTGGTAGACAGGAAGAATAAGTTTCATGAAAATGTCTATTTGCATTAAATTACTCTATTAATTCAATTCCAGTAGAAATCCCATAAGGGTTGTATATTGTACTTGATAATAGGACTCTATAATTCACATGTGAGAGAGGATACCAAAAATAGAACAATTTTCATGAAGATGGACAAGGTGGCAAGACTTACCTTAAATAGCCATCATCATATTACAAAGCTCTTACAATTCAGAAGATATAAAATAAACAAATCAACCATACAGAATAGAGAACTCAGAGACTGATGCATCTATATATGGCAATTTGGAAAATGAAAAAGTTGGCAATACAAATCACTGGGAAAAGGAAAAATTATTTTTAAAAAATGATCTAAAAAAATTAGTTACACATATGGGGAAAAAATAAGATCACTGGCTCACAAAATAAATCCCAGGTGATTTTAAAAACCCAAATCTAGAAAGCAAAAATTTAACACTTTTAGGGGAAAAAGCAAGAAATTAGTCATAAGGCATCAAATAAGGAAAAGCGTGCATAAACAAGATACAAAAAAGTACAAGCATTAACATGAAAGGCTGAAACTTTTTACACAATGAATTTTAAAACTTCTATACATCAAGAAACCATAAGCAAAGTAAAAAGATAAGACACAGAATGGGACAAACTTATAATGCATACAATCAAAAATGAGTTATTATAAAGAACTTCTAAATCAAAAGGAAAACAACAAAAAGGAAATATAAATGGGCAATTCACAGAAAAGAAATTCCAAATGGCCAAAAAACATAGGAAAGGTTGCTCGTACTCATTAAATGTTAGGGAAACCCAAAATTAAAACAAACTAACATTTGCTAACAATAGTTTATATAGTCTGTAGTCTAAGTATCTGCAAGAATGTGAAGAAAACTGCTAGTTGAGGCAGAAACTGATACAGCTATTTTAGGGAATGATTTGGTCACATCGTGTAAAGCTGACAATGATTACAACCAAGAAATGCATATCCTAAAAAAAAACTTTCACACATATGTGTAAAGTAACATGCATAAAAGTGCTCATTGCAACATTGGCAAATCAAACTCCAATAAAAATATAAATAAATAGATAAATAAATAAATAAAATTAAAAACTGGAAATGGTCTAAATGTCCATAAATCTGAAGGTCACATAGATAAGTTTCAGAAACACAATACTGAGAAAAAAAATAAGCTCCATAATATGAATAGTAAAATATAATTTATATGAAGTTTAAAACATGCAAACTTATATGAGAACTTTTCCACAATATGAATATGTTCTGTATCTGCCCCATCCAATACAGTAGCCTAAGCTACATATAAATATTAAAGAGTTGTAATGTGGCTAGTGTTCCTGAGGAACTGAATGCATTTTAATTAGTTTAAATTTAAAGTCACATGTGGCTGAGGGCTACCATACTGGCAGAGCAGGTGTATATGATTTATGAGTACATACATACATAGAAATATAAAAACTTAGAAGTTACTCCTGGAGAAGTGAAGTGAGTGGGAATGGAATGTGAAGGGATTCAACAGTCTCTGTGATCTTAAACAACAAAATTATATAAAGCAAATATGTCAAAATACTATGTGTTAAAATTGACTAATTTGAGAAAGAGAGGCAAATACAACTACTCACATGTGTAACATTAACCCGAGATCTCAATTTGTTCAGTGATCTATCCATGTCATCATGCATCCAAGGAATCAAGGAACATGGAAGGATTGGTTCTCCTTTGCTACTCACATACCCAACTTTTCTTTTAGTTACATCACAAAGTGTGTTACAGAAACATCTAGAGCAAAGAAGAGAAGTTTAACTATTTATGATGTGTTAAGCAGCATGACTATTATGAAATGGTAAGACTTTGATGTTATTTTGGATGGTGGTACAAAAGGCTAGAAATTATAGTAATTATCTCTTTTTAATTTATTTTGTGGTAAAATATTGAGACATTTCTGATTTTTATCATCTTTCATAAAATATGTATACTGAAATTATCTTCCCAACCTTGATGGGGGATGGGTAATATTCTTACTGAACATAAGAAATTTTTAGCATAGAGTAAAATTTAAGCTTGAATTTCAAGGATTGAAAATTAGGAAATGGAAAAAAAAGAAAAGAAAGTTAGGGAACAGAATGTCCCCTACTCAGAAAGGGGGAGGGAAAGCATTTTATGCTTCATTAATCCTAATTATAACAGTTAACTCTGATGGAGACCACCATAAACCAGGAGTTAAGAGATAAGATTACAGTGTATTTGAATATAAAATTACAATGTAGTTTGAAACATTCAACTTTCCTTTCATATTCTATTATATATTCAAAGCCAGGATAACGCTGCTGGTTGTTAAATACAGAGCTACATAAAGGAATACTTTTTTTAAGACAAAGGATTGAAAGAGATGAGAGGAGTATTTTCAGCTTGGTATTTCTACTAACATTTAATACTACATATTCTACACCATATACTGAACTTGTAAAAATTTGTTACTATTTGATAAATCTAAATTGAAAATTGCCAAACAAGTGACGGGAACAAAATGAACATAAGGGCATTTACTTCATAATTAAAATATACAACTCAAAGATATACATTTTTCCTCTCCCCAACTTCCAAGCTACCAAGGAATTTTTACCTCTGGTATTCATTAAAAAATGAAATGTATTTGGGAGTTCTACAAGTAATAAAGTGAGAGGTACTGTCACACAGCCTGCAAACTTAGAAAACACTAATAGCATATAAACTTGAGATTATTTGTAAATTATCTGCCCTTCACTAATCAATAAGAACTAAAATGTTATTAAAATGTTTATTTTATTCCATTTAAGCACAAGAAATATTTTAGTTGGGGCTTCTTGATATTGATACATTGAATTATTATCTTTTTTAAAGATTTCATTTATTTATTCATGAGAGACACAGAGAAAAAGATGCAGAGACATAGGCAGAGGGAGAAACAGGCTCCATGCAGGGAGCCTGATGTGGGACTCGATCCCCGCACTCCAGGATCAGGCCCTGGGCTGAAGGTGGTTGCTTAAACCTGAGTCACCCGGGCTGCCTAAAGTTGTATTTTCCAACGTTTTCAAGGCAAAGAAACACCATGTACAAGAAAGTAGCATGTGTAAAAAGATAATAATTTAGCATATGGATTTATTTCACCCCTGGAAGCATATAAAATAAAACCATGGGGGTTTACTCTTATGGTCCAGTTTTTATTTTTTATTTTTATTTTTTGGTAAATAAACCATGGTGATTTAATGTGCAGTATAATAAATACAGACAACAATATTATTGAATAGATTTCATAGTATCTATAATTATGTAATGTGATAAATTTTGCTACAGTGGCAATCATATTACAATATAGAATATAGAAATATACTAAAATAACATGCTATACCTTAAATTTACATGATGTTGTATGTCAAATATATTTAATTTATTCTTAATTTATTTTTTAACCTAACTTTTATAAACTATTTTATATAATTCCTTATTACATCAAAATTGTTTAAGTATACCTAGCCAGTGAAAAATTACTTGTCTATAATTTCATCAAAACTCTCACCACTAGAAGTTTGTGGTATGTATATGTAATAATGTTGTTATTGACTAACTACATAGGGTAATTTCTCACTCCTTTTTATCATTCAAATATTAATTTATTAATTTTTCTATTTCTCTCAACTGTTGTCTCTTCTCATAAAACTACATGCCTCTCCTTAGTATTTATAAGTATTTTAATTTAATTCTGAAATTATTTGATTAATGTTCATGCTCTCTACTAGATTATAATTTCCTACTAATTTATTTTCAGGGTCTATCATACTGTTTGACTTGGATCAAGTCATCAATAAATATGTGTTAATAAATGAACAACAGTAAGAACAAAATACTGATTGCTTCTTTCACTTTTATAAAAATCTCTCTTGTTTGCTACTGGGCCTGAAAAATTGGTGACTGAATGGAAAGAACATAACACAAGAAGACATTCATCAAACTGCAGCTTTACATCCAAAAAATACACCATTTTTAATCTCTTTTGTATACCAATTTTGTTTCTTTAATGTATAAATTAAAGATAATAAACTGAAAACAGAATGCATCCTTAATAATATGTACTTCCAGGGAGGATTCTGAGGATCTGTTTAAATGGTTCAAAATATAAATAGAAACCAAAAACCATGCTATCAACAAACTGACAGCCAAGTTTTCATAATTAATGTAGTCAAATAATGGAGCCAGGACAATTAACTTGTACCTGGCATAAAAAATAACACAGAAAAATGAATGAATGAGTGAAGTTTTCTCCTCAAAAGGAATTATCTATTCATATGCCTGCTACAGTACTTTGGTTCACCCAGATAATATATACATGCATTACATTGTAAATATATTACACACAAGTACATAGACACTCAATTTATTTTCATATATGGTATACAGATAAATAAGATCAAAAAGTAATATTACACGATTCTAGAGCTGAACTCAATTTCAAATATAAGAATATACATGACCTAATATCTATGTCCTTTATTAAACTTCTCTCTAAGCCTTTACTGACAACAGACAAAGCGTTTGCCTTTCTGGAGTATTCCCACTCTACCTAATAAAGATTATGATTGGTATTTCTCATATGAATGTTAGTAAACAGAAATAATAACAAATAACTTAATTTTTCCTTTATACTCCTTCTCATTCTAAAGAAAGTATTTTAAGTGATATATCAAACAGCACTTTACAATTTAAAAGGCATTTTCACATAAATTCTCACTTAAGCTAGATAGTAATCTTATGAGTTATATGGGTAAGTATTATTAGCCCTCTTTCACAAATGAGGACCCCAAGGGCAAAGAAGTTAAATGAATTGTCAAAGACACAAAACTAATAAGTAGAAAAGCCAAAACTGTAACCCAAATATTCTGACCCCATCTTTTCACTGTACCACACACAGTAATATAAAATTAGATACTTGAAATGCATAGCAGCAATACTAAGAATTAAACCAACAGAAAATCTTCGTGAGGTTTAGAAACTAGAACAGAACAATCTGAACCCTTCACATCATCAAAAAAATCTATTTAATCCAGAATTACTTCACTGTACAATGCACTAGTTAACAAAAGACTCACTAGAATAGCACCTATCTACCAAACTAGAAAAAGAAACCAAGTAGTTTGTTTATAAAAAGAATAGGAATATTTTCCTGAATCTCCCACTGATAGAATGCAATCTTTTCAATTAATTTACTTTATTACTTTACATATTTTTTCCATGAAGTGTATTTAGACTGTCTTATTTTTCCTCTCCCTAAAACTCTAGAATTTTTTTTAAAAACTTCTAAAGGTCTAAAATGGAATAAGTAATTGCTTGATACCTTCCTGCTAACTCTTTAAAGTGTTGTACAGCTGCTAATGTATGTTTGCGCTGGCATTGCAGAGTGGAGCCTGGGGAATACAAAATCTGATTTCAGAGAAACCAGAGCTTACTTCAAAGAAAAGAGCGACTCTCCAGCTGATAAGATTTTTCCTGAAAGAAAACAACCACTAAGTAAGAAACACACTAGTGATATCTCCTGTTAGTCTTCTACAATCCTTCTCAAACTTATTTTTCCCATTATTTGATTATATACTTCCATTTCATATTTTCTCTTGTGATGGCTTAATTTCTGTTTGTTTATTGTAGTTTCAGAGTATAATCCCATTGTTTCAAAGTACGCTGAATTAGATATTTAAGACTAAAAAAAAAAAAAAAACAGCCAAGTAACTCCAGAATATCCTCAAACCATAGCAGAAAGGGAAACAAATTTAGGAAAGATGAAGTGGGTATTTTTCTTATAGATTTAAAATATTACTGGGCAACAATAATTAGATCATTTATTTCATATACTCATGCCAGAAAACTTACATGTCATAACTAATCAAGTTTATTTTCTTCATTCCAGAAGAGATGAATGAAATAGACAAACTGGTCACCAAGATTCTTTATTCCATATTCTAGGAAAGATCGGGTTAAAGCAGGAAGAATAAAACTATGTGGGTAACCTGTTACATAACTGTTTTTGTAGTTTACAAACCCGAATAAATTTGAACTAAGGGGAAAAAAAGAAAAGAAACTTTCATTCAAGGGACTTCTACAATATATTACAGGCATAAAATAACCTCTAAAGTTTGGGCTCATGATAACAAGAATCCTGCAAAATTACATTTATGATAAATATTAGTAATGTGGATTCAAACTGATGGCTTTACAATTGGTAATATAGTAGAATACTGTAATCCTGGCTTTTTATCTATATGGAAACTTACAGTTCAAAATATTTTCACTTGGAGGATTTCATCCAACTCTCCCAATAACCCTCAAAACCCCAGTTGAGAAAAAAGAGACTAAAAAGACAAAGATTTTCCAAAGTCATGTAATCTCAGAAATGGAAAATGAACCCAGATCCTGTCATCTAAGACAGTACATTTCCCTTCAACTGTACTTCAGTTTCTTTACCATTAAAACGGGAACCATTATATCTACAACACAATTCTTCATATACTCTTCAAATATTTAGTAATTACGTGGCAGGCAAAATTAAATGATATGTATGTTGTAAGTACTTGTGACAGTGTATAAAAACAAAAACAAACATCCACATAAAAATACAGAGTACAATTAGCAGTAAAGAAACTGGTCTGAGCCTAAAGAGGATCAATATCAAAGCTGACAATTTAACCCACAGTATTATATGCTTCTTTGGGCCTCCTACAATATACATCTGAGAAATCATCATGGTACAGGCTGGTGCAGGAATCTATTAAAGTAGATTAAAACAGTCTACAAGACTATTAAAAACTATAAATTAAACAAAAAACACTATTTCAATGACCTCTTTCTCAGTAATTAGAATCTAAAGTCAGCACATAAGAAAAATCTGCATATAATCAGAATCTTTTTGCACAACACACACTGAAGACTTCCTCTCATAGCCAGTTATATTTTTTCTTTAGTTGAATCCCAGATAAAGTAGTTGGCTTGCATTTCATATTGTATTAAAATACATTTATGTATATATACCTGTATACATATATGTATATGTGTGTGTGTATATAAAGCTATGTATTGTGTGTACATATGCTTTTAAACCCTAGAAACACAATCTAATGCATACAAAGGAGCTGAAACCAACAGTAACAGAGGATTTACATCTCATATTCACTCCCAGCACAGATTCATTGAATGGAATACTTTAATTTCTTTATTTGGCCAAATCTCAAGGCAAATGTATAATTTGAGTCCGCTATGTAAGTCTTTAAAATGGAAAACTTGGGATCCCTGGGTGGCTCAGTGGTTTGGCACCTGCTTTCAGCCCGGGGTGTGATCCTGGGGTCCCAGGATCAAGTCCCACGTCAGGCTCCTTGCATGGAGCCTGCTTCTCCCTCTGCCTGTGTCTCTGCCTCTCTCTCTGTCTCTCATGAATAAATAAATAAAATCTTTAAAAATAAAAATAAAATGGAAAACCTGAAGATACATATCCACACTAACATTCACGTGTGTGGAAATAAACTCAAAAAACTGCCCACAGTTTATGATGCTGAGAGAACCCTTAATTTCTGTTTTGACACCATATACTTTGGTGATAACTTATTTGTTAGTCTATTTTAAAGAATATGAAACTAGGGGCACCTGGGTGGGTCAGTCAGTTAAGCATCTGTCTTCAGCTCAGATCATAAGCCCTGAGTCCGGGGATCAAGCCTCACATCCGGCTCCCTGCTCTGTAGGGAATCTGCTTCCCTCTACTCCCTCCCCAATTCTCACCCCTCCCCCATGCTTGTGTGTGTGCTCTCTCTCTGAAATGGAGAAAATCTTTTTTAAAAAAATAATATGAAAGTATACATAAGTGTATATTAAATTTTTCAAAGAAAAGACCCTCTGAAACAATGCTTTCTTGTTTAGACATGCAATTTGGAGCCCCAATAGCAATTTCTGTTGCTATTGCCCGATAATTCTTAATAATTGATATAAAGGTAAATATCCAACTACAAAAAAACGTGTGATGCTTCATATAAAAGGATTCTACAACTGCTACTACATATTTTGTTCAGAATACTTAAAATACAATATATTATTTGAAAAATTAGACTAAAATAACATTTAAGAAGTCTAAGCTAAGAATTTCTAGAATATTACTCATGAATGATGACTATACACAAATTGACATTTCTCCTAGATGAAGCTTTAAAAGCCCTCTCTATTTATAGAAAGACAAACTGAGCATTACTGTATCTATAGTCTCAATGTTAAGAATCATAGTTTTTAAGAGACAAATTCACATTCACTATTATTTATAGTAATATAAAGATCCTATTAAACTCATGTGAATCACACAGAAAAGATGTGATCTCCCTATTTAATAAAAACTGAACTATATATACACATATTATTATGACAGTTTGCCCATGCTCAAAAACTATAGGTTTAAATTTTTATTTTAGTTGTCTCTTCTGCATAGTTTAAGATTGGATATAGATTTGTTCAGTTAGTCTCCACTTTTTTGTTAATGAACACTTCCATATTTTCCTTTTTCTAAAGAGAGAATCCAAATCTACTCGAAAAAGTTGTCAAATTCAGTCTCATTTTCACATATTTATCATGCTCACTTATCCAAAGGAAAGTTTCTAAACAAGTAGACTAATAATTGAAATTCTAATAAGATCAAACAAATATTTTAATTGTTTTACTATTCTCCTTTTTTATCCAAAAAGAAGAAATGTATAGGTTTATTCTACTAAAATAAAGAATGCCTTAATCTAAGTTAAAAAGTATCTAATCTAGGACCAGATTCTCATCCCATGAATGTCAAGAAAATTTTCAAGAATAACACAACCCATTATTAAGTGTATTTGCACCACATGCTATAAAGACTCTGATGAAAACAAAAACAAAAACAAAAAAAGACTCTGATGAGCACAAATAAGTTCTCATATTCCATCAAAAACAAAGGAAATTGTTTAAATGAGCAAAACATAAATGATGGTCTAAACCAAAACACCAGATTAATATAGTACTCTCCTTCTATGGCAAAATAAAGCTTCTACATTTTCTTAGTCCAAAGAGGGGGAAAAAGTTGACTTTTATAATTCTTTGACCAAAATAAGAATGTAAATCGCAAAATCAAGCATCTGGAAATATCACAATACTTCATCAACAAACAGATGAGATGTTAATACTTATAAATGTTTATATCAGTATCCTCTAAATACCTCAGAGGAACAATCCAACAGTGTGAACTTCCAACGTTCTATACTTTATGAATTTAAATGGTGAAGATATAACTAATTCCATCTCTTTAAAAAAATGAACAGCATAAGGGATAATTCTTATTTTTGGTTTAGTACAATTCAAAATTGAATAATAAAATTATTATGTATATATTCATATGTATGTGTATATGCATATGTATATATACTGTATGGTCCTCAACCATAGCCATAGCCTCAACCTATGGCTAGCCTGTATTAATGATGTTAGAAAGTTATTTCTCACATAATACAAATAACAGTTGAAAAGGGTGCTGTTATTACTGCTGGAAAAATAAGAAAGAACTGAAGTTTCCTAAAGCAATCCTATATTAAAGGGAAGCAGCTCACCAAAGTTACTGGTAACTACAGTAATGCTGATAGGGGCCAAATGCCAACGCATATATGCTAAAAGAAAGATGAAGACATCAAGAAGTTTAAAAAAAGATTAACACTTACAACTGACTCAGTAACACTTAGATTATAGAAAAAGTGAAAAATTTGGCAATTATCTTAATTAACACAGAGATTGTACCAAAAAAATTTAAAATCTTCTTTTTTTCCCTCAATAATTTATTCACTTCAAAGTACCTACAACTGTCTATTTCTCTTTTCCTATGGAGTCAAGGCCAAAGTGATCATAGATGAATTATTTAATCATTTTCAGTAAGAAATGAATTCATGTTATAAAGATTTTGAGGATACAGGAATCCTAGATCTAAATTTAGAAATACTACATTAAAATTCTAGCTTCACTTTTATTCATGTAGATTTGTTAATATAAAATATAAAAAACAGGGGCACCTGGCTGGCTCAGTCAGTTAAGTGCCTTCAGCTCAGGTCATGATTCTGGGGACCTGGGATTGAGCCCAATGGCAGACTCTCCGCTCAGTGGGGAGCCTGCTTCTTCCTCTCCCTCTGCAGTTCCCCTTGCTTGTGCTCTGTCAAAAAATAAAAACTTAAAATATATATATATATATATATATATAATAAATTGTGATTTTGTAGAAAGGGGAAAAATGATTTTCCTTCCTTATTTTGTACCAATATTCAAAACTTTCATACTTAGTAAAATCAGTAGGTAAGCTTTGAAGTTCAGAAAGTTCTTTTAGATAAACTGGCTCATTAAGTCCTTACATTAGCCTTATATCCACTTCACAGATTAAAAACTGTCACTCGGGGCAGCCCAGGTGGCTCAGTGGTTTAGTGCTGCCTTCAGTCCAGTGTATAATCCTGGAGACCCAGGATCGAGACCCACATCAGGCTCCCTGCATGGAGCCTGCTACCCCCTCTGCCTGTGTTTCTGCCTCTCTCTCTCTGTGTCTCTCATGAATAAATAAATATTTTTTTTAAAAAACGGACTCATGTTAATTGATTTGGCCAACATAAATCACAGAACTTGTGACAGAATAAAATCCAGTTCCATCCAGTATCTTTATCTTTTTTTAAATGTTACTTACTATGCTCACATTAGATCTTAGGCATTATACATCTTATATTAGAAAATTTGGGCTCTTTTGCCAATTTCTATTTCCCCTAGCTCCAAGCCTCTCCCACTCTATTCCTACGAGTTTGAAGTTTGGGGATTTTTTTTTTTAATTCCACATGTGATACCACGCACTATCTTCTGTATCTGGCTTATTTCATATAGCATAATGCCTTGAAGGTCCATGCTGTCACAAATCAAAGGATTTCCTTATTTCTTATGACTGAATAATAATCCATTGTGTGTATATATCCACTGATGAACACTAAAAAAAATGATAAAAAAAATTCAAATCTGTGCTATTGAAGAAATGTCCTCCAAAGAGCTAAACGTAAGCTGGGATACTAGTTTTATATAAAGTAGATGATGTCCTTACTTTAAATTCTGTATCAAAACTTGCTTCTAGTCCAAGATGGCAACACAGGTGGACCCTGAACTCATCAACTCTCATTGACTCAGCTAATCTTCAACTATATATAAGGCAATTCACTCCAAAAGGTACCCAAAAACTAGCTGAGTGAGAAGTACACTTTTGACAAACAAGAAAATACCCACATAGAAACAGGTCTTGGGAATATT